>NC_056749.1:106671327-106851327 GCF_019279795.1 Protopterus annectens | reverse complement strand
GGGTAGAATGCTAACTGAAAGTGCACAACAACATATATTTTTATGACTGTCCAGTTCTTGCATCACTACTGGAACCAGACCGATCAAATATGCAAGCAGCTCTAATGGCCTTTGTGCATGCCTACAAAACAACTGGTTCTTTTCAAGTTCTCATACCTATCTCAGTTTCATGATCCCAGTTTAATTTTTAATTGCAAAGAAATAACTTTCCTTATATCCTGATGACTTGGTATTCTGGTTTTCACACTTAAATAAGGAAAACATTTCCAGAGAACTATCATTTAGCCCCATCCACTAGCATGAATGTTTAGCATCCTCATCAGTAAAAATAAACAACCCTTAAATTAAATGTATACTGTTATGTTCTCCTAAAAACTATCTGGGCAAGCTAACCATTATCCTCTCCAGAAACACATTTGAAGGGGTGTTCCCTTCCAATACCAAAGTCTGTGAATGGATAGATTTCTGAGTTTCAACCTCTCATATTATAAACCCTGTTTATAATTCCAGGGACAGACAAAGCTACATTACCAGCTGCAGCAGAAGCTACCCAAAGAATGCAGGGACTGTCACATTAATCTCAACTGTAGACAGTACCTTACCTGTTATTGGAAGCACCACAGCTGGAATGTTAAACTCTAGATCTACCATAACTGTGCTTGTTAGGCTATTTGTGATAACCCCAGAGACTGTCACTGTATCGCCTTCTCTAAAGCAAACATCCTACTGATAAAACTCTTGTTGTGCATTTGCAGTTGTCCTCTGTAGACTTCTACTCCTTACCCACTGCTCCTCTGTAACTGCCCAGCTGAAATGAAGGCTCCATCTCTGACCTTTACACAACTCCACTGCAGCTCGATTTGATGTAACCAGAATACAATCATCACCTCTCCTCTACAGTAAAAGTTCTTCCATAGCAGGTGCCACAGCCTGTAATTCTCTTCCACTAAATATTTACAAAACTCACCCCAATTTTGTTGAGAACTACCTTCACATCTCTCCTGTTTACAAATTGCAAATGCTATAAATCCTAACGTTATTAATTCATTTCTACTTTTTAGGTCTGTGTAGTCATAACTTATGGAATAAACTCCGCTTAAGGCACAGCATTTATGCCAAGACTCATTCTAATTTACTACTGGAAGCAGAGAATGAAAGCACTCTGCTTTCTGCATAGTAACTGTCTACATATACAGTTTGTACTGTAGCGTAACTATTTATTAATTTGTGCTGCTGATGCATCTTATTGCTGAAAACCTAAAAAAATGATTGTATATATAGCATTATTTATGCCTCAGTGTCTTACTGCAGTCCTTTTATTGTACTGTAACAAGGACAGAGTTAAAAATGAGCCTTTATGGTCCAGTTCCATGGCACTTACTTTGGCCCAGGCAACTTCTGATCAGTGACACTGTTGTATGAGAGATAGTTCGTTCACCCTGAGGGAAGTGAGGTTGCTAGGCCTCTGGCACTGATGCTACCTAGTGGTGATTAGATGTATTGTTTACCTGCAGAGACTGTTGGCTAAAGCTGCATTGGGTAGGAACCTAGTAGATGTGTGGGAGCATTCATGCCTACTCTACCTGACCAGGCAGACAAAGGGAGTCTTTAAGCAGCTCAATGGAGGGAAAGTTAAACTGCTTTGTGAGACTTGCAGCTGGCTCACTCCCTACCACCTGACTCACATCACTGAGAGAATGGACAGGGTGACTGAGATTCCAGGGCAGAAATGAACTGGTTGTTGGGCTTTAATCAAACTCAGGGAGACCTAGCACCAATGTCCACAAGACATGTATGAGATGACTGAGCCATGAGCCAGGATTATGCAAAGTTGGGTACTAAGGAACATGGACTGTTGATGCCCTGTTTGTTAACCTCATTGATAAGTAATTAAATACATAAATATCATTACAGGGTGATCTTGGAATTGCAGCACAGCATAAGAGAGTATATAAAAATTAAATGGATGAACACTGATTCTTCAGCACTGCAGGTTTGTTACTTCTCTGTAAGATTTGTATCTAGCCATCTGGGATAGACAGTTTGGGTTTAGCTGGGGTCACCTGCAGGACATACAAGACTGAGACTCATACCCTTTCAAAACAAGGACTGTGGTAGCATGTAACTGTAACTCTAACCCTAAATCCCAATCACTTCAGTCCGCACTAAAGATGTATATAGGTGTGTGTGTCTGTCTGTCTGTCTGTCTGTGTATGTGTGTTACTGATGTTTGTTTTTAGTATTGGGTTTCCAGATATCATGTGATCTCCCTCAGTATTATCTTCCTCACTTCTGTACTCCAGATGTGGGCATTTAAATATGATGTCATCTCCCTCAGTATTATCTTCCTCACTTCTGTACTCCAGATGTGGGCATTTAAATATGATGTCATCTCCCTCAGTATTATCTTCCTCACTTCTGTACTCCAGACGTGGGCATTTAAATATGATGTCATCTCCCTCAGTATTATCTTCCTCACGTCTGTACTCCAGACGTGGGCATTTAAATATGATGTCATCTCCCTCAGTATTATCTTCCTCACTTCTGTACTCCAGACGTGGGCATTTAAATATGATGTCATCTCCCTCAGTATTATCTTCGTCACGTCTGTACTCCAGATGTGGGCATTTAAATAGAGGTGGATCAGATACCATCTTATAGAACAAGTAGGAGTCACATCCACTATATAGAGTCATTACCTCAAACCTTTCTAAATAGTCGACGTTTTACAACCCGCTGATTTTTCTAATAAGGAATTGTACGTCTTCAAGTTCTTTCAGGTATCCAAAAGCTACAAAACACAGCACTGCATGCAATAATAAGTCAGTCACTGATAGAATGATGTATCTGACCTTTAGCAGAGTTGTTATAGTTCTCAACCTCTTAGCTGAAGAATTTATGACAAAGCCGAAAAAATGGGAGACAAATGCCCAAAAACAAGGATGGATTTATATATATTGCTGTTATATACTTAGGAAGGTGGCAGAATAATAGGTTTCACACTAAAATGCATTCTCTTAAGACTATGCTATCTAAAACTTAAACTTTAGTGACTGCAGTCCTCGCCAGTTTGACAAACATAAGCCAGATTTTATGAAAAACATATTTATGAAGAACACATAAAAATATGTGGCAAAAATCAAAGACAGTTGAGATGTACTGTTGTCTACCACTGTCCTTGGATCATTTGATTCCACCATGTTTTATAATCATAATTTTATATCCTTTTTGCACCATGTTTTATAATCATAATTTTATATCCTTTTTGCACCATGTTTTATAATCATAATTTTATATCCTTTTTGCACCATGTTTTATAATCATAATTTTATATCCTTTTTGCACCATGTTTTATAATCATAATTTTATATCCTTTTTGCACCATGTTTTATAATCATAATTTTATATCCTTTTTGCAAGTATTGTGATGCTACGTTTACTGACAGTAGAGGTGAGGTCAATACTATTGCAAAAGCTGTTCAGTTGTGTAGACTATAATGAAAAATTTCAACATCTTTTAGTAAAGCGATTATATTACCCATTTTGCTGTCCAAAGCACAGACAGTTATGCATAGCCAATTTCCAACTTTTGTATGCAAGATAAATACTTAAAAGAAAAGTGTCCTTATACAGAAACCTCTGGGACACAAGTGGTAACCCCCCAGGATAAACAGGTAACTCATACCCTAACTTGTGTCCTGTTGCTTAAACTCTGATTTTCACACTGAATTTTATAGGAATTGGAATTTATTGCTTTTAATTTATCAAGTATCCCCTTGTGCTCATTAATGTTGTATAACCTAAAAAGGTCAAGTTAAGCAGTTTGCACTGTCAGACCTTCTCTTCAAAGAATGCCACAGGATTCAAAAGGTAGGATCTCCTCTTGACAGATTCATACAGTCCCACATCTAAATGCATCCCGTGTGTCATTCGGGTGAGGTTCCATTACGACTGCTTCCATGATTTTACCTAAAATACACGTCAGTCTGATGGTTGTAAAACTGTTTGAGTCTGTTGTGACTCTCCTGTTATGAACTGGTACCATTGCAGCCTAAGTAAGGGATATTTCAACATTTTATTCAACTTGACTGATAAAGGGTTTAGTGAGTTTTTTCTTGATTCTCTGTATGAAATCTGCAGTTGTATTGCCTGATCTCATGGAATTCGAGTTATAGTACCAGGTAGTTATCAGATATTTAATTATATAAGGATGTCCACCCTTGTCCCTAAACTGGTCTGGCATGAATCATTCCTTTTTGTAAAGTCTGCATAAAAATCTTGCATGCTCATATGCTACATCCTGTGATTGAATATTCACTCCACTTTTTATTAATAATATGTTACGTTCACAAGTTTTTCCCTTTAAAATTTCTGATATAAGTAAATATTTTCTTAATGTTTTCAACCTTTGACAGTAATTTACGCTTATTGCTAGATCTGAAGATTACATGAGGCAAGTAAGTAGTTTCTATACTTTACTCCCAATTCTATTACTAGGAAAATTTTGAAAGTTAAGTATTACCTCTTTTTCTCGTTATACATGTTATTAACTTTTTTAGCTCAACAGAGGGTATTTTGTTGAATTTTACCTATATATTTGTGTATTACTGGTATGTGCATGTTATTTGCTTATCATATTTTTATGGCTAAAGTCTAAAAGGAATGATTTATTTATGGCTGAGTTTTATTTTACTCAAGTTAAATATGATGCATAATGATCTGTGTTAATTACAAGTTTAATAATATTAGTAATGATACCAACTTGTTAACTGGGTAGGCCCAGTGGAAACACAGTCCCTTTTGAGGGTATCCTGGGAGAATTGTCTGGTTAAGTGACTTGCTCAAGAAAAACAGTAAGCAAATCAGGAATCAAACCCTGCTTAACCCTTTGCATCAACAGCCAGACTTAGTGTCTCTGTGTCCTTCCATTCTCATAGGCTCATAGGTTCTTAGGTAGGTACTAGGCTATCGGCTCTGGGGCCTATACAAGCCCAGCCAAAAAGGTACCCTGGCTTTTGCCACCCAAGAAAATTATTTTCCTGTGCCCCTGTCGAGCAGAGCCACAGAAGTGATCCCCGGGGTGAATTTCCTATTTCCCATCCAATCATCAAGATTTTTCTTGAAGAGTGCTAATGAGGAGCTTTGTTTGATATAGATAGGTAGTTTATTCCAGAGTATGGGAAGTCTCTGGGACAGGAATCTATCCCTCTGGCATGTTCTGTTTATTCTGTTGACAGAGTTTAGGTCCCTAGAGCGTGTAGCTCAGAGGGATTGGGATTTCTTTAAATGGAGCATGTCCAACAGCTCTGGGTTTGACATAGCTTTGTATGTTAGGCAGAGATCACCTCTGTAACTTATGCTACTATTTGCAGAGTAAGTTCTCATTTGAAAATGTCAAAAACTTAAAATGCGATTGCTTATTCATTTACTTTCCTTTGTTAAACACCCATGTAGCTGTGCAATCTGTATCAACTCACAAATCTAAAAAAAATCAGTAGGAAAGGGAGTATGTGATTCTTCGTTTGTGTTAGGATGCTTTGTGATACTGATGGGTATTTTATTAGAGAACATTTCTAAAAGAAGCACAAATCTGTAGAATGCTTTGCACAATACAGCATTTTAGTCGAGAATGACAGATGATTGACTTTTTTTTTTTCAGTCTGATTAGACAAAATAATTCCTCTTGGCAATGATTGGTGAACGGGAGTCTAAAGTTCTTAAAATGATTTTGTTCTCCCTGCCCGACTTACTTAAATTTGATTGGACAGCAGCTTTAATGTTAATAGTGATATATAGATTGACTTTTTAAATTGTATATTGAGCCTGTTAAGTCTGATTATACAATAACTGGTCATTAATATTCAAAAACGAGCACGTTGGATTGGTCAGCCCGATCAGCATGCCCATTGTAAATCTGAGTATATACCAGTGGAAAAAGGTCCAGTCGCCTGGACTTTTTCCCATTTGTATATACTGTAACTTATAATATTTTTTTTAACAAAAATAAGTAAAATCTGAAATACGAACTCTGGACATAGCAGGGCGACAGGCTGGAGAAAATACTAGGAAAATCAGGTACGTTATTCAAAACTAAAGGCACGTACCTGATTTTTCTTGTATTTCCTCCATTCTGTCTCTCTCCTACCCCTAAACTGTCTGAAACATTTGTTTTTTATTATTAAAAAAAAGAAAAGAAAAAAGGAGCAATGGAGACCTTCTTTTCTCCATTGCTCCCTTTGCACAGCACTGATGTACCGTGTAAGCATGGGAGCACAAGTCCCATATGCATGTGCAGTATATCAGACAAAGCCCCAGGATACCTGAAAAATGTGGAAGGGCACCACGGACGCATTATACAAAGACATTATTTAAGAAAAGTACGTTTTTTTTTTTTCCTTAAATAATGTCATTGTATGATAGCTATAACTAACTCCATGGTGTGGTAGATAGAAGATTTACCCACTGTTGGCTTTATTTAATCACTCGGGCTTCACCCTCATGACTAAACCACACCAACCATGGGTAGATCTTCAATGTATTACATTGATGTCATTGGTTATTGCTTAATTAGACATCAACCATCTAGCTGTTAACATTTTGCAACTGTGTATAACAACGCTTTACTTTTCATTAACAGTCACTCTGATGACAAACTTTAAGGTCCTAGTTCATGATTTATTTATGGCTGATTGTTTGATTTATTGGGATTTAATATAGCTATTTTTTCACCCCACTTGGAAACTGTTCTTTCTTGTTCTTTGGAAATACTATTTTTTTACATTTAGCCATTTTGGATTTTTGGTTCCGTAATTGACTTGATCTTACCTCCCTTGCCCAGCCTTTTGACATATGAATCACTTCTCAGACTTGGGTCACCAACAGTGTGGACAGACCTCCTCTCTGTGTACCAATGATCAAGCCTATAGGTCTTCCTTAAGTAAAGTTATAGAGAGAAAAACATTTTCCAAGTGAGCTTTAGCAGCTTGGGATTCATTACAACAGACCATCCAAAAGCTTAACAGGTTAACTAAATTGAAAAAAAAGGTACTACAGCATCTAGCTGATAAATGAAAATGTTTCTTTATTAATATGGGCTTTCTAAGCGTGCCACATCAGTAGATATGGCTGAACATTTAGCACACTTGCCTTTGATGCTGGAAGAGCAAAAGATGTGTGGATTTATTTTCCGGTACTGACTCTGTAGTGCAGCTTTCCGACTAAGTGCACCAACCTTCGGATGAGACATTAAACTGAGGTCGAATTTAGCTAAGCTGACTGTTGGTGGCCCAGGTGGATGGAAATGAACCCACAGTACATATTAAAAAGTGTACGGGGAGATTTATTATACAAACTTCAAACACTGTTTCTACTTCTAATATTTACAACTCTTATTATTATTATTCATCCACTTCTACATCGAATTTTTACCTTTACACAATCCCATGTCACCTACATCCTTTCTTTCACAATCTTTTTATTCTTCATATACCAATGTCTTTATGCCCGACAGGGTGTGTGTTAATGTCTAAATAATGCTTACCAAAGGGTGTTATGAGGCCCGATGCTGCAGGCCTCTACACCTCTGGAAGGGCATTAATTATACATTAACACAAACCCTGCTGGGCATTACTGCACTTAGAGAATGGGCTCTTTGTAAAATTGTTTTGTTTTACTTACTTATTTTTTTAAATACTTTATTTTTTATATATATATATCTTTTTGATGTAAAATAGTTCCTCCGCCTAATGTTTCCACCTTTCTATACTATATGCTAATAGTGTTAGAGTAAGCATTTTACATCAAAAATGTTGTTGTCTTTCGGCCTTTCCCGGTTAGGGGTTGCCACAGCGGAACTCCAGTCCGCTAATGATTGGCAGTAGATTTTCACAAACGCCGAGGTGCCAGCTCGACGTTCAACCAAGGCACACCCATTTACGCATATAAAAATAATATAGTACTTAAAAACTAAATTAGTCAGTAAAACACAACAATTTTACAGAGAGCCCATTCTCTTTCTCTCATACACACACACACACACACACACACACACACACACACACACACACACACACACACACACACACACACACACACACGCACACACACACGCACACACACATATACTCACACACACAAACACACACACACACACACACACACACGCACACACACACGTACACACACACACACACACACACACACACACACACACACACACACACACACACACGCACACACACACACGCACACTCAACACACACACACGCACACACGCACACACGCACACACGCACACACACACACACACACACACACACACACACACACACACACACACACACACACACACACACACAGTCTCCTGTGGTTTCATACTTGCATTCACTCACACAAGCATAACTCTAAACCTCTTAGCACAAAAAATCTGGACAAAGCCAAAAATAATTGTGGAACAAAGCCCCAAAAATAGGGACAATTTTTAAATATTGCTCTTAGAAAATTGCTAGAATAAAAGGTCTTATATTACAATGCATTTTCTGAAAATATAAAGCCTGGAACTCAAATGCATGTCATTAGAATTCAGTCCTCACTGATTTGCCGCAAAACTTTAGAAAACCACAAATTTTATGAGGAACAGACAAAAAATATGAGGCACAAATATGGACATTATACGAAAATTTGGACAGTTGAGAGATATGCACACATGACCACTCACTCTCACTTGACTACACACACACACACACACACACACACACACACACACACACACACACACACACACACACACACACACACACACACACACACACAGTCTCTTCCACTATCATACACTCTCTCTTGATTTATCTCACACATAGTCTCCTCTGCTTTCATACATGCATTCACTCACACAAGATCGCTCTCACTTTTTCTTTCTGTCTCTCACACACACAGTTACTTTTGCTTTCATACATGTATTGACTCACACACACACACACACACACACACACACACACACACACACACACACACACACACACACACACACACGGAAACATAAACACACTCCTAGCCATATATACACACATGCACATACACTTTTTTCTGTTTATTTTTTTACATTTGCTAAGCAGCAAAGACACTGCAGTCTGAGCTCCATGGCAGCTTGATATGCTGCCGTGCAGCAGCAGACTTGCTTTTCAGTGGGTATTCCTTGTACAGTAATACCCTGCTGGAGAACGTTCGTTCTCCAATCAGGGTGCTGATGTACCATGTGACCATTCTCTAATGTACATTAATTCTTCACACCTATAATACCCAATATTCCATAATGCTTGCAGTATAATTTTACCTACCACTCTCATTCTTTCTTTCTTTATCTCATCACATTTTCATATTTTCCATATACAGTGAATTCTAAATTCATTTTTAAAAACAATCATATTGATATTCTATTTTAAACTTTTCCATCCCACCTTTACTTTTTCTCGTTCAGTAATAGCTTGTTCCAGTGTTTCTTCTACCATATATATTTTATGTTTCAGTTTGTTTATTGTAGTGTCTGTGGCACAACAGGTAGCACACTTTTCTTTGGAACAGAAAGCTGTGGGTTCTATTCCAACACCGCTTAGATTGATTATTAACACTGCAGTGCAGCTTAAGTGTGGTACTGTACTCTTGTGTATGTCATCCTTCAGGTGAGATGTTAAACTGATGCCCCCCCCCCCCTGCTTGAGTTGGTGGCAGCTTACATGGATGTAAAAGACCCCATGGCACATAGCAAAAAGAATAGGGGTCCTTTATTTATACACAAAAAAGAACTCTTATTTACAACATATTTACAAATGTACAAACATTTACAAATGTACATATAAGTAGAAAACATGAAACATGGCTTTGTAACTCATAGCTCATGCTCAACCCAAAAAAGACCAAACTTCTACTTTTTCCCTCAAATCCCTCTCTCATGAAAAAAAAACAAAACAAAATTTAAAGTCCACTCTCTTGATAAAACAACCATTTAAGTAACTTCTCATAGCAAACTACTAGGGGTGATAGTGGGTGATAATCTTACATTTGGCTTGCATATACAAAATTGCATAAGAAAAACGCATCATAAATTAGGGATGCATTACAGAACTAAAAATGTTCTTACCGATGCAACTAAAGCTACACTTGCCACTACCTATCTCCCCGCACATTACTTTATGGCACTCCCACCCTTACTAACCTCCAGTCTTTACAAAAATAGGGTTGCCACCTTTTAAGCGGGCCAAAGTGGGACATGGGGGTGTGGCCAACATGACACCGACCACACCCTCTACCGTAATGTCACCACCAGAGTGGTGAAGGAGATGCTGTTATGGGTACGATGGATGGCTTCTGTAGTAGCTCGCTGGTTGGTGTGAGTAGCAGCTGGATGGATGAATGACTGGATGGATGGCTTGATGGATGGATGGATGGCTGAATGAATGGATGCATGGTTGGATGGATGGATGGCTGCATGAATGGATGGATGGCTGGCTGCATGAATGGCTGGGGGATGAATGGATGGCTGGCTGGTGGGAGTAGCTGTTGGATGGATGGCTTGATGGATGGATGACTGGCTGCATGAATGGATGGATGGCTGGCTGCATGGTTGGCTGGCTGGCCAGATGGATGGAGGGGAAGGATGGCTGGCTGGATGGATGGAGGAGGAGGATGGCTGGCTGGCTGGATGGAGGAGGAGGATTGCTGGCTGGATGGAGGATAGCTGGATGGCTGGCTGGAGGAGGAGGATGGCTGGCTGGCTGGATGGATGGAGGAGAAAGATGGCTGGCTGGCCGGATGGATAGAGGAGGATGGCTGGCTGGCTCGCTGGCTGGATGGAGGAGGAGGATGGCTGGCTGAAGGAGGATGGCTGGCTGGCTGTAGGAGGATGGCTGGCTGCATGAATGAATGGATGGATGGCTGGCTGCATGAATGGCTGGGGGCTGGATGGATGGCTGGCTGGTGGGAGTAGCTGCTGAATGGATGGCTTGATGGATGAATGTCTGGCTGGATGGATGACTGTCTGCATGAATGGATGGATGGCTGGCTGCATGGATGGCTGGCTGGCTGGCTGGCTGGATGGATGGAGGGTGGCTGGCTGGCTGGATGGATGGATGGATGGATGGATGGATGGATGGATGGATGGATGGATGGATGGATGGATGGATGGATGGATGGAGGTTGGCTGGCTGGCTGGCTGGCTGGATGGATGGAGGAGGAGGATGGCTGGCTGGCTGGATGGAGGAGGAGGATGGCTGGCTGGATGGAGGGAGGATGGCTGGCTGGCTGGATGGAGGAGGATAGCTGGCTGGCTGGATGGAGGAGGAAGATGGCTGGCTGGATGGATGGATGGATGGATGGATGGATGGATGGAAGAGGATGGCTGGCTGGCTGGATGGAGGAGGATGACTGGCTGGCTGGAGGAGGATGGCTGGCTGTCTGGCTGGCTGGCTGGAGGAGGATGGCTGGCTGTCTGGCTGGCTGGAGGAGGAGGATGGCCGGCTGGAGGAGGATGGCTGGCTGGCTGGATCGCTTGTTATAAAAAAAAAAAACAAATCTCGGCCGTTTTTTTTAGTGGCTGTAGAAGTGCTTAAAACAAAGTGCTCCTACAGCCACGATCTTTGCAGGGCTCTTCCTGCCCCCAGTCCCCACCCCTTTTGTGAATTGCAGCCAATTGCTGCACGAATTAAAGCACCTGGACCTAACAGGCAGTAGCTTTGCCTGCAGGTCCGGGTTGGTGACATAACTGAATTGCAGTGAAAAAGCCGGAAGTATTTGCAACTTTTCCACAGCAATTCAGTGAGATCGCAAAAGCTGGACTTTTCAGGTCCCACTACTTGATACAGTGGGCAATGGTATAAGGTGGCTTAACCCGTGAGTGTCCCACTGACAACAGGATGGGAGGCAACCTTATGCAAAAATTAAAGCTTGAACAATGTTATAACAAGTTGCTAAATTTGTAGCACATACCCCTTTCAGAACTCACCACTGTATACCACTGAGAAGTCTAAATTGGTTAGAACAGCCACATCAACTAACATACGCACAGCTTCTTACCACCTATAAAATTATCCAGCATCCATCTGTCTATCCAGCACTAAAAACATTCTACACGACTATTTTACCAGTCGTTCACTGAGATCCAGTGACTATTCTTGCTCAAATCCAGAATAAATTATCTCTCTAAATGTGATGTTTATGTTTTCATTCCTTACCCTCCCTTCTTCACTTACTTCCTTACTGCTATCTAATTCTCTTCACTGACTTTCTCTCTAAATACACCATAAGCCCATTTTTCCCCTCACTTCATATTGCAAATCCTATTTGTATTAGACTAATCTACCTTTTGATTGTCATGTACCTTGTATCGATTTTTAACCAATGTTTTTATATTATGTCTAATTTGTTATAATTATTTAAACTGCAGATGTTTTGTTTTATTTTTAAAGATTGTAAAATTATTGTTCTTAAAATGTTTTGTAATAATTTGAAGGTTTTCTTCCCGGGCCTTCACTGAAAATAGATTTCTATCCAGTCAGACTTCCCCAGTAATCAAATGACAATAAATAAATGTATAGATAGATATACAAATGGTAATGTATTATGGTCTCCAGAAAAGATAGGTTGGTTTTATTTCATGTATTATTTTTTTCCAGTTGAATTCTATTTACATCTCTATTCCCAAATGTTATACCTAACACATAAATTTCATTCACTGCAAAATATATACTGTCTATCTACATCACCTATGACCTCTAGACACTCATATGTGCAAATTATTACTTCTTTTATCAACATTTTTTTGCAGTTATTATAATGTCATCTAGATATGTTAACAGGACTAGAATTCTTAACCCTAGAGGTGTTATATATCCTGCCTCCTTTATTTTGTAATTTATTTCACATACTATCACATTCATAACTAATGCGGAGTACGCAACTCATTGGACATCCCTGCCTTACATCACTCTTCATATGCACCTCTTGACTTAACCATCCATTTACAAGTATTTTCGCGTTATTATTACTACACGACTTCCTAACGTTCTCAGTTATATTGTATTCTTTCATTACTCCCCATAAGATTTCATGTCCAATTGTATTAAATGCCTTATTAAGGTCTCCAATCATGATTTTCACATCTTCTTTTCTATTCATAATATCATCTACAGTTTCTTTAACTATCATTAATAATTCTTGACAACCCTTCCCCTTTACACTGTATATACCATCTTCCATAATATTTTCCATTTTAGTTTTGAATCTCTTTTGTATTTTTCATAAAGATTTTATAATCATTATTCAATACCATCAGTCTCCAGTTTTTTACTTCTCTTCTGTCTTCCTTCTTCCATATGAATTTAAGTTCCACTGTATAATTCTTTATATGTAAAACCTTCATTTAACCATTCAATCAACATTTAAAAAAATATATTTTTGTCAATTCCTTACATTTGTATACTACTCTAGTCAATTTGGTCTTGCAGCCAAATCTATATTTACTTGTTATAACTTGCCCTAATATTTTATTTTGCTCATAAAACAAAATCTCATTTTCCATGTTTTATCACTACCTTCTTTTTTCTTTAAAGATTTCTTGTACATATTGTACTGCACTATTTTTTATTTTTCACATTACACTACCATCTTCCTTTACTAATCTGCTTAAGTAATTCACTACTTGTTCTATTTTTGCCTGTAAAAATCTATTTGCTTATACAATTCTTGTATTTTTTCTTGATATCTTTGTATATTTTTTCTTTCCCAAAGTACTTTCTATCATTATGTTGTAAATCTTCCAATGCATTGTTATATGTTCTTTTATCATTTTCTTTCTTTACTTTTCTCACATCATAGTGCAACAGTAAAAACATTTTTTGTTTATACTTTTGCTTAAATATCATCCACCATGCAGACCATTTTTGCAATATTTTCTCATAGTAATATGATCTTTTCATAACTGTATTACTAATCCCTTTCTTTCTTCATTCCATGCTTTCCCATTTATCCGTTATTCCTTTGCCATTTTATATATTCCTTGTTTTCCTGGTTTCCTCTATCTCCAGACATATTATAAGATGATCAGAAAATCCTGTTTCAGTCACCAGAAAATCCTATTTCAGCCACCAGAGGTGTGGATAAAGGCAAGGTGGTTCATACAGCCTACCTTGATCAGGCCAAGGCCTTTGATACCATTCTTCACTCAGGAATCATAGAAAAACTTACTAAGCTAGGTATCAACCCCTATATCACTAAGTGGGTTGCTCAATGCCAAAAAAGGTGCCATCATCCTCTTTGGGAAAAACCCGGTTCCCATGAATTACCACATTGATGGCTTTTTCCACTGACCACAGAAGGCGTTATAAGAGATCTAGGAACACAGGTTGACAGCAACCTCTCATTTGACCACCACATTGCCACTCTGGTCAGAAATTCCTTCTCTTGGTATACATCTCATTACTAAGGGTTTTGCATCCAGGAAGAAAGAGGTCATTGTCTCCCTCTACTCTTCCTTCATTAGGGCAATCATCGAGTACAATGCCCCATTTGGCATGTACCTCACTAGGCACCTGCAACAACTGGAGAGACCACAATACTACCTCACAAAGAGGATCCTAGGCCTTAAACACTTGTCCTATATGGACAGACTCAAGAAAAACTCCAACTATTTTCTGTCTCATATCACCTACTTAGAGGCGATCTCTGCTTGACTTACAAAGCCATGTCTGACCCAGCTCTATTAGAAATGCTACATCTAAAGAAACCCCAATCTGTCCACACCATATGCTCCAGAGACCTCAACCTCATTACCATAATCAACAGAACAAGCTGGAGGGACAGGTTCATAACCCAGAGACTGCCCATGCTATGGAATAGACTTCCCATACATGTCAAACAGAGCGCCTCACTGGTCCTCTTCAAAAGAAATCTTGATGAGTGTATGGGAAATAGAAAATTCACCCCGAGGATCACTCCAGTGCATCTACTAGACAGAGGCACTGGGAACTAAGGTCAGGAGGCATGATGCCAGGGTAATCATAGGGGCTAGGCTTGTAAAGGCTCCAGGGCCATTAGCTTAATACACACCTATGAACTACCTCTTCTCCTATAACTAAACCTTCTGATATTATAAAACAATCTATTTCAATTCTCTACATACCGCTTTTCTAAGTTCATGAATTTTTGTCTCAGAGTTTTAATTTACCTCATCTTATAACTCCTAACATTTTTCTTTTATCAGTTCAATTCTTTTTATGTTTGCCTTTTAAATCACAACTAAAATATCCTTTATTATAATATTCATATTTATCACCACGTATTCTAAAATCTGATGAAAAAGCTTTTCCTTTCTTTAAAATTAGTATAAGGATATATTGTTATAATTGTGTATACTTGTTATTTCTAGTTTAAATCTACAATGGTTAATGTTCCAATTTTTGCTAAAGTTACATCTAATATCTTTACTGTATTTCTATAGAATATAGCTATTCCAGAACATCTCTCATTCCCCAAATTCCAGATTATCTTTCCATACCAAAGTTTCTGTTTCTAATATTACTTCATTTGCTAAAAATCTAGTGTCTTCTAATGCAATAACATTTACATCACATGTATTACACCAATCCAAAATCCCTATTCTTATTATTATATTTTTAATACTATTCACACAGAATTATAGAAAGCACTCTAAAATCTTAATTTTTCCTTTTCCTTAATTTCATGTTTAATTACTAGGCTAGCTGCCTTAATGAGCCATTCTAAGCCTATCCAGTTTCCCTCCCAAAGGTGAGAATCAAACACTGTACCTTGTGCCTGTGAGTCAAACACCTTAACCTTTATACCAATCCTCAACCATTAGCCACATATATTCTTTTTCGTTCATTTACTTTCTTTTTTTTCTGTTGTACTTGTCCCTTTAAATGTTCTACTTTTGTCTTTTACCCCTTTAATTATAGAATTCTTTTCTTCTTCTTTCGGCTTTTTCCCCGTTAGGGGTCACCAAAGGTGATCACCTGTCTGCTCATGATTCGTAGTGGAGTTTTACGGTGTTGAGTTGCCAGTCCGGCGCCCAACCTTCCAGAGAAGGCACACACATGCACGCACTCACACCTAGGGCCAGTTTAGAGTGTTCAATCCACCTACAGCATGTCTTTGGGATATGGGAGGACACCAGAGCACCCGGTGCAAACCCACCGACCACAGGGAGGACATGCAGACTCCGCACAGAAGGCATCCCAGCGAGGATCGAACTGAAGAGCCTCTTGCTGGGAGGCGGCAATGCTAACTGCTGCACCACCCAATTTATGTCTTTCATCACTTATTTCAGAGCCTTTTCTATGTCCTCTTTATTATTTTTTCTCATCTAAAATTTCTTCTCTTTCTTTTTCTTTTTCTTTGCTCTTGTTTTCATTTTTTACAATCCATCCATAAATGTCCAGTTTTGTTACATTTATAACATTTCAGTTCACATTTTTTGTATCATGTCCATTTCACCACAAATATAACATTTTATTTTATCACAGTTACTGATTAAATGTCCTTCTTTTAAAGTATATATATATATATATATATATGTTCACTTCTAAATTTTGAAAGCTCAAAATCCCGTATCTCAAAATACTGAACTCAAAATCTCGAAAGTTCAAAATACTGAAAGCTTATAATACTGAATCTCATAATATCGAAAAATGTACAGGACACAAACACTTACTATGTTGCAGCAGAAATACAAACAGAAACATATTACTCTTCTACAACTATAAGCAGGGAGGCAAGCCCACATGCACCCCCCACACCCCCTGCTACTTAAATATATCAACTCTGAGAGTGCACTTCACAGAAGAAAATGGCAAACATGCCATTATATGCCTCATGACTGCCTGTTGTAACCTTAGTCGTGTTCCCTTTTAATGTACTATACTAGAACATAACCCATCTTAGTGTAGTGAAGTGCGATCTCGGAGTTTATATATTTAAGTAGCAGGGGGTGTCGGGGTGCAGCCCCCCCCACATACGGAGTGCAGTAGAACTTGCCCCTCTGCTTATAGTTGGAGTAGACTAATATGGTTTGGCTTTTCTTTGTTTCTGTATGTATTTCTGCTACAATATAGTCAGTGTTGGTATCCTGTATGTTTTTCGATATTATGAGTTTTCAGTATTTTGAGCTTTCAAGATTTTGAGTTCAGTATTTTGAGATTCTGGATATATATAAGTTTACTATCAAAATCCTGACATTGAAAAAAAAGTATTTAACCTCAAAAGGCAATGTCAAATTCATGCACAATAATTAGGTGAAAATGTTGAGTCTGCTAAACGAAGTCAACAAATTTGACATTTTCGTCGAATATTGAATGGGATGTCCATATAGGTGCTAAGGTAAACCTAGGTCCTACCCTGGAATTCACTTTTTTGCAGGGGGCAAGCCCCAGCTGCACCCCCTGCTAACTATGTATACCAACTCCAAAATCACACTATAGTGAGGAAAGGGATGCATTCGCTGATATGTACTCTCTCTCAATTACTGGTTGAAATCACAGGAATCGGCCAGCTGCCGTTCGGCATTCCCATGTTCGCCAAACTTGCATTCTACATTTTGATAGTAAACCTATACATATATACATATTCCTTTACATTTCCCAAACCTATTTTGTATAATCTGTATAAATGATTTGTAATCCATATGTCCTAGTGCCATAGGTCTTTAATGTTTCATATATACTTTCTTTCAGAAAGTTTGAAAATAAATTCTATTACCGCCTTCACACTTTTTTTGTCTTTTATTCCACCTTCTTATTTCATTTTATGTTATTTACATTTCAAGTTACAACTGTAAAATTATCGTTTTACTGCAGTTTTCTTTAATCCTATTAATTTCACTCTTTTCCACGTGTATTTTTAGTGGAGCTTATTCTTTTTTCACCTTCCACATCTCCACCTAGTTCTTCCTTGTTTTTCAAGAATGTCATATTGATTTTCAGTTGGAACATGAAATAATTTTGACGTTTTCATCTTGGTTCTCGTTTTCGACAGTTACTTGTTAATTTCTGCATTATACGCCAGCCGTCATTGTTTCCCACAGGTGCATTTTCTTCATTGTCATACGCTGCTGTCTACAACGGCATTCTGCCCCATCACTTTACTTAACATTTTACATCTTCCTGTAATGTGGGGCAATCAAACTTTAAAGGGCATTCTGTGTTACTCTTTCTGCAAATTGTTGTATATTTCCTAACAGAATGTATGCATTTGGAGCACCTTCTTTTTTACAGTCCTTAATTAAATGTTATGAGTCCCCCCCCCCCAAAAAAAAAAAAAAGAAAGAAAGGAAGAAAAATGTGATTTTGTGTGTCTCAGTACTTTTTTGTTCTCTTATTTCTATGTTATTAAAAAATCTGGTAAATGCAGCAATTGTCCTTATTTAACGTATTGAAACCCACACCTCCCAAGTTTCATCCCACACTGTATATCACCCCCCTTTTGGTTGCACAAACTTTTTATGTCACAACAGTACACAGAATGAACCTTTGCCCAAATATATTAAAGCTCTAACATCCTTGACTGCGGGATCTAGTAATCAAATACCTGTTTATTGGCTGCGCATTTTCAGTTCCTTCCTAGACAAAAAGTTGCTTTTTCTTGCTGAAGTTAGGCAGAAGTTTTTTTGCTATCTCCTTCTGTCCACCTATCTAACCTGTTGTATTCTCATCTTCACGTGACTCACAATCATCATGTCCACTAACTCCTTTTGTCTACGTAGAGCTACAGCTTACAAATGACCTGTGAGCATTTCTATCTTGCTGTGACTCACAGTTGTTAGGTCTAATAATTCTTTCTGTCCACCTACAGTTACAGCTTTACATGACCTGTGCTATTCTGCTCTTGATATGAATCACAATCATCATGTCCACTAACTCTGTTCACCAACAATGACAGTTGTATATGACCTGCTGGCATTCTCGTCTTGATGTGACTCACAATCATAATGTCCTTGCTGTTCTCCTGGATACTCTGCTACTACCATCCTTCTTTCTGCTCTACTATATTGCTTTTCCAGTTTTTTGCACTGTACCTGGTCTTGGGGATCTACCAGAAGGAACCAGCTGACCCATGCTATCTATGAGATCAGGGTACAGTAATTTCTCTCTCACTAACAGATTAATTAAATGGTTCACGGCCATGTATTATTGCCAGTAGTTCTTTTGCTCTCTGAGCATATTTTTATTTGCATCTCCTATTCCTTACTCAACCACTGCTTATCTATACATTCTTCCTAACCTAGCCACTCTCCACTTTTCCCTGAGTGCCTCATCTGCTCATTCCAAGCAATCTTTTACTTATCAGTTAGCAAGGAAGGCCTTCCAGTTTCTCTGTAGTGAAACAAAACCATGTGAGTACTCATTCCTAAGACAGGTGAGCAAGATCTTGAACTAAGAAATGTGAACAGGAGCCAGAGATATCAGAATGAGGCTGTCTTGGCATAAGTCCTAGCTAGCAGAATTGAAGCACATTGAAATTAGAGCATATGGCCCACATACACGCGCGCACACACACACACACACACACACACACACACACACACACACACACACACACACACATGCATAGGTGCACACATACACACACAGACATACACATACACACACACACACACACACACACACACACACACACACACACACACACACGCACACACACACACACACACACACGTGCATAGGGGGCCTATATCATAAGAGCGATTTGCACAAATTGCGAACGCTCATAATATCGAAAGTACCGGACCTCGAACTTCATATTGTGGGGGGTGCAGCCCCCCCCACTCTCCGCTAAATATATATTCCAACTCCGAGATCGCACTGCAGTGAGGAAAGGGCAAATATCCCATTCTTCACTGTGCAAAATCTCAGAAAAAGCACTTCGAGGTCTGGTACTTTCAATATTATGAGCGTTCACAATTTGTGTGATTCGCTCATATGATATAGACCTGCGCATAGGTGCACACATACACACATACACACACACACACACACACACACACACACACACACACACACACACACACACACACATATACCAAGTGCATGTGCACACACATGCACACACAGACACATATCACGCACTAGATGTCTATTACTCTCCATTTCAGCAGATAGAACCTTTGAAATTTCTAGTCACCATCAGAGGTTTCACAGTCTCTGTTAGATCCTCACAACCCCCCCCCCCCCCACCGCAGTATAGAATAGCTGCTAAGCACTTCCTCTTACCTATCATACCTATCTAAGCATATTGCCCATGACAGTAACAACTCTTGAACCATAGGCAGCTAGTTTATTTCCTTGCAAAGTCATTGCACCAGTTTTATCATGTCTGAAATTCATTTGCAAAGTAACTGTTTAAGCAATTCAGGGTGTTTTTCTTGATTCTTACTCTAGCATTATTCAGCATTTTTCCAATAATTCCCTTAAAGGTATGCTTATTTCTGTAAAATTCTAGAAAAGCTTTACATAGTGCTATATCGCCATTTTGCATTGTTATCCATTGGTGGCAGTATCCTGCTCACAGCTCTTTCTCGTCATCAAGTTTCAAGTCTTTTTACATTAAAGTTTGACCTATATAACTAATTTCTAAAAGTCAGATTGTACAGTTAATTGTATTTAACTTGAGATTATAGTGTTTTAGTCTGTTCAGTAACTGACTCAGCCTCTTAAAATGCTGTTTTCTGGTCACCATCTGCTCTGGGACGTCATCACAGGTATTAACAACTTTGTCTTGTAATTATCTGATAGCTTTCTTAATGAAATTTTTGTTAAAAAAATCAATCTGGTATTGCATTACATTTCAAACAATGACACTAACACACATACTATGTTTTTTCTTTTCTATTAATGTGATATTTCCCATTGTTTTCATGCAGTAAGTTTTCATTTTAGCCATTATTATTCAGTCCAACATTTCATAAACTGCTCAATTTCTACCTTCCCTTAAACATCACTCCTTCTCTTGAGCCTTGTTCTGCATGTATACTTCCAATAAATTCCAGTTATATCTATGTAAATCAATCTTTCCCTCTTTTTAAAGATCCTGCCTTCAGATCTTTTGTCTCCATTAAACATAGGAAGATTAGCAATTCATCCCAGTGAGAACACCAGGTATAGATTTGCAGAATTTCAATGTCAAATCATGTATGTGAATAATGTAATGCACGTTAAACATATATCTCTAGTGCTTTGAGTATTCATTATAATAAATGTTAGTAAGTTCTTACTACATCTAGGTCATTGAAATCCTATGTTCCAACTCAAAAGAATCATTTTCTTAGCTACAACCATTTATTCTTAAACATTTCTGACAGAGTACTCTATAGAGAATGTTTAAAATCTCAAACCAAGCAACACTCTGTAGCATGGAAGGTCCAATCCACATCAAGCAGTTTTGCATTTTTTAGTACTTATAAAAAATCCAGAACATTTGGAATTATTTTTGTGGTGCTTGGTATTTGATTGAATTGTTAAAATCTGCTAACTTGTTATACTCCCTCAAAAATAAGTTCCCAATTATCTCTAATTTTCCCATAATTCCTTTTCAAATCCTTTCTTTCTCAAATTCAAACACTCATTTATATCAAATTGCCTCTCCTGCAATATTGTCATTTACTCCCTACATTTCATAGTATAATTCAGTACTCTGCTTTTTTGTCTATACTTGTAGGGCCATTTACATTCCATGATAATATGGGAAAGTTGCTATCATGATAAAAAAATATTACTCCCACCTATTATATAGGACTGTTCTTTTGAATGTGCATTTTCAGCTTTTAGCTTCCATGTACATACTAGTGTTTGGCAGTCTCACCTGTTATACAGTTACTTCTCATCTCTATTTGAGCCTATATCACAGACTGTTTGCTTCATTGAGAATGGTATACAAAATATATACTTCTTGAAACTTTTCTTTTCAAGTTTAATTCACTAAATCTCTGAGAGCATAAAGTACAAAAAATATTTTGCATTTTGCTTACCTCTTCTACAGTGTAAAGTAAATGCTTCCCTTTTATGGCTTTTCTAGCATCTTAAATGTTTGTCCATGTACAAATGCTGTTAGGCTTTACATTAGATACCATACTATTTAATGAGTCATTTAGACTACTATTTTTCTTAATCACAGCCATGCTTTCCTTTCTCTTGAACTTCCTTCCATTTCTACCTGTAATTGCTCCCAGAACACTCCATGGAGCATGCATGATTGAGAAGATGGCAGGGTTTTGCTAATTGTGATGAATTTGTGTCATTTATTCCTGACCAGTAAATACATTTTCATACTTCTTTTATTTGATTGTTGTGATGATGTGAGGTATTGCCAGCTATGCCAGGAGAAGTAGGGCAGTGGATGTATAATATATCCAGCATAGCTAGCGGGAGTTTTGTAAAGAATTATATGTTATTTGTATATCAAACTGATTTGTGCAGTTGCTTGTGTTGAAAATGTATTTGTAAAACTGCTTGTGTTAAAAATGTACCAACGTTTGGTCCTGATGGACAGAAAAAAGAAATACACTCATATGTCAACCTGTATTATAACTGTTGAAATTAATATTGTAACAGAGGATACTGGAAAAGAAGAGGTTAATCTCAGTCCAGCTAAATTTGAAAATTAGTCTGAAATTAAATTACCTGGTAGGCCATAAAGGGTTGTATCTTACAGTTCTGATTGCAGCCAGAGGAAAGACAAAATGTCTAAATCATGAACTAGGAATCCTGTTGTATTGTCCTTAGCAATTAACTAATTGTTACCCTGGAAGGGTGGAAGTGTTGAAATGGTTTCATGGCTACTAGATTGTAGATCAGAATCCAACTGAAGTGTGCTATATCTCTAAGAAGCATATCAAGGCTGTACATGCACGTATAAATTCCAGGCATGTGCAATCCCTAGTGCTATTTTGTAAGAGCAGCCAGAGTGAGAGCATGCATGATTGCAGTTGTTAGTTTGTATCTAAGTTAGTTAAGTTAAAGTCAGTAAGCTTCTATAGTGATGTGTTTGTATAAAATAACGCTGCTTGAACAGAACCCAGGAAGAATCTTCTATTGTGTCCAAGGTAGGAGGCCGACATGGTGTCAAATCTGGGATTGAAGGGAATAAGATCCAGATCCATGAGGTGCAGAGATGACAGTGAAGGTAAAACTAAGGGAAACAAGCACAAAAAGAGCCAGAAAAGAATCAAAGGTAATGAAAAGTAGCACAAACTGTTTATTTGATAGAAGAGATAAAACGGGCCATTACAAGGGCACAAACTGCATTATTGAGCAAGCGGAAGGTTAGTTAAAAGAAATGTTTAAAATAAAGGCATTTGATGAAACAATTAACAGTAAAGCAAAATGAGCATCTTTAAAGATAAAATGAGCATGTTTAAAGGTAAAATGAGAATGTTTAAAGCAAACAAGCATGTTTAAATCAAAGCTGGGCATGTTTAGAGTAAAATGAGCATAAGAAAAGTACATTGGGCACGAAAAGGGCTTAAACGAGCAAAACGAATATAATAAGGGGAAAAAGGGCACATTAAGTAAAAATAAAGCAAGCTGAATGCATGTGTTTTGGCAAAGTGCTATGTTTTGGCACACCTATGACTTCGTATTGTATCAAGGGCATAACTAAAGTTATTTGAAGTCTTTCAAAGTTTTTATAAAGGTGTTTACAGTCTGTGCTTATTGTTGTGCATATATTTTGAGGAGTTTATTGTGTGCAAAGTGCAGACTATGGCAGTGGTGCTGCGGTAGCATTGTCGCCTCACAGTAAGACATTGTCCCATTCGATTCTCAGTTAGAGCATCTTCTGTGTGGAGATATGCGTGAATGGGCATACCTTCATTGAAGGTTGTGCATCAGAGCTGGCAACTCGGCACATAAAAATCTACTGCCAATCATTAGCGGACCGGAGTTCCGCTGTAGCGACCCCTTAACCAGGAAAAAGCCAAAAGACACAACAACATTGTGTGCAAAGTGCAACTATTTCATGAACTATAGTCAAAGTATAGCCATTTTGAAAAGTTTCTTGTGTTGGGTGTGTCTATTTGCAAAGTGCTGCCATTGCAGAGTGTTTCTTGCACTGTAAAGAGCTGCTTAGCAAGGTACCACCATTTTGGGAACATTTCGGTGTACTGTGTACAGTTATTCTCAAATTGCAAATACTTCAAAATGTTATTGAGTTTTGTGCAAGAGAGGTCCAGTTTATTTGCATCGTGCAGTTATTTCATATGTTTCTTACACTAAGAGGTGATTTATTGCAAAACGATATTACAAGTGTATTACAATGCCCGAGAGTTTATTTCATTTGCAATGTAAAGTTGTTTGAAAGGTTTCTTTAAATTATGATAAATGACTTTGGCATTGCAAAATGATATTACAAGAGTGTTGCCTGAGAATTTTATTTTGCAAAGTCCAATTACTCAAAAGTACTACAAGTTCATTCATTGGCATAATTTCGAAAAGCTCAAAAGGTATAAATTCAGAAGCACAAAGACATTGGATAAAATGACAAATACTGGCATACATTTTTGGCATATATGCATGTGTATGTTTGTGCCTATTTGCAAAACCCTTCACTGGTATGTGTTAATATGGCACACAGATTTTGAAAAGCCCCTACCACTTGTATTTGATCAGAATATTGCAGGAAACTGGAGAATATTTGAGCAAGAGTGCGATATTTTATACAAGCAGCTTATGCAGATAGAGATGCATGCACAAGGGGATTCATTTTGCTAAACCTAGCTGGGTCCGATGCCATAGAAAGAGAGCATTCATCTGTGTATGCATCTGCAGTATATGAAGGAGAAGGTGAAAACCATCATATTGTTGTACAGGCTGAATCTGAGAAAACCCCAAGTGTTTGAAGGGCTAATTCAGAGAAATGTGCAACCCCCAGACCAATATTACATTAGAGAGGCATTTGCTTTACATGAGAGATCAGAAACCAGAGGAAACATTTTCAGCTTATATAACTGACCTGAGAAACAAAGCTAAAATGTGTCGGTTTGGTGACTTAAAATATGAGCTGATAAAAGACAGGCTTATGTGTGGTATTAATAGTGCTGCTGTGAGAAAGATTTTACTTTGTGACAGTGATTTAATGTTGAGCAAAGCCATAGAGATTTGTCAAATCCATGAGGTAATAGAAAAACACACAAGTATGCTTACAAGTGACAAAAGCATGGTTTCAGTTGGCTCCAGAGCAAATGTAGATAGTATGCAACACGTGGTGAACAAAAGTAGGAATGCACATGGCAGCTACGAAGTTTCCAGGGAAGACATGTAGCTTTCCAGTAAGTTCTAAGAAAGGAGCAAGCTCCAGCTCAGTGCAGTACAAGCATGAATCAGCAAAACCCAAGTTCAACTTTATTGTTAACTGTTGCAGTTGTGGTGCAAATCATGAGTCTAAAAGAGAAGTGCTTAGCATTTGGTCAGCAATGTCACAAGCATAAAAAATGGAACAATTTCCAAAAGTTTTGCAAATCAAGTAAGCCTCACACAGTTGTAAAGAAAGGTCACACAAAGAAGCAAGTTGATCAAGTAGAGACGAAGTAGTCAGATTTCTATGTAGATGGTGTATCAGTGCTTGGTGAAAGAGTTGATGCAGTGAGTTTATTAACAAGAAGTGAAGTGTTTTGTACTTTTCAGATTAAGTTTTGTGGATTTTCCATTAAAGGAGACACTGGTTCAAAGTGTAATGTTATATCAGCAGACACATTTGCTAAAGTGAGAACTAACGAACAACTCAATGTAGCCGGTAGTATGAGACTTGTTGCTTATGGAGGTGAAGAAATTCAAACCAAAGGTTCAGTGATGCTTTCATGTTATTTGGCTGAGAACTGTTGCAACTTGTTATTCCATGTAGTCTGAAGACCAGTGCAATCTTTATTGGGTCTGAAAGATAGTTTAAGAATGAGTCTGCTTTCTTTTGCTAAAGAAGTTCATCATGTAAGTGCATTTCCAAGTTCTATTTTTTCTGAAGCTATTTTCTGAGTATGCTGATGTTTTTGATGACAAGTTAGGCAAACTTCAAGTTGTGTATTCTATGAAGTTAGACCCAGAGGTCACTCCAGTAGCCAGCCCAGCAAAAAGAGTTCCGATAGCTATGCAGGATAAAGTTAAGGCTCAGCTGGATAAAATGGTGCAGCAAGGTGTGATTTGTCCGGTCACAGAACCAACTGAATGGGTGTCGCCCATGGTAGCAGCCCACAAAAAAGGCTCAGTTGAGATCAGAATTTGTATTGACCCAAGAGATCTGAACAAAGAATTAAAGAAACTGTATCATGCTATGCGCACAATCAAAGAGGTTGCAGCCTTATTACCGAATGCTACTGTTTTCTCTGTCTTACATCCAAAGAGTTCAGTTCGTCAAGTGATTCTTGATTGCAAATCTTCATTTCTAACTATTTTTGGTACTCTGTTTGGCAGAGACAGATTCCTAAGGATGCCATTTAAAATAAATTCTGCAAGTGAAGTCAGAGTGCAATGGAGCAAATTTTTTTCAGGTTATCCTTGTGCCATAAGAGTAGATGATTTACTGGTTGGATGCAGTGCTGAAGCAGAGTAAGACAGAAACCTCAAGAAAGTTCTAGACAGAGCATGTGAAGTAAACTTGAAGGTCAATCCTCTGAAGTGCAAATTCAGACTTCCAGAAGTTATATACATAGGTCATTTGTTCACGAGTACAGGCTTGAGACTAGACCCGACCAAGTGAGCAGCTATTCTTGAGATGTTAGCACCAGATAATGTACAAGCTCTACAACATTTTCTAGGCATGGCCAACTATTTAGGCAAGTTTATACCAGACGTCAGTGAGTTGACAGCACCTTTAAGAGAGGTGATGCACAAAAATGTTACATGGTCTTAGTTGGAGCAGCACCAGAAGGCATTTGAAGACCTTAAGCAGAAAATTGCCACTCCACCTACATTAAGATACTATGATGTAAACAAACCAGTTACTCTTTCCTGTGATGCTTCAAAATTTGGTCTTGGCACAGTTATACTTCAAGAGGGCAGACCAGTAGCCTATGCATCTAGAACACTAACCCAAACTGAGATGCAATGTGCTCATATTGAGAAGGAGCTTTTGCAATAATATTTGCATGTTCCAAGTTTCATGATTGTGTTTATGGTTGAGCTATTCAGATTGAAGCTGACCACCAACCTCTAGTTACTAGTCTAAAGCCTATGTGTTCTCCTCCAGCAAGATTACAAAGAATGATGTTAAAATTGCAAAAGTACAATTTCAAAATGGTCTGCATGAAAGGCAAATTGCTCTATCTGGCTGATACCTTATCCAGATCACCCAGAAATACAACAGAACAGCTTAACGCTGAGAATTTTGACTTTGATGCAATGTCAGTGTATAATTTTTCTACCACTAGACTTGATGAGTTAAGATATCACACTCAGACTGACCCAATTTTGCAGAAGCTCAATCACTACATTAATGTTGGATGGCCGTCAAAGCAATCTAGTGTACCACCTGAAGTGCAAACCTATTTTCCTTACAGAGATGAATTGTTGATGGAAGATGGCATTATTTCCAAAGGTCCTAAAATTGTTGTTCCTGTTTCCTTACAACAAGATCATATCTAGATTTTGCATCATGGTCTCGCAGGTTTTGCAGCCACTAAGAGTACAGCGAGAGAATTAGTATTTTGGCTTTCATTAGTACTTTCTTCTTGTTCAGTATGCAATAGTACTAGACCACATTCGCTAAGAGAACCAGTTCAACTCAGTCCAGTTCCTGAACTATCATGGTCAACAGTTGCAACTGATATCTTTGAGTGGAACAATCAGCACTACTTTGTTTTGGTAGACTCTTATTTGAATTGGTTTGAGACTGATCTACTACCTAACCTAACATCCACTGCTGTTATTACTAAATTGAAATGTCATCTTCAGTTCATGGTAGTCCACACAAAGTTCTTTCTGACAATGGTACTCAATTTACTAGCCAGTTGTTTCAGAAATTTGCAAAAGACTGGGGCTTTGTACATGTTACTAGTAGTCCTGAATATCCTCAGTCAAATGGTCTAGCTGAACATGCAGTGCAGAGTGCAATGCAGTTATTTGAAAGGTCAAAGCATAACAATACCGATGTGTTCTTGAATTTGCATAATCTCAGAAGCATACCCTGTGACGATATTCTTGGCTCACCTGCTCAAAGACTTCTTTCCAGGCAAACTAGAACTACCCATTACTTCCACTTTATTAAAGCCTAAACCTAAGAACAATAAAACCATTAAGGCTCAACTGGTTAAGAAGCGTAATATGCAGAAATCTAGTTATGACAAATCAAACAGATTACTTCATCCATTGAGGGAAGGAAAGATGGTACGAATCCAGACAATGAAGGGATTTGATCGAATTGGACAGATTACAGGCACCTGTGCTGAGCCAAGATTCTACCTGGTAGACTTGAGGGTGTGAAATATAGGAGGAACCGTAGACATCTTTTTCCTGCACCAGAATCATCATCACCATCACAACATTGTTTCTGTGAAGCAAACTTCAAATCTAACAGTGAATCAGACACTGTTTCCATACCAGAATGTTTTCCAAATTCTGATTCCATTCTATAGGTTCATAGGTGTGAACTAGGCTAATGGCCCTGGAGCCTTTATAAGCCTAGCCCATAGAAGTGCCCTGGCATCATGCCACCCAACCTTAGTTCCTAGTGCCTCTGTCGAGTAGAGCCACTGGAGTGATCCCCAGGGTGAATTTTCTAT
This sequence comes from Protopterus annectens, assembly GCF_019279795.1. Lineage (NCBI taxonomy): Eukaryota > Metazoa > Chordata > Ceratodontiformes > Protopteridae > Protopterus > Protopterus annectens. The sequence goes on along the minus strand of NC_056749.1, from coordinate 106,822,563 downwards.
TTCCCAGCCACACATCAAGATTTCTCTTGAAGAGGGCCAGTGAGGTGCTCTGTTTGACATGTATGGGTAGTCTATTCCATAGCATGGGCAGTCTCTGTGTTATATACCTGTCCCTCCAGCATGTTCTGTTGATTGTGGTAATGAGGTTGAGGTCTCTGGAGCGTGTGGTGTGGAGGGATTGGAATTTCTTTAGATGTAGCATTTCTAACAGAGCTTGGTCAGACATGGCTTTGTAAGTCAAGTAGAGATTACCTCTAAGTAGGTAAAATGAGACAGAATAGTTGGAGTTTTTTTAGTCTGTCCATATAGGACAAGTGTTTAAGGCCTAGAATCCTCTTTGTGAGGTATTTTTGCAGCCTCTCCAGTTGTTGCAGGTGTCTAGTGAGGTACATGCCAAATGGGGCATTGTACTCGATGATTGGCCTAATGAGGGAAGAGTAGAGAGAGACAATGGCCTCTTTCTTCCTGGATGCAAAACCCTTAGTAATGAGATGTGCCACATAGAAGGACTTTCTGACCACAGTGGCAATGCGGTGGTCAAAAGAGAGGTTGCTGTCAACCTGTGCTCCCAGATCTCTTATAACACATTCTGTGTTCAGTGGACTACCATCAATGTAGTAATTCAAGGGAACTGGGTTTTTCCCAAGGGGGATGATGACACATTTTTTGCCATTGAGCTTAAGGCCACGGTTCTGACACCAGTCGTTGGTGTCATTGAGGCCTTTCTGTAGGATGTCAACATCACTTGGGGAGTTAATAATAGCTCCCAACTTGCAATCGTCTGCAAACTTTGTCAGCTAGAGTCCCTTCATATTGGCCTGGACTTCAGAGAAGTAGATACCAAACAGGAGAGGACCCAGGATGAATCCCTGTGGGACTCCACTCGTGACTGGTCAGCAGTCTGACTTGGAGTCAGCTACTTTCACACTGTGGGTTCTAGCTGTGAGCCAGTTTGTAACTCACCTAGTGATATAGGGGGTTTATGCCTAGCTTAGCGAGTTTTTCTGTGATTCCAGAGTGGGGAATGGTATCAAAGGCCTTGGCCAGCTCAAGGTAGGCTGTATGAACCACCTTGCCTTCACCCACAGCTCTGGTGACTGACTCAAAGAAGTCGACCAAGTTGAGCAGGCATGATCTACCTTTCACAAAACCAAACTATATAGGATCCAGAGTTTGGAGATTCCCTATATGCTTGTTTATTAGGTCCATGATGATGCGTTCCATAGCTTTGCATATCAGACTCGTCAGGCTAATTGGACAATAATACCCGGGGTCTGTAGTCACTCCTCCTTTGTGGAGAGGGATGACTGTAGCAGTGTGCCATTTGGTAGGGACAAAGCCTGGGGTGAGGCTGTGATTGAACAGGGCACACAAGTGAGGTGCTAGTTCACTCTGTAGTTCATGTAGAACACAGCCAGTGATATTGTCCGGTCCCATAGAAACTGTATTCTTGGCCTTGGACAGTGCTGTTTTAACCTGTGCAGCAGTAATACATGGTGCCTGGCAATCTACTGGTATTGTGATTGGTCCTTGGGAGAAGGGGTAAAGTTAGCACTGAATCTGTCAGCCAATATATTGGCAATATCTGTTGGCTTGGTATAGGAGGTACCATTGTGCAGTAGCTCAGCGCAAATCTGGGTGTTGCCGTGGAGATTCTTCATAAAACTATAGAAGGCCTTGTGGTTGTCTTTATTATCTGCTGCAATTCTGTCTCATCGCTAGCTTTAGAGGATTTGATGAGGGATCTCAACTTTTTGTTGAGGCTGATAAGGGAGTTTTTCCAGTTTTGGGACTTCGCTTTATTCCGCATCAGTTTTCTTCTTCTGTTGTAGAGTTTGTTTATGGCAGGGGACCACCAGATTTGCATCCTTTTTTTTTTTTTTGAGGAGAGTGTCTTAGTTCTTTTGGGTATGGTGAGATCCATGCATTTGTGTAGGTGTTTGTTCAGTGCATTGGTGTATGATTCGGCAGTCATGCAACTATTCTCCATTTGCATGGGTGCCGTGAAGTTAGCCACATCTGTTTTTAGGAGCCCACAGTTAGCTTTGGAGAAGATTTTTATGATGGTTACCTTTGTGGGGGTGAGGGGTGGATTTCCAAGGTGATTAGTTTGTAGTCAGCTCTAACCAGGGAGGAGTTGAATATTAGTGTAGAGCAATGGTCACCCATGTTAGTAATGACCAGGTCAAGGATGTTGCTACCTCTAGTGGCGGTAAGAACAAGCTGGTCCAGAACATTGGAATTAATGAATTCCAGAAAGCATTGGGCAAGTGTATTGCTACAGGAGTAGTTTTTCCAGTTAATGGAGACAGGAGTAGTTTTCCCAGTTAATGGAGGGTAGTTGAAGTCACCCAGTATGAGAGTGTTAGGTTGGACTCTAATATTCTCCAGGGTCCAGACATTCCACTGGTCAAACATTTTGCAGAGATAGTTCCAATTGCTAAATCTAATTCCCAGTTTTATGTCACATGATATGGACAAGTATCAAAGCCTTGTATGAAATACGCAGCAACGTGCACTTGATTGTATATATGTATATATATATATATATATATATATATATATATATATATATATATATATATATATATATATATATATATATATATATATATGTGTGTGTGTGTGTGTGTGTGAACTTAGTATTGTATAATGCATGACAAAGAATTACCTGTGATTTCTGCATTCTAAATAGACTCCTAGCTTTGTGTGATCTATTTCTCAAAGAGGGAAGATGTAGCTCAGAATGCAAGTGAAGTGTGCTGTATCTTTAAGAAGCATGTCAAGGCTATACATGCAAGTATAAATTCCAGACATGTGCAATCCCTAGTGCCATTTTGTAAGAGCAACCAGTGAGAGCATGCATGATTGCAGTTGTTGATTTGTATATAAGTTAGTTAAGTTAAAGTCAGTAAACTTCTATAGTGATGTGTTTGCATAAAATAAAGCTGCTTGAACAGAACCCATGAAGACTCTTCTATTGTGTCCAAAGTAAGAGAGCAACACAGATGCTATAACACATCTTAGCAAAACTCTATCTGTGTGTGTGTGTGTGTGTGTGTGTGTGTGTGTGTGTGTGTGTGTGTGTGTGTGTGTGTGTGTGTGTGTGTGTGTGTGTGTGTGTGTGTGTGTGTGTGTGTGTGTGTGTGTGTGTGTGTGTGTGTGTGTATGTGTGTGGTAACACGTGTGAGATTCTGGTTCAGTTTCTAATAAAGGGGAGTAGTATGGGAACTAAAAGTCAGAAGAACAAATGTATGTGATGTCATTCTGTAATCCAGCACTGAAATGATGTTTTAATACTAGATTAAACAGAAGTCTCAATGCAGTCTGTTTTTGAAAACTGACAAAGAAGGATCTCTCACCCACTTCCATTTGCCTTGCTTTAGTAAGTAATCAGGTGATAGTAATTCTTTAGACCAGTCAGGAAAATATAGTGAGATTAGTTAAGTACTCTTTTTCTGTATCTATATGAATCTATTCATCGGTGGTGTTTTAATATTTCCTGTGACTGAAACACTGGTTTTTATTGTAAATAGATATTTTGTATTTTCATGTTCTTTTATTATTTATTATTAAACATATTTAAACTTTTCATTGTGGCTAGTCTTTTAGAGAATGTTTTAACCTTTGTGAGTACTTATATGTATTAGGTGACACTGTAGCTGCTCCTGGAATACTTACTGCATTTGTCAAACACTACCATTTGTATTAGTATTAATTTCACTCAGTATAATTGGGTACCCTTGTAAGAGCTTTATAGTAGTTGGCTTTGGAGTGTCCTAGTATAAGTATCTACCTTATAGTCTGGGTAGATGGGCATTCCTAGTAAATCTGTGCTAGCCTTTCCCAAGTGTGTGTGTGTGTGTGTGTGTGTGTGTGTGTGTGTGAAAATCAAATCTCAGAGTGTGTGTCAACTGCTTGGAGCAGGGGCACAGAGCACTGGTTTCACAGAGAGGGTGGTGGAGGACTTCGCCTGGAACACTTGGCTGAGGACCCAACTCTGTAGCTGTGTCAGTTAGGAGTCTTACTGAGGGCCTGGAGAGAGAGAGGGAAACCCAAACCCCAGAATGAGTGTGTTTCCTGTGTGCTCTTAAGGGAAATTGTGCTTGGTGCAGAGAACTGCATCTGGAAATACTGAGTGTATCTATCTTTGTTCCAAGTGAACATCCCTCTGCAGGGTCAGTGGTGAGGATTAAGGCACCTTGATTACTGGCCCGAGCAGATATGTTACAAATATCATGAATCTTTGGCACCAAATTGAGCTTCTGAAACAATACAAAAGATGCTTCTGTTCCAACCAGCTGAAATTAAATTTTGTATGTTTGTTTATTTACTTTTGTTTGTTGTTAAACAGGTGAGTTGACTGGTACAAGACCCCTTTCAGCCAGAACCCAGGCCAAAAGACAAAGACACAAGCATAACTGATATACAAAACTGATAATACAGTCACAAATATAATAATACAAAACTGATAATGCAGTCACAAATATAGTAATACAGACATGCAAATATATATATAATATATTAATGCATCAAGAAGCAAAACCAAAGGTACATTATACTTACAATGAAAAATATGCACTATACGTGTATATATGGGTCTAATACCGTAGATTGAAATTACACTATTTCGAAATACGATAGTAGTGTCTCACTAACGTGAAAGTGCACTTCAACGAAAGTGCACTTTCGCGAAAGTCACGAGAATGAACGAAGGGTTAGGGCTTGGGTAATGGATAGTGGATAGCTAGTAGGGCTATCCACTATCCTTAACCCAAGCCCTAACCCTAAGGTCAGTGACTACCACACCACAGTGCAGGAAATTGTATTTCCTCAACTGAGCAGTAGTTACGGACCATCCTTAATCCAAGTCCTAATCCTAAGGTCCATCACTGTCGCACCACAGTGCAGGAAATGGCCCGTTCGACTTAGTGACTTTCACTGAAGTGCACTTTTGTGTTAGTGGGGCACTACTATCGTGGGGCACTACTATCGTATTTCAAAATAGTGCAATTTTGATCTACGGTAGTAGACCCATATATATATATATATATATATATATATATATATATATATATATGTGTGTGTGTGTATATATATATATATATATATATATATATATATATATATATATGTGTGTGTGTGTGTGTGTGTGTGTGTGTGTGTGTGTGTATTTATATATATATATATATATATATATATATATATGTGTGTGTGTGTGTGTGTGTGTGTATATTTTTATATATATATATATATATATATATATATATATATATATATATATATATATATATATGTGTGTGTGTGTGTGTGTGTGTGTGTGTGTGTGTGTGTGTTTATTTTATATATATATATATATATATATATATATATATATATATATATATATATATATATATATATATATATATATATGTGTGTGTGTGTGTGTGTGTATTTTTATAAGCCTAGCCAGAGTGTGTTTGGCTTTCGCCACCCATTTTAAATTAATTTTGCTATGCCCTTTTTCGAGGTTAGTATACTGTGCCTCTGTCTAACAGTGACACAGAAGTGATACCTGGGGTAAACCTACGATCTCCCATCCACGTATCAAGATTCCTCTTGAAGAGAGTCAGTGAGGGACTTTGCCTAACCTAGACTGGGATTTTATTCCAGAGTGAAGGGAGCCTCTGGGTTATGAATCTGTCCCTCCAGCATGTCCTATTTATTTCAGTGCTGAGGTTCAAGTCTCTTGAGCACGTAGCTCGATGGGATTTGGATTTTCTGAGGTGCAGCATGTCCATTAATTCCGGGTTAGACATGGCTTTATACGTCAGGCACAGATCACCTCTGAGCAAGCGGTATGCCACTGAGTAGAGCTGGAGTTTCTTTAACTGGGCAGCATATGGCATCTGCTTGCGCCCTTTGATCCTCTTGGTGAGGTACTTTTGGGGTCTTTCCAGTTGCTGCAGGTGCCTGGTAAGGTACATCCCAAAAGGGGCATTCTGGTATATTATGGGCCTGATGAGGGATGAGTAAAGAGGCACAATGACCTCCCCTGATCTAGATGTGAATCCCTTCATGATTAAGTGGGCTATATAAAATGTTTTTCTAACCACTTTGGCCACGTGGTTGTCAAATGAGAGATTGCTATCAACTTGGGTCCCCAGGTTCCTAATTACTTCTTCTGTATTTAATGGATTACCACCTATGTGGTAATTTGTGGGCCCTTTGTTTTTGCCAAAGGGGAATGACTATACACTTTTTGGCATTTAGCTTGAGGCCATGGCTCTGGCACCAGTTGTCTGTTTCTATGAGGCCCTTTTGGAGGATGCTTGTGTCGGCTGGAGAGTCGATTATGGTGCCCAGTTTGCAGTCATCTGCGAACTTGGTCAGCCACAGTCCTTCCGTGTTGGCCTGTACCTCCGAGAAATATATACCGAACAAGAGAGGTCCCAGGACTGAGCCTTGTGGGATGCCACTTGTAACTGGTTTGGAGTCTGACATGGCTCCAGCAATTCTAACCATGTGGGTTCTGTCCTTGAGCCAGTTTGCAACCCATCTTGTGACATAGGGGTTTATATTTAAGCTGGTGAGCTTATCTATAATGCCCGAGTGGGGTATTGTATCGAAGGCTTTTGCGAGGTCCAGGTAGGCTCTGTGGACCACCTTCCCCTCGTCAATGGCCTTGGTGACTGTTTCAAAGAAATTGACCAGGTTTAAGAGGCAGGATCTGCCCTTAACAAAGCCAAACTGGGTAGGATCCAGTGTCTGTAGGTCCCCAATATCTTTATTTATGAGGTCCATGATGATCCTTTCCATAGCTTTGCAGACCAAGCTAGTCAGGCTTATGGGTTGATAGTTTCCAGGATCCGTTGAGGCACCACCTTTGTGGAGAGGGACCACTGTTGCTGTACGCCACACTTTGGGTACATATCCTGTAGTAAGGCTGAGATTGAACAGTAGTTTTATGTTTGGGTTTAGATCTTTTTGGAGTTAATGTAGGATGCAGGCCACGACACCGTCTGGTCCCATTGATGCTGTGTTTTTTGCTTTGGAGAGGGCGGCTCTTACCTGAGCATCTGAGATGTCAGGGGGGCAGCACTCTGCTGGGATAGATATTTGCCCTTTTGGTGGGGAGGGGAGTTTGCGCTGAACCTGTCAGCTAGGATGTTGGCAATGTCTGTGGGTTCGGTGTATTTTTTGTCATTTTGGACTAATTCTGAGCATATCTGGGAATTCCCACCCAGGTTCCTAACATAACTAAAGAAAGCCTTGTGATTATCCTTAGTGTCCTGTGCAATTTTTCTCTTGAAGCTGGCCTTAGACGATTTTATGAGTGCCCGTAGTTTTTTGCTAATACTGATCAGAGATGCCTTCCCTTTTTGGGATATTGCTCTATCATGTAGTAGCTTCCTCCTTCTATTGTATAGTTTGTTTATGGCTGGGGTCCACCAGACAGGACGTCTGCCTTTGGAGGATTGGGTCTTGGTTTTTCTTGGGATTGCATGATTCATGCATTCCTGAAGGTGTTCATAGAATGCATTTATAAAGGATTCTGCGGTCTGGGCCGTATTTTCCACAGGCCCGGGGGCTTTGAAGGATTCCACCCCGGTTTTGAGGAGTGTGCAATTTGCTTTAGAGAAGTTTTTCACTGTGGTTTTCTGGGCAGGGGGTGGGGTCGGGATGTGAATATCCAGTGAGATTAGTTTATGGTCTGATCTTACCAGTAAGGGATACACTTCTGTTCTGGAGCATAGAGTCCCCATGTTGGTGATGATCAGGTCCAGTATGTTTTCCCCTCTTGTGGGAGTGGTAACACGTTGTTCCATAGCATTTGAGTTTTTAAATTCTAGAAACCTTTGGGCTAGGATGTTGGAGCTAGAGTAATGCTCCCAGTCTATGTTTGGGTAGTTGAAGTCGCCCAATATAATGGTGTTTGGAGAGACCTTCATATTTTCCAGTGTTCTCAGGAAGGTCGAGTGGGGTTCCTGAGTTTGGGAGGGTGGTCTGTAGCAGGCTATAAACTGGAAAGCAGTTTTACCTACTGTTAGTTGCACATGGATAGTCTCTGATGCTTCGTGCTGTGCCACCAACCTGGAGGTGTGGGTATCTTTGACGAATATTGATATTCCCCTCCTTTGAAATGCATGGTATGACATATAACCTGGTAGTGCTGGGGTGCTCTCGGGAGCCTTGAACCAGGTTTCTGTTACTTCACAGATATCAATGTTCTCCATGCTAAGGAGAGTTTTGAGTGCCTGCATCTTGAGGTTTAGACTTCTGGCATTGAGTAGCATTACTCTTAGTTTCTTATCCCTTGTGATACCTATGGAGGTGGGTTTGTCTTTTGAGCCTTGCCTAAAAAAGGCACTATGGGGGTAGCAAGAGCCTTTGCCAATATCCAAAAGCCCAGGGGTGACAGGTGCAAGCTGTCCCTAGCGAAGCATTGTGGTTTGTTGAGCATATCATCCCAGGCTGACAGGCATTGGATCCCCTTTGAATGACACCAATACTTAAGCCAATTGTTGAAATTGATCATCTTGTCTTCATATTGTGGCATCATTCTTGGTGAGGGTAAGATGCTACTCAAGGTCAGGGTCATACCGGCCTGGGCTACATGCTTAGAGAGCTCCTCTGTGTCTCTTTTATGTAGTCCAGGGAGGTACGTCTCAGGTCATTCACACCAGCATGGACAATGACTGAGTCATATTTGTACTTGCCTTGGAGTGACCTGAGTGCTTGTGTTATGTGGCGGATCCTAGCACCTGACAGGCAGCTCACCATGACCTTCTCCTTGTTCAGCCTGGTGAGCGGGATGTCAGTGTGCGACGATAGTCACTTATTACAAGTGTATCAGGTGTGTTGTTTAGCCTTAAGGGCTGTGACTGTTCGGCACACTGGCTTTGTGAGCTGTGTGTTGCACGTGTTTTGTTTTTGGGTAGCGGTTGCTTGGGTATCTGCTTTGGAGGTCTCTGCTGCTTAGGCAGATTTTTATTTAGAGCCTCCGAGTATGTTTTTCTGTGTTTATGTGTTTGGTTTGCTGTCGTGGTAGGTCTATGTGAGACTGGAATTGTAGTGAGTGTGGTTTCCTTCTCCTCCTGACTGGTTATGCCAGTACTGAGTTGAGAGAGCTTAGCCTCCAGTTTGGCTATATGGTTGCATCTCTCACATGTGTTGGAATTTGTTGGGAGGAAGAGAGGGTTGTCTGTGTACATGAGGCAGTTGTAACTTTGCCTCAAGATTCCCAGATTCACCAGCTGTACCGGAGAGAAGATTGACAACTGACCTTTGGACATGCTAGAATAGTATTGGGAATTCCTTTATAATTGAAAAAAAGGGCCAATGGGGGAACAAGGTACTCAAGTGGAGTTTGTGAGGGTGTAGTGCTTTTAATTTTTTAGTGCTGACTTAAATAATTGCTTAATGAGCAAGTGCCAGGTAACTTAAATGCAATGTGTTACAGGTAACTTAAATGCAAAAACAACAAACAGTAACTTTCTTTCAAGTGAAACAAGGAAATAAGTACAGTAAGAAATGCAGATACCACTAGGGATGCACAGAAGCGCTGAAAAGCTGCGTTTTAGGTGGAATTAGCGTTTCAGGGAAATAACAAGCAAACAAACAACAAGCATACAAACAAAGCTAGATTCAGCAGGCCTGGATCTAGTCTATGCTACAGCAAACAAGGTGTAGCAATTTCAGTAAGAAACAGTTCAAATATGCAGGCACTATAAGCCTTTAACCAGAAATTCCCAGCTCAGAAGGGCAGAGTCCAGCCTCTCCTCCCACAAGAGTGCAGACCACAAACCTTCTTAATGTAAAATAACTGGCCTGAAGCCCAAGTGTTTAAACCAGAACTAATACACTTTTAGAATAACAGATACTGAGCGCTCAATCAGCAGTTCCCAACTTAGAAGGATGTAAGCTACCTGTCCTGCCACCACAGTGCAGGCCACTAACCTTCCTAATGTAAAACAACTGGGCTAAAGCCCAAGTGCTTAATCCAAAAGACTTAGAATGATAGCTACACTTTAATCAAGTTACTGCCAATTGTGTGTGTGTGTGTGTGTGTGTGTGTGTGTGTGTGTGTGTGTGTGTGTGTGTATTTATATATATATATATATATATGTGTGTGTGTGTGTATTTTATATATATATATATATATATATATATATATATATATATATATATATATATATATAAATATATATGTGTGTGTGTATTTATATATATATATATATATGTGTGTGTGTGTGTGTGTGTGTGTGTGTGTGTGTGTATATATATATATATATATATATATATATATATATATATATATATATATATATATATATATATATATATGTATCGTGCTCCTCAACATCCAGCATCAAGAGAATAAGCACACCCAAATGGGTGAGTAACTTGAAAAAATAAAATAAAACATACTCTACAGAGGAAATAGGAGGCCATGATTTTAATGTCCAGCTCACCAAGAATCCAAATACACAATGCACAAACCTAGGTTTCGCCCCATGGCGTCATCAGTGTGTATTGTAAAGAGGGAACAATCACCAATATATATAAATTTCAATCAATTTAACTTAGACACAGTACAACTGACACATAAAAAATCAAATATTTGTGACACCAAAAAAACAACATACCAGTCATTGCATTGAAAAAATATATATTATTATATTATTAATTAAACTAAACAATCTTAACCAACATATATTACGAGCTAAATATAATTACCAGTGGTCATTAAGACCTGGTTTAAATAATGCTCCTAAATATACGGAAAAGTAGTAAGTCACCAGCCAAGAAGTAGTACAAACCACAGCAAAGACGGCCAACCACAAAATATTCTGCACAAAGTCTTTAATGGACGTGACAATAGTAAAAACAACTAGCAGTTAAATTTTTAAAGCCTGGTATCAGCCAGGCGAAAGCGCTTGTTTTAAAATTTAACTGCTAGTTGTTTTTACTATTGTCAAGTCCATTAAAGACTTTGTGCAGAATGCTCCTAAATATACTATCCATGTTCTCTATGTTTATATAGATATAGATCTATATTCTCATAGCATGTAGTGGAGTCATACCCAGCACTATACCTCTATACCTCTTAGTGCAATAATTCTGGACACAGGGTGTCAAAATGAGGGGACAATTGTGAAAGAACTGGGACATAATGTACATACTGCAGTTATAAATGTAGACTATTGCTACAGTAACAGGGTTCATGTCAGCATACATATTCAGAAGGATGTGAGTTCTGTAACTGAAATGTATGTCATCGTTTACAGACAGATATCCTGACATCATCACAGTGATTTTCCACAGAAATTAAAATAATGATTCAGTGGAACAAAACATACATACATATGAGCAATAATCCTGGACAATCTGAGACAATCTGGCCAGTCAAGAGGTATGCTCAGAACCCCTTAGTGCAACATATCTGGACCAAGCCTGATCAAGGGAGGGGGGTGTAAAGCCATGAAACTTGGAACATATCCAAATACTGAACTAGATAAGGTGACACAGTTGATGCAGTAACACCCTCCTGTCTGTTGTGCCATATATTGACTGGAATAGCCCAAGCTGTTGTTGTGTCTTTCGACTTTTCCCGGTTAGGGGTCGCCACAGTGGAACTCTGGTCCGCTAATGATTGGCAGTAGATTTTTACGTGCCGAGTTACCGGCCCTGACGCACAACCTTCAACGAAGGTATGCCCATTCACGCATTTCTCCACACAGAAGATGCTCTAGCTGAGAATCGAACAGTCCAAAACCAAATTACTCCCGACTACTCACTGACATAAATCTTGACATCATCCCACTGACGTGTCAGACATACACAACACGTATGGGGGCCAGGCAACATTGCATCTGATAAATATCAGGACATAACATCACAGTAGGGAAACTACACTGAGCTGCTAGGCATGTCACCAAGTACTGTCTAAACTACAGGCAGACTGACAGAACACAAACCCAAGTTTGCTATGGGGGAATACACATGTAACTGCAAATATATCAAGCACTACAGGGATGTAACAGCACTGACCAACAGACACCAGCGCAAAAGTGCATACCCAGAACCAATCTCACTACATTCAAAGTGACATAATGGCAAGCCACAGGAAGGGCAGAGTATAAGAACTGTGTGGACACAATCATCAGCATGTTTGCCACTCACATACTACCACATATATACTGGCCAAATTCACAGTGTAGTCTGACACCTGACTGTGCTATGGGACATGTGTCCATCTGTTCCTACAAACATATACAGCTGATAGAGCACCAGAAGCTGGAGCAGCATGCAAAGTCAGATAGAAAATTACCCTCATCACTTACATCTAGCCCCCTCCCTACACAGGTCAAATAACACATTCACAATACACTGCGACGCATCCACAATCCTGACAGTCTGTCAACAATAGCCAGAAATACACAGTCCTCTCATCTGTCTAGAGTCCCACAGAATGTCCAGGCTTCGTCCTCATATATAATGCCTTCTACACGTAACATGTCTGGCAGTCTGATACATCACTGGGATGATATCTGGAATGAAGTCACTATATAATGATATTCTACACCTATACACCTCTTACAGCATGACATCTGGACAAAGCCTGACATACTTGGGGGCAGAGGACCCAACACAGGGGCATTACTGACATATTGCTGTCATAAACTGAGAAAGTTGCTGGTGTAACAAGGCTGTTGTAACATATCTGTTTTGAGGGATATGAAGTCAGAAACACACATGGATGTTACCATTACTGACTACAGTCCTCAGAGTATGCTACTGAATTTCCAATACCAAACAATGTGTGAATAACAGACCAAATTTAAAAGTCCAAACTCTGGCCAGTCTGCGGATAGCCCTACAGTTGAGAGTTATGTCAACCACATAACATTATCAGATGTAAATTCATGCAGAGCAGCCATATCCACACAAACCCTGTCAAACTAGCATTACTTCAACTGTATAACAGCAATACTTCTATTCTGTCCCTATGTTTGGAACATTCTCCCCCAGTTTGTTGGGCTGTCTCCACAGTGTTTGTTGTAAGAGGTATTCCCAATTACACTCTGCGATGCTGTTCGTCACATACCTCCATGAAGTACTCCTCCCAGGCAAGGAAAACACTCCTCCCAGGCAACACCCACATGAAGTACTCAGTAATAGAAGTGTGTTTTCATGCTATTTGGTATGGGAATTATACCAGAGCTGTTCCACATGCAATCAGCAAGTGGGGGACTCCAACTGCTGCACAGGGCATCAGCTGCTCATGAACATTGCCTACTAAAGGCAAGATGTTGACTATACAAAACAGATTTATATCCTGCATCTGTCTCAGTGAAATAGAGAGAGACAGGCAGACACACACACACACACACACACACACACACACACACACACACACACACACACACACACACACACACACACACACACACACACACTGAGACTGATGGAGTATACCAACTGAACTGAAAACAAATAAACACAGCTATGTCAAACAATTAAACCTGTAATGGAATGTAGTAGGGGGCATGTAAATGTGGAAAATACCAAAGGTCAAACAATATTATGTCTCAACACACATGCTGTACTGATATACTGCTGAGCAGAACCTATGGTCATAGAAACTTGTGTCTGTCTGCAGTGACATAGAACACAGCTCAGGGCCCTGAGTCACCCCAGGAAAGGATGGCTCACATATGACCACTACTGGAGTGCGTGTTGCACAGTACTGACTGTGACACTGCTAGGCCACACTCAGTGCAAATCATACCATCAGTAAGTCTGCTATGTCCAGCTCTAACTTGTGCTTCTTTTTTCAATGCCAATGTCTCCAACCCATATAACATAGTTGGTCTCACTACTCTCTTTAGACCTTCCCTATCACTCTTAATGGTACTTGTGTGTCACAAATTACACATGATACACTTCCCCACCACCCACATCCTGCCTGTACTCACCTCTTCACCTCTCCCCCACACTCACCATTACTCTGAACTGTTGTTCCCAAGTATTTACACCTATCCACCTTTGCAAACTTTACTCCCTGCAGCCTCATCATTCCTGTATCCTCCCTCCCATTCACACACATATATTCTGTCTTAGTCCTACTGACTTTCATTCCTCCCCTCTCTAGACCATACCACCACCTCTCCAGGGTCTCCCCAACCTGTTCCCTACTCCACTACAGAGCACAATGTCATCTGCAAACAGCACAGTCTAGGGGGACTCCTGTCTGATCATGTCTGTCAACCTGTCCATCACCACTGCAAATAAGAAAGGGCTCATAGCTGATCCCTGATGTACTCCCACCTCCACCTAAAATGCACCTGTCACTCCCAATGCAGAACTCACTGCTGCCACACTAGACTTGTACATATCCTGTAGCAATCTTACTGATTCCTCCACCACTCCTGACCACCTCATACAATACCACAATTCCTCTCTAGGCATCCTGTCATATGCTGTCTCTAAGTCCACATAGACACAACACAGCTACTTATGACCTTCTCTGTATGTCCCCAGAAACACCCCCATAGCAATCATCACATCTGTACTGCTCTTTCCTGGCATGAAACCATGCTGCTGATCAGTGATCCTCACCTCCCTTCTTAGCCTAGCTTCCACCACCCTTTACCATGACCTCATGCTGTGACTGATCAGTGTTATCCCTCTGTAGTTACTACAGCTCTGCACACCACCCTTATTCTCATAATCAGTACCCAAACACATTTCATCCACTCGTCACGCATCCTCTCACTATCCTAGATTACAGTAAACAGTCCAGTTAAAAGGAGCACTGCCATTTTTCCTAAACACATCCATGCTTCCACAGGTATGTCATCTGGACCGCTAGCCTTTCCATTCTTAAACCTCTTCATAGCTGTCCTTACTTCCCCCTTGATAATTTGTTGCACATCCTGATTCACCATACCCACATCATCCAACCTTCTCACGCTCTCATTCTCTTCATTCAACAGCCCATCACAGTCCTGTTTCCACCTGCTCAACACACTCTCCTCACTGGTGAGTTCACTTCCACCATTATCCTTTATCTGCCTTATCTGCTGCACATCCTACCTAGATACATGCCTTTGTCAAGCCAATTGGTACAGGACCTATCTGCCATTCTTGGTGTCCAACCTTACATACAACACTTCAGATGCCCCATCCTCAGCCTTTGCCACCACTCTTTTTGCCATGCACCCCATCTCCCTATACACCTGTCTACTTTTTTCATATGTCTGACAATCCCAGTTCTCCTTGGCAAACCTCTTTCTCTGTATACTCCCCTGTACTTCCTCATGCCACCACCAGGTATCCTGGTCCTCTTCCTCTGTCCAAATGTCACATCAAGCCTTATTCTCCTCATCTCCCTTACTAGCTTGGATGTAGTTACCCAGATATTTGGTAACTCTTCACTGCCACCAACTGCCTGTCTTAACTCTTCCCTGAACTCAACCTCACAATCACTCTTTCTCATTATCCACCATTTGATCCATGGTGCTGCCCTCACACTCTTCCCCCTCTTCTTGATCACCAACATCATCCCACAGACCAACCTTCCATGCTGCCTTACTACACTTTCCCCTGTCACCACTTTACAGTTAGCAATTCTCTTCAAAAAGGCCCACCTGCATAGGAGATAATCCATTTGTGTGCATCTTCCTCCTCTCTTGTATGTCACCATATGCCCCTTGGTCTTGTAAAACTATGTATTCATCACACCCAGGTACAACCTCTGTTGCAAACTCCACCACCATCTCACCTTCTGCATTCTTTTGCTTAACACAATACCTACACATCAAGTCTGCATCTCCTCTGTCCCCTTCACCAACATGCCCACTGAAATCTGCTCCAATCACCCTTGGGTACACACATCACCACTTCATCCAACCACACCAAAGTACAAATGTCTCGTCCATCACACACACAGTTAGAGGAGCATATGCACTAACAACTGTCAACATTACACCATCAATTCCCAGCCTCCTGAACATCATTCTACCCGAAACTCTTATCGCCTCCACAAGCACTCTTGGCATAATGTTCCTTCAGGTTAACTCCTACACCATTTCCCTTCCCATACACACCATGATAGAACTATATGTACCCGACTCCAATACACACAGCTGTACACCCCTTCCATCTGATCTCTGGCACACACAATATATCCACCTTTCCTCTGTCGAGCATATCAGCTAGCTCTGTCCCCATACCAGTCATACTCACAACATTAACAGTTCCTACCCTCACTACCACACACCTAGCCTTTCACCTCTCTGCCTTCCATATGAGCATCACACATCCTTCAGGGTATTTCTGTGAATGCGAAGGCTACTGCACTATCAAATGACATATGTGTGTTACAGCAAAATGAAGAAAATGTCACTAATTGTGGCCCATAGTCCACCATGTATGTGCATCGTCCTACAGATGTCCTGCCCTAACAGGTTGACATGACTGACTGAGCAGCAAGATTGTCATTACAGTGTGCCATACTGACATAGAACAGAAATGTATAGCAGATATTACCTGAGCATGGAGCCATCTTTAAAGTACTAGTCTCCCACCAGGACATAAGCACTCTTCAGCAATTGAATTCTGCTTGCTGGTAAGCCATTAGACCTCAGGAATTTGTTGAAGTGTTCAGATTTGTAAAGTAACACTTACTTTTTGCTGCTCATTACTCTTGTATTGGTGGGCTCTGCCCCACTCCATTTGCCCTCTCTAATGCTCAGGCTCTCTCTGCTCCCCTGCCCTGCCCCCAATTTCCTCCCGCCCCCCCCACTACCTCTACATTTATAGTAATTGCAACCACACCTACAGCTCAACCTCACATCACCTCCACGAATCACAGCTCCTCAAGTCAGATCACATTACACCACACCCACTTTCTCCACCACACAATACTCCCAACCACTGTCATTCCCACTAGGCATTATTACATCGCCCCCACCCTACTTACCCATCCACATATAGTACAACCCTATAATTCCTATCTACAATAACCATGACTCTCACACAACTAAGTCTAGTCTGTCTTCTGATAATTCTTTATAACTCCACAAGTTATCACTCCAGCAATATCCCTAAACTTAGATGCACAACATTATATTATGCACTCTCATATACAGACACCACACATTATAATAATATCTGCCCACAATTGTTCAAGAACTACATAACAGACCAATTCAGATCTAAACATATATGCTCTCATTCCTACTCCAAAAAAACACAATACTTTATCACACTCATCACCAAACTCCAACATCTGTATCACCATTTTAACACCAGGCTCACCATAAGTGGGGACATCCACCCCAACCCAGGCCCAAATCCATCCTCTCCAGCACAAACTGCTCCAACACAATTGTCATAACATAATACCCCCACTATCTTCATCCCTGGGCAAATCAACAACAGCAGCAACACCAAGCATCTTTTAATGCTGAATATTAATATTAGAAGTATCAAAAATAAAATACCTGAACTCCAGACCACAATAGCACACTACTCCCCAGACATAGTTGCCTTAACAGAAATCTGGCTAAATAAAAACATAACTAACTCAGAAGTTCTCCCTACCGGCTAGAATATCATTAGACAAGACAGACCACTTCGTAAAGAGGGTGGAACTGCCTTACTATATAAGTCCAATTTAACTTTATGTCAAACACCAAACTCCTATCCCTCCCCCAATAATTGCGACATACTTATCTATCTCACAACTTCAACTTCACCCTAAAAAGGTCATCACCACAATTGTGATCGATATTCCACTTGGTAATACACCTGCTAACCTTGAAGCCTTCGTATCCTGGTGTTCTTCCACATACTCACAAGAAACCCTTATTCTGGGTGATTTCAACCTAGATTGGTTCACCTGTATATCAGAACCACCAAGTAATCTAATAAATCTTCATGGCTACCAGCAGCTAGTCCAAATTCCAACTAGATGTGATAAAAAAAATCTAAAAGAGAATCCATCCTTGACTGGGTCCTAACTAACAATCCCACACTGTACCCCCACACAGGCAGTCTCCGAGACACCTTAAGTGACCACACCATAATATATCTTATACATAGTAAAACAAGCATATGCAAAACCACTAACTATAAAGCCACTAGAAACACAAAAAATGTATCTCCTGAGATCCTCTATAGTTTACTCTGTGACTGTGACTGGACCCCCCCTAACCCCCCCCCACTTGACCAGGCTGTAGCATATTTCAACAAAACATTTCTACAGCACCCAGACACTGTTGTCCCATTGCGCAAAATCTAGGTTAGAACCTCTACAAACCCCTGGCTCAGTAAAGAAACCAAACAAATCCTCAGGTCCAGAGACACTGCCTGGCTTTACTATCAAAAAAACAAAGAAACACAAAGCCTAACTAAGTACCAAGAACTGCTCACCCGTGCAAAAAAAAAAAACATTAGGCTGGACAAAAAAATCCTACTACACAACATTACAAACTAAATACCAACACAACCCGCAAAAATTTTGGAAAAATGTAAACCAGCTACTAAAACCCAACCAAAAGGCTACCCCCAAACCAACCACCCCTGACACTATAAAGTTCCCATCGAAACACAATTCAACTCCCACTTTGTGAACTTAATTCCATCCCTAGTATCACAGGACAGTTCCAACCTCACTATCCTCTCCAACACAAATAACACTAATACAAGCTTTACCCTCAAAACAGTTTTCACCACTTCAATCAAAAGCATGCTTTCTAAATGAAAAACCTCATCAACAGCAGCCGACCTACTCCCCAGCTATTTCTTGGAACTCACAGCAGATATTATTGCTATCCCAATCTCCACTCTCATAAATAGACCAATCATTGAAAACTATGTGCCCAAACTACGGAAAATATCCTATGTTACCCATACATAAAGACGGGACCTCCACTGAAATTAATAACTACAGACCCATTGTGATACTCTCCTCCCTGGCCAAAATACTAGAAAAATGCATCCATACCCAGGTGCTAAAATATCTCCTAGACAGCAACATCCTGTCACCTACTCAACATGGTTTCAGACCTGCCCATAGTACCACTATAGCCCTCCTCTGCTTCACAGACACAGTAAACCATCTCAAAAATGAAGGCCTGCAGGTGTCAACTTTTGTTTTGGACATGTCCAAAGCATTTGACACAGTCTCGCACCAAATTCCTGCTAAACAAACTAAACCAATATCACCTATCAAATTTCACTCTTACATGGTTCCAAAGCTACTTAATTGACAGGTACCAAGATGTGAAATGGGAAAATTCTCTCTCTCCTCAGCTCCCCATAACTATAGGAGTCCCACAGGGTTCAGTCTTAGGACCACTACTATTCACAATCTTTACAAATGACCTCCATACCTCCACACAGCATGCATCTATCATTCAGTATGCAGATGATACTACCTTAATCTGTGCTGCACAAAATATTCCCACCCTCCTGCAAAAACTCAACTAGCATTCTCTGACGCTGAAAACTACCTTACCAAAGCCCAACTTATCCTCAATCCAAAGAAAACTCAGCTTATGATTATAACCAGTTCTAACAAAAACAATGATAACCATCAATTCATTATCTACTCCACAAATGCTACTCCAATCGCTCCAGTGGCACAGGCTAAGATGTTGGGAATAACCAAAGACTCCCACCTAAAACTTTATAGTCATCTTAACTTAACTATTAAAAAAGTAAATGCCAAACTGAGATCATTCTACCGTATCTAACTGTTTCTTACCAACAACACGCAATCAGCCATTGCTCACTCCCAGCTTGTATTCACCCTACTCTATGCATTTCCCATTCTGACTAATCTCAACAAAACTGAACTAAGCAAAATGGAAGCCTTCTATAACAGAATTGCCCACTTTGCTGCAAATTGCTCATATAGAAATCATCACTGTACTGTTTTGAGACAGCTCCACTGGATTGAACTGCCCAACCTCCTAACCTACAATCAGCTCTGCTTCTGTCATTCTATCTATTACCTCCCCAATAAGTGTCCTGCCCTCAAAAACTTAGTACAACATCACTCAGCCAAAAGGCCTCTTTGATCATCAAGCAAATTACTACTAGAAGTCACCAACAGCTACAACAGCTTTTGAGACACACTACATAGTAGTCCAGTGGCTAAAAATGGAACTCTCTTCCCTCTAGCATACAAAACATGTCCAAAGCCTCCTTTAAAAACTTCAGGCAACATCTCAAGCAAAGTTGGCAGTGCCATGACTGTTCCCCAGGCTAGTGAAAGCGGATAAGGTACACATACTAAACCTATAGTACTTGATAATAGTTTTCACTCTTACTCACAAACACTGGCTAATGTACAATGTCTGAACTGTACCTGTGTACTATGTATGTATTTGGGTCTATATCACAACGTCAAAGATGCATTACTTCGAATGCGTCTTCATCGAACCCATAAAAACAAAAACTGAAAACAGCGACACTACATATGAGCAATTTCTTTCCCTGGGAAAGAAACAGTTTGCCCAAAAAAAATATATATATCACTACACACAAAATAAAGTGGGAGGCTTCACCCCACACCCCCCAATGTGGGGGGGGGTTCTGCCCCCACATCCCCCTAACTAAATATACCAACTCCGAGATCTCACTATAGTTTACAAAACAGCAAACTACTGAAGGTGGGAAACCTACTTCTTTCCCAGGGAAAGAAATCAATCATATGCCCCTTCGCTGTTTTCAGTTTTCGTTATTTTAAGTTTGGTGAAGACGCATTCGAAATTATGCATCTTCGACGATCTAATAGGAACCCATACGTATTCTACCTAAGTTCCAAATTTCAGCTGTACACCACAAATCTATTAATTACCTTTATTTTTAAATTAATATTTTCTTGTTTGTTCTCTCCACTGCAACTACTGATGTGCTGCATACCACTGTAAAAACATGTCTATTGTAATTTGTTTGTATACTGATCATGTCTAAATATCTAAATGTATCTGTAATTTTTCTGTGTAGAGCTTTTCTCCAGAGGCCTCTGCTGAAAAAGGGCCTTTTTGGCTCAGTCAGACACCCTAGTTAACAAATGTAAAATAAATACATATGTATGCATTGGTAGGTGTACCTGGCTTCCTCATAACAACTGACATGGGATGCAAAGCATCGGGTGAATAAGCTGTACGTGTTGTATACATATGCAACCTTAGTCTCTGTGCACCTCTACAGCTACTGGAGGTGTCATTGCCTTGAGACAGACATGGGTAGTATAATAAGCATGAGTATCACATTGAAATTGTAGAGGTGGCCAACTGCGTTTTGTCCATGCCTACGACAAACAGATATATGACCACCCACATAGCTGTATGACCTCAGCAATACCTTACTTGTAAAACCTGTCTCCACCAAAGTAGAGAAAAACCCCTCTGCTGGACAGCAGCAAAGCACAACACACATAATGTGATGCTATATTGGTTGTACAGGGCAAAGTAGGAGCAGGAACCAACTGGGCGTCATGTCAGTCTTTGTCTGAATGACCATATTAGGTCACAGGTGGATTACTGTAAGGCTAACTATGAATACAAATTGGACACATCCACTAAGGGCAACCACAAGGTCATCTTCACATATGTCTGCAGTCTCAGAGGCACCGACCCAACCCACCCTGTAATGGTGGTCAATCATAGCACATACACACACACCATAGCTACAGCCAATCTGCAGACAGGTTTAGGGCAGACATCACCCCTCTGGATCACCATCAGTATAGGTGGATATGCACATCACATGCATCCCTCCCCTCATCATCATGGATCAGGTGCAAACTGCCTAATCAAAGTTAACAAAAGCAAGGTCCCTTGGGGCCTGATAACATTCCAGTCTGCATCCTACATGAACCCAGGCATATGCTTCCAACTCCATTGCACACTGTATGCAAGCAAAGCCTGAGCACCATTGACATCCCATCTGCAAGGAACTTGGACAGTGTCATCCCTCTACACAAACGTGAATGTTGAATGGTGGTTTATGCAATGTACTGGCCCTCACTGGAGGGAACATGACACATCAGGACCAGGAGTACAATGCATGTTCATACAGTGCTGCCAGGTACAGGGGTATGATGTGTTTGTAAGTGGTGGCTAATGATAGTCCATATGCATGTGCTGACTCTGTAAAGAACTCTGGGCAATGTCTGAGGTCCTGTGATGTGTTTCCCTGTGTATGTCTTCCAGGTGCCATGCAGTGGCAACCACCTTACACTGATGTGGAGACAGCAGCTATCACAGAAGCTGTAATCCTAAACTCTGCCATCCTTTCTGGCTGTAGCCGGCAACATCTGCAGGAGCGGACTGTCCTGTCGGATTAGATCATCCATAGAATGAAAGTGTTGGGCCACAATGGACGCACATACGATCAGGTCAGGCATAGAGCAACAGACATGATACATCATGCCTGGCAAAGGGTTGCTTCTGTAGTGAGGGACTGTACAGCCACCGATGGGGGCCAGCCACACAGGCCTCACTTACAGCGACAGAGGAGCTCCTTGCCAACCTTGGGATAGCCCCCACACAAACTCAAACATGGGAAAAAGCAGTTGTGTAGGTGGGTGGCACCCAGGCAACAGGCGAGGAGCATTCAGGTAAGGCCAAAGTACACATCAGTGTATTGAGGTAGCATTTAAACTGTCTTCTACAGAGTCTGTAGATGCATATGTCAGTGCAAAATGGATTAATGTGTGGGGTGTAGTAATGCACACAAGTGCACATCTATGATGAAGAACAGCAAATTGTGTAATATCATAATGTGTACTGTACCTGTGCAGAAACATAGTATTCATCTTGTACCAATGCATAATGTGAATCTGCTGACAATACCTCTCCCTCACAACTACATAGGTCCCTCTGTTCTGCACATGGGCAGTAGCCTGAACCCAGTAAGTATGGGGTTTTCCTGTTGTGGCTCACCAGTACCCCAGGCATGCTAAAGTTAATGCATATGACCACGCACACAACTGTTACACTCAGTCATTTGGCAATATCTGCATGTTCACTTGTGGTGGTGTTTACTGCATTGCATCATGGTAATCATGACACGGGCCTATTTGCAGGAGATGTCACATATCTGTAGCATACCTCACAACCTTTCATTGCAGGACACCTGGACAAAGACTGACAAAATGGGGGACAAAGGCCCAAAACAAGGGTCATATTGTAGAAATTAGTGGTATACAGTGCATAAAAATTGTGTACACATCTGTTACAATGCCAGGCATGTGTGATATACAAAAATGAGAGCACAATAGACAAGTTCAAAATACTGCCAACCTTTCATGTGACCTAAACCTGTACAATTAAATTTTAAAGTGAACAAATCTGTTATGGGAACAATAATGACACATAACAATCATGCAACAACCTAGATGCATATGTGTGCACAGGCTGAAGCTAGTGCTGTGTTGAGGCAGCTTTCAATATAACTACAGCAGTACATCTAGACTCTTTGATTAAAAGCAACTAATGGTCAGCTGTCCTACAAGGATTATTCTAGCATATATCCAGTTGCCTACTACAGCAACAGCCATGGTTCACATAGAGCTGATGAAGCTGCTAAGGGACCATGTGTTTGAAATGTATCAGCCTGAAGAAGGGTACCAAAATATTTCCACAGTATTGCACATACCATGGAACACAGTGCAGACAGTCATCAAGAGGTGGTTAAAATATGGGACTGCAGTGACATTGCAAAGGAGTGGACATCTACCAAAGTCTATGAGAATACAAGACCAAAACTGGCCAGGGAGGCTGCCAGGAGCCCTACAGCAACAGTGAAGAAGAAGCAGGAATCTCCAGCAAGTACTGGGTGTATACTACATGTCACAACAACCTTCCATGGTCTCCATATGTCCTTCCTATAGGGAAGGGTTGGAAGATGGCAGACGTTCTTCACACCAAACAATATCCATGCCTGGTCAGAGTCTGAAAACAATACATCAGGTCTCCAAAAAGCAAGTGCGAAACTGTGTTATGATAATACGGGACCATGGTTGTACTCTTCGGCCACAAGTCTGATGGGTGTGTTTGATGCAATATCACCACTGCACATCACCACAACAACACCACCCCCATGGTGAAGCATGGTGATGACAGTGTCCTGCTTTGGGGTTGCTGTTCACACGTTGGAAATGGGGCTGTAGCCAAGTTAGAGGGGATTATGAACAGTTGCAAACACAGAGGGGATTATGAACAGTTGCAAACACTGGCTCATTGTGGCTCCAAAACATTCTGGTGTCTGCCACATAGCTGTGGATGGTGAGGAATTCCACCTTTCCACACAACAATGACCCAAACCATACATCCATATTAACAAAAGGATGGCTTCCACCAGAACATATGCAATGTTCTCCAATGGCCGAGTCAGAGCCCACACCTACATCCAATAGGATATATGCAGGGCGACCTGAAGAAGGCAGTGTACAGGGGATGCCCTTGCAATCTGACATAGTTGGAGGTGTTTTGTAAGGGAGAGCATGCAAACATTGGCAAGTCAAGATGTACCATGCTGACAGACACCTTCCCAAGAGGACTGCATGTTGTGATTAAATCAAAAGTTGCTTTGTGCACACTCATGCAACCAGCCTATTGTACCTATTTCAGTTACCAGATGCTACCTGTAAATTATGTGTATGTTCTTCAGTTTGATTGTACAGGTTGTATGTCATATGAAATGATGGCAATGTTGTGATCTGATTTCTTTGGTCTCATGTGATATATCATGAAAACCTAGCATGTTAACAGGTGGGTGTACACTTACTATATCCACTGGAAGCTTGGGAAGTTGTTTGACTAACCAGCTTTGTTTTAAAATACATGTACTGCAGGTTATGCAGTCTGCACCTTCAATTAGGACATTACTTAGTGGCACCAATCCACTGGCCAACCCAGTAATGTATCAGACAAACAGAGGAGTTATGAGGAACAGACCAAACATATGAGCCACACATGTAGACATTCAGCAAAACCCTGTACAGTTGGGGGGTATGTTCTGTAGGAATTTCCGCATACAAGTGAACAGCAAAAATTTACATGGGTGCAGTGTGTGCTAGGTGAGGGGCCACCACCTACTAACACCACTTGCATATCCCAGAGGCATATATTAGTAGTAACGGTAATTGGAAAGGGTTGCACTGCATGATGCTGAGGGTCCATCCAGAGTGTGTATGTTAGACTGTGTGTCTTGAATGCCCTCAGTCAGCTAATGTGAGGTCTGTGTAATGCCTTTGAGCCACCTCAATTGTGTGTGTGTGTGTGTGTGTGTGTGTGTGTGTGTGTGTGTGTGTGTGTGTGTGTGTGTACCAGCAAACCTTTTAGTGCCAGCAGTAAATTACATATGTTTTTCCCTCACAGGTGGACATGGTGGCTGCGGTCCCTCCCGCTCTGATACTGATGTCAGTGTCTCTGCAGTATCTGACCATGATGATACTTATATTGAGGCATAGGTGGGGTTGTCAGGGGCTGATACTGTGCCATCAATTGGCATCCCACTATTGTCAACCCAATCTCCCACACACAGTCACAATGCCCACACATACCCCATCACCAGTGGCCACAGATAATGGACAGTTGGTGGGTGGTGGCATGGAACAGGCTACTGTGGTGACTATGGCAGGTGAGGGTGCAGGCACTAGCCATAGCCAGAGTGCTGGCATGGTCTCACACAGGCAGATGGGCAGGTGTGCTCGGAGGAGGATTGCAGCCCATCATGCCCCTGTTGCAAGTTCCATGGCAGCAGTCACCAGACGCATGTTTCAGGCTGTCATGGGGGCACAGGCACATAATGAACGTAATACCAGACATATGTGCAGGGTCATGGATGAGCATGTCCCTGGTGTCTGTGCCAATATGAACTCACTGCAGCCATCTGTGAGCATACTGGGATCATGGATAGATGGTGGGGGGTGACCTTGGCACTCCCTGACCATTGAATATCTTTGCTTGAGCATTTGGTGGATGCTGGCCAGCAGCCATGTGGTTGTAGGGCAGCACCACGATCAGTTGAGGGTCTATGTGGCCATGCATCATCACATTCCCATGCTGGCAGTACCACCAGCACTACGGAAGGGAGTGTTCTGTCCATGCCATGATGCAGCAGACCATGGACACATGATTCTAGCCATTCCCAACAGGGACAGAGATCCAGCAGGCAGCAGTCACCAACAGGGAGTAGTACTGCATCTGAACTCAGCCCTGGTGGTGCCGCTGATACCCTTGGAAGGCCCAGTTCTCATGTCCATGGCCAGAGATGCCCTGCCATGTATGGCCCACAGCTGTCCATAATACCTCTGTGTAGGGTGCCCATATGGAGTGACTGTGTGAATACAAAGACACACACACATCACCATCAGAAAAGTCACCTACACACGCACACACACACACACACACACATCACCATCAGAAAAGTCACCTACACACACACACACACACACACACACACACACACACACACACACACACACACACACACACACACACACACTCAGCCCCTGCACTGCCCATTTAATGAACACCCCCAAACAAACACACATGATGTCAACCATGTGGCCCAGCCTAGGCTTCGGGCAAACACACACAACACCCTGTGCATATGATGATACCTGTGCCACATCCATGCCATCAGTACAGAGACATGCTTATATGGGTCTGATGCACAGGGTGACTTTAGTAGAGTGTAGCTACTTAATGCTGTATAAGGTGCTGTCATCTGAGATTTGTAATGGTTACACATCAGAGTGTGTGTGTACCTTTTCAGCCATGATGCATTATTGGAGTTAGTAACTGTAAGCAAATGTGTTCTCACATGCTGCACTCTGCTTGTGTTCCAGGTGTCTGTGTGTCAGCAGAATGTAGTCCTGTAGACATCACCACAAGTGGTATGGCAGTGTAGTAACACATCGAACACATCATTGTCAGGGTACAGCTGTATCTGCACACATTTCCCAGGTTTGTGTAACAGTTCTTGCATGTGTCTCAGAGCTTATAGGGCTGAGGGGTTGTATTTCAGTCTATGGTGGTTGACATCAGCTCTAGTATAGTGGACAATGGTAATTGTGGTGGGTGGTACACACCTCAGATTGCTAATTCCCTCAACCCCAGAGGATATTTTCTCGACCAAATACACAGCCAATACTGTTCACACACACACACACACACACACACACACACACACACACACACACACACACACACACACACTTGCCAGTACTGACATTAGCAGACCAACCTATCTTGTTATTCATACCATACTATTCCATACTGTTGCACAAGGCTTATAGGACTGAAGAGTGTCCACAGATACCACTATGATTGATGTGAACAGTGAACCTCATACTGTAGACTTAGGAATGTGTACTGTGGGTACCATGTCATAAAATATAAATCCATGCCCATCCAGTAGATGTTGTTTTCACACACACACACACACACACACACACACACACACACACACACACACACACACACACACACACACACACACACACAATATACTCTCCTCTCACACACATTTGCCAGGACTGAGATTAGAACCCCTACCTATCTATTTATTGTTGCTACATTGTTACAGGTTTATCGCACATGCCACTTTGATTATGGGGTGACACTTGTCCAAAGGTACTTCTAAGGTGAGGGACATCACCAGGCCTTGCAAATTATGACAGTGGTTAATGTACTGGGTGAAATAGGCCACAAAATGCTGTAACCTATACATATACACACTTACATATAATAATACACACACATTTGCTAAGACTCATATTAGAATTCCTAGCTATGTGGTTATTGGTATTATAGTGTTATGCAGTTACTGCATACACCACAGAGTTTATAGGTTGTAGAGCGTCCCAAGGTACCTATATAGTGAATAACACCTACAGCACTTGTAAGGTATGGCACTGGTAGTTGTATTGGGTGAGACAGGTCATCAACTACTTTAACCACATGTTCACACATTCACAAATGCTTTCAGACACACTAATGCACACACACACACACATTTGACAGTACTGAGATCCATAGGTTCATAGGTGTGTATGTGGCAAATGGCCATGGAGGCTTTACAAGGCTAGCCCATGAGAATACACTGGCATCATGCCACCTGACGATACTCCCCAGTGTGTCTACTAAGTATAGTCACTGGAGTGATCCCCAGGGTGGGTATTCTAATCTCCATCCATTCATTCTGATTTCTCTTGAAGAAGGCCAGTGATGTGCTCAGCTTGACATGTATGTGACATCTATTTCATAGCCTGGCCGGTCCCTGGGTAGTGAACTTGTCTCTTCAGCATGTCCTGTTGATTGTGAGGATAGGGTTGAGGCATCTAGGGCATGTTGTGTGGACAGATTGGGTTCCTCAGATGTAGCAATCCTGACATAGTTGGGTCAGACATGGTGGTGTATGTCAGGCAAAGATCGCACTTAAGTAGCCAAAATGACATAGAGATTCATTGTAGTTGTTGGAGTCTGTCCATATGGGGCTGGTGTGTAGTACCTAGGATCTTCTTTGTGAGATACATTTGCAGCCACTCCTGTTGTTGCTGGTGTCCAGTAGGGTAAATGGCAAATATGCATAGTACACATTGGCCTACTGAGGGGAGTGTACAGGGAAACACTATCCTTTTACTTCCTGTATTCAACTCCCTGAGTCAGGAGAAGTGACACATGGAAGGACGTTCGGAAGACAGTGGGACTGTGGTGTTCACCATAGAGTTCACTGACACCCTCTGCTCCCAGTTCTGTTATACCAACATCAGTTTTTAGTGGGCTACCATTACTGTATTACTTTATGGGAACTATGTTGCACCCAAAGGGGATGGCGGCACATTATCTGGCACTGAGCTTATGTCCAGGGTCTGACAACCGTCATAGGTCTCAGAGAGGCCTTTGTGAAGGATATCAACCTCACGTGGGAGGATAATAATAGCACCCACCTTGTAGTCATCTGCATACATTGTCAGCCAGGGTGCCTTTGTATTGGG
This sequence comes from Protopterus annectens, assembly GCF_019279795.1. Taxonomy (NCBI): domain Eukaryota; kingdom Metazoa; phylum Chordata; order Ceratodontiformes; family Protopteridae; genus Protopterus; species Protopterus annectens. The sequence goes on along the minus strand of NC_056749.1, from coordinate 106,793,546 downwards.
CTGGTCCTCAGAGGTGTGGATCCCAAACATGAGGGAACCCAGGTCCACAACCTGTGGGACTCCACTCGTGACTGTTCAGCAGTCGGACATGGAGTCCTCTGCTTTCACACTGTGGGTTCTATCTGTAAGCCGGATTGCAGGCCACCTACTGATGTAGGGGTGGCTGCCTACCTGAGTGTGTTTGTGTATGATTACTGAGTGCGGAGTGATATCCAAGGATTAGATGGGCTGCCTATCTTGTTATCAATTCCATACTGTCACATAGTTATTGCACATGGCACAATGCTTATAGGGCTGCAGAGTGTCTACAGGTCTCTCTACAGTGGATGACAACTGTGGGCCTTGTAATGTGAACACTGGGACATGTACTGGGTGGGCAACAGCAAAAAATACCAAACCCACTCCCCAATGGATATGGTTCTCACACAAACACAACAACCCCCCCACAGACAGGATACTGTTTACACACACACACACACACACACACACACACACACACACACACACACACACACACACACACACACACACACACACACACACACACACACACACACACACACACACACACACACACACACACACTTGCTTGGACTGAGATTAGAACCCATACCTATCTATTTATTGCTACTACAGTGTTATGCATTTATCGCATGCACCACAGAGCTTATAGGGTGAAGGTTGTCCAAGGGTACTTCTAAGGTGAGGAACATCACCAGCCCTTGCAAAGTATGGCAATGGGTGATGTATTGGGTGAGAGAGCGCAAAAAATGCTTTAAGCTACACAATACACACTTACACACACGCATTTACCAGAATTGGGATTAGAACTTCTACCTAACTAGTTATTTGTACTATAGTGTTACACAGTTATCACACGTGCCACAGAGCTTTTGTCAGTCATGTATGGGTTGATAGGATTACAGGGCTTGTTTTAGCAGACATCTGACATATATGCCATTTGACACTGTCATATATTGTTTCAGTAGCTAATGACATACCTCCTCAGATCATCACAGTGATTTACCAGAGGAATAGAGGATGGATAATGCACACACCAAATATATGGGCCGAATGCTATGCATTCTTGTACAATCTAGCCTGTTGAGAGGTGTGCCTATGAGCAATTGACTGCTGGAGCTGTGATAACAGTCCAGCACCTTGGTGATATATCACAATGGTGGAATCTCTGTGCATTTCTGTTCTGGTCTGATTTCCAGTACATTGTTGGGTAATATAAGTCAGACAGGATCAGGGTGACAGGCAGAATCTGGATAGATTTGTAGGAGATAAGATATTTGTGGGGGGGGTGTCCTGAGTCAGATATGTTTGCGTATAGCTACCACTACTTTGCATAGGGTTCTTTTCAAAGGTTGACTGCACTTGGAGGGTCTTGTGTGTGTCAGACTGTTTGACAAGTCTGGAGGTGTGTGTGTGTGTATGTGTCTGTCTCACATTTATGTATAGCCCACCTCATTTTGTTTGGATGGCCAGATTTTGTGGTCAGGATATTGCATAGGTTGAGTGATCAGGGAAGGGTGTTTTACTCCCCATGGCTGTGGGCCAGGGTTCTGTGGGCGCAGACATTTCACCATCTTCCAGAGTTAGGACTGCCTGCAATGAGTGCATTCCCATGTTTAGACTCCTAGCCCTACCTGTCGACTGTACAGTGTCTCACATAATGTCCACATTCATGACTCATATATCTTGTTTGTTACTTAAATGAGTGTGGCTTTCAAGGAAATGTGTTTTGCAAGTCACTCATGGTCGAAGTCAGATATTACTGACAGCTGACATTGCAGTTTCAGACTTCGTACCCATCAGACATTCCATGCTACTACAATCATTCCATCAACGTTATAACATTATTAGAGCAGTATTTCAAAGATGTCTTTCTCTTTGGACCTTTTTCATCCCATTATTCACTGCTTTGTCTGGATTTCTGGCTATTTGACACTGGCGGGTTTTCTCCTAGCAGTTAGCGTGGTCTTTCTTTGCATTTTGTAGACTGTGTTATGTTGATGTAATTTACCCCATGACACTCCCTAACAGGGCACTGTGGGTGAGGCATGGGCATTTGCCACGGCCTGTAGGCCAGGTGTGACAGATGCAGGCCATCTGTAGCAAGGCAGTGCATTCTGATGATCATATGTTCCCAGGCTGCTGGCAGTGGGCAACCCTGGGATGGCACCAGTAGGTTGACTGTGGGTGTTACTGACAATTGCTTTCTGTCTGTGTTGAGCCATCACTCTAGTTGACGGATGGATGCTGCTTAAGGCTAGGGACATGTTACTGCATTTCTGTGGAACTATTGGGGGGAAACACATCTGTACACAATACACATTTGCAGAGACTGTGCTGATATTTGCTTAACATTTTGGTCTCATTTAGCATAGTGGTGTGCCCTATCTGTGAGACTACAGGAATAACAGTATCAACCACAGGTCAGATTATTCTGGCATAAACATTTGTAGTTTCAGACTTCTTACCTTTGAAAGCCATACTGCCACTGCCAGACCTGCTGGTCACTGATCACTGTGTAAAAGTCTGTAGGTGGGGATTTCATGGATGTCACGATGTGGGGGCCTTTGCCAGGCATTTATGTATGGTTTTCTACAGCTGATCTGCTGGGTGAGGCCGGGCATGGGTATGGGACCCCCACTTTGACATCCATGCATGTGACCTATGACCCCCCCAGTTATTTGGCTCACCACATATGCTGCAGTGGTATTTGTCAACTAGGGTGGTACTGCATAGTGTGGGTAGGCCAGTAGTTGGAATACACTTCCTGCTGTCCCACAGAGGTGTCAGTTGTCTGCTGCTTACCCAGTAAGCCACCCCATCCCTTGCATGCTTGAATCAATACCATAGATATGCTATCAGAACATTCCACTCCATTAATGGATTTTGTTAAGGAGACTGACTTACCTTGTGCCTGAGGCTGTTGTGAGGATGGTGCTTGAGGACTGACTATGTTGGATGCACGCAGTAAACTGCCTATACATGGTAAGATGTAGGTGGTGTGATATTTGGCATCCATTTTACTGTGTGTGCGAGTCAGAGAGAGAGAGTGCAGTCCCTCGGGCCTACAGTGTCAGTGTATGTGCTATGCGTTGCCTCTTTGCCAAGGACAGGGCATACTGGGCACACCTCCATCTGCCTACAGGGGCAGGCTCAGGATGTTCCTCCTCCAAATGCCTTTCTGCCTGTGGAGACCTTGGCATTGGTGGGGGGCTGTGTGGCCCTTCCATTTTGTTCCTGCTGCAGCTGTTGCCACAGAATCATATTGTTTAGCATGGCACATGCTATGAACATGTATGCACATGTGGCAGGAGAGTACTGCAAGGCTCCACCAGATATGTCGAGGCAGCGGAACTGTGACTTCAGCATCTCAAACACACAGTGTATAATGATCCTGGTTTGTGTGTGTGCCTGATTATGCCATTCTTGTGTGGGTGTGTGTGCATTTCTGATGGGTGTCATCAACCAACCAGCTATGGTAGTTCTCCATGATTGCCTTCCTTCTGCTGTTTCCCCCTTCCCATTTCCTCCCTGTTTAAGCCTCGATGTGTGCCACACATACCTGTTGCTCAGTTTTAAACAGTTCTGCTATTTCCTGTTTTTTTCTTTGCTTGTTTTTTTGTTTTGTTTTAGGCCCAGTGCATGCTGCGGACACCTGTTCAGCTAAAGTAATCACTTTTAAGCAGAACTGGTCTCCCCTGGACACGACCATGCTCTGCATTTCATGGAATAAGACAATACAGCCTCAGACATACCCCCTTCCTTAGCTGTTCTTAGCTAAGGGCAAACACGGGCCACTGAGCTCCACTGTGCTTACAGCAAGCATGACACACCCCCTTTTCATGTTAGCTGCTCCTCCAGTTTACAGAGTGGTTTTAGAGCACCTACACAGTTAGGTGCAGTCTGACACTTAGAAGAAATTTGATTCAGTATAAATCCTGTCATTTGCGTACACCACTGCCTTACTCCATAGTTACCACACTTAGACTGGGCCTTTTCCCTTAGCAACCATAATTCCCTGGTATTGTTTTCATTCTGCATGCCATTGACTATAATGGCAAAATGCAGATTTCTGTAAAAATTGACTTTTCTTTATTTTCGGCATGATCCCATTTGTGTGCCGCCGCCCTATGCTTAAACGGTCGAGATCGGCCAAAAAAAAAGTTTTATTTTAAAAAATTATTTATCATGCCAATGGCCATATATATGGTCATTGGCATGCCTACTAAATAAAATGCATGCTTTATTCTGAGCTGTCATTCATCTGTTTTGTAATTTGCAGAAATGTGTTCAACTAGTAACTGAACACATTTCTGCTTCTTACACTATTCCTACACAGACACCTGCCTGCTTGATGGATCACTAATTCACCTCATTTGCATGGTTTTCACCAGCAAATGAGGTAATTAGCACTAGGCAGTGGTGTCAGTGCAGGAATAGTGCTGCTAAGCTCATGCACGTCAGATCAGCTGTTTGCTGAATTGCTCAGCGGCCATATTCCATGCAGCAGCTGCTGCACTATTCCTACACTCCATGTAGGGTTTAATGAATCCTAGGGTTAATTTCATTTAGGTTTACACATGTGTAGTCCTAAATAACAATAAAGTTGATTTTGAATCATTCAATCTTCATTGCACAGTGCAGAGTCCTTCCTTTTTTTGTTTCTGAAACATGGAACATCTTCATTCCAAAGTGCAGCTTCCTTGACATGGATAATATTTCATATGTTCTGACTTTAGAACATGCTGCATGAGTTTTAATTTATTCCAACATATTTGCTGCAGATATTTCCATTTCCCTCCAAGACATCAAAACATTTATTTGACATAATTCTTTTGGCTTCCTTTTTACTAGCTGTCTAACCTATCATTTATTTAATTTATTTTATTACAGTTTCAGATGGCTGTTGCAACTTTATAAGGATCTTGTTCCCATCCCAGCAGTGGATGCTAAGAGAAGTACTTATCTCTTAGTTTGACTTTTCTGAGATGAGCACTTTTGTTATATGTTCTCTGTTATGTCTCCTGTGCTTTCTCCTTATGTTTTTTATTACAGGCATTACAGTTCTTAACCTGCCCTGCAGGCCTGTAAAATGATCTTCTGAAATTTTAAAGTAGGTGTTTCCATGCTTCATTTACTCTGTCTAGCAAGCTTTTGGAATGTCTGCCATTTGGTAGTTCAGATGACGTGAATCCAGGCAAGGTTTGGGGTATATCTTTACAGATTAAAAAAAAGAAAGAAGAAAAGAAGACTTTGGAGCAGTTGGTCCCAATTTCTCCTATCTAGTTCTATAGTCCTTGGTAATGAAGGCAATGTTTTATTAAAGTACTCGGTTAGCCCATCTCTCTGACAGCAGTATAGAAATGTCCTTAGCTATTTTATTACTCTGGGCATGCATGGCATGCCTTAGTCATTAAGAATTTCTTGAGAAATTGTTACACTGGAAAAAAGCAGTGCTATTTCTTTTGTTATGGACTTTGCATTACCTCTTGGCAGTGGCAGCTGGTGACTTCAAATCAAAGGGGGGGCTGCAGGAGACAGCTGAATGGGTGGGGTCAATGGGAAGGGGTGCGGCCACCTAGAAAGGGGAGGGGCTTTGCTCAAAACCACAAAAAAAATAACTTTAATTAATCCAATCTGTCATTATGAGAGTCCAATCAAGACAAAATGAAGTGTAGAAGAAAAAGATATTTCAATGCATTGGCTGCATGACAGCTTACTTAATATCTAGATGGAAACAAAAAGGTTGTGAGGCATGAAAAAATAAATTACTTTTTAAATACATTACTGGCATGCCAGTCAAAATCAAGTATAAGAAAAACAAACCACTTCTCCTTGCACTGCAGTTCTAATTATAATTTATGTTCAGCTTTATTAAAGTACAAAGTAACATGCTGAAATAAGCAATCTCTGTGATGCCCCCACTTGTAAAAATGTTTCTTATCCAAAAAAGACATGCTGCTTGACAACTATCTACTTGTTTCATAGGGAAAACATGATCAAAGTAAAAAATGAAAAGCAAACAAGAAACAAGCTCAAGATACATTGCTTAAAGGATTACTGTACAGGTTATGGACCACACATGATAGATTGGCATTCTGTTTAGTTTATGGGTAAAGCCTGCAGAGATGACTGGAAGTCTCCAACAAGTGTAATGAGCTTCTTAAAATTATGTAATCCTGTCCTTTATTACAAATACTGTCATATGCATTTCAATACCCAAGGCTTATACATTATCTAGTTATGTAAGTATTCTCTACATGGCAACAACAGAAAGGCTTTCAATGTTGGCAATTCTTTAACAGTATGCTTATTAAAGCTTACTTGCATCTTACGATCTCAGACAAGCTTACCTGATGGTCATTAAAGTATTGCTACTTAAACACAGAGCGACGGGCACTTTCCGAGTAATAAGCATAAATCAACAGTACAAAAATATGACAAAAACCAGACCATTCTGCAAAATCAAGGACAGATGAAAAGCCACTGTAGTACTTGTGTCTACCTTGGATGGGGGGATACTCTGTATATTTACACTGCATAACTGCTCCTTGCCTTGCTTGGACACATCCAGAGTCACTACATGGGGGAGTGGGGTGCAACAAGTATGTCACAATTTGAAATGTCTCTGGCTGACTGTGATGGCCCTGACACATTTGTCATACCTCTCAACCTCAGAGCAAGAAATCTGGACAAAGCCATACATAGAAGTGGGACAAAGGCCCAAAAATAAGGACAATTTTTAAATATTGCTCTTATAAACTTAGAAAGATAATAGAATAGTAGGTCTTGCATTAGTATAAATTTTCTGAAGGGTATGAAATCAGAAACTCAAATGTCTGTCATTATTTTCTAACTTCAGTCTTTAATGATATGCCACTAATTTGCCAAAAAAAACACAATTTTATGGAAAATGGACCAACAATGTGATGCAAAAGTATAAAATAGCCACACAATACAGCTGGGAACCTGTCAAAGAAGGGACACTTTAATATTAGTACTGCTAACTTGAGCAGCTGACGAAATAAAAGAATCTACATGCATTTCTGAAATAAAAGTAATTTATAACTGTGATTATTAGTTATTTCTTAATTGTAAACCCTTCATGTTTTCTTCCAAAATTGCTATTTTGCGGAGGGATTATTAGGGGAAGAGCAACATTTTCAGCCAAAATCGGGGACAGTTGAGAGGTTTGGCTATGCCTAATTCTATAAAGCAGTTTATTTGCATGTACCTCTCAACCTGTTAATGCAATAAATCTGGACAAGGCCAAATATATTGTGGGGAACATATAAACAGTACTAAAAAATGCTCTTGTATACACTGAGACAGTTGATAGAATAACAGGTCTTACTTTAGCATGCATTCTTCTGAAGGTTATGTAGTCTGAAACTCATTGTCTGTCATTATTTAGTGACTTAATTCCTAAATGATTTGCCAGAAAACAACAAATGTTATGAGGAACAAACCAAAAATAAGCAAAAATCTATTGATTTTGTGAAAATCTGGACAGTTGGGAGGTATAGTTCAGCCAGGGCTGTCTGAGTTTGCTGCCCTTCCCCCTCACAAAATCATGGTCGAATGGAGCCTCCCCCCTGCAGCCATTCCAATGATCCATTACTTGGCCATTTCACTCCATTTACCATAAACACTAACGTGCATACTGCTTTACTTCTATGATGATTTGGAATTCATTTGAAAGTTTTATTTTGCATTTTACAGCACAAACACTAAGACATCTGCTCATAGGTTAGTACTAGGCTAACTGCCCTTGCGAGACATTTTTAAGCCTAGCCAATTATCCCCTGTGAGATTCAAACCCTGTACCTTGTGTTTGTAAGGCAAACACCTTAACCATTAGGCCATCCTCCCAACCCCAAATTAAACAGCCCCTGCAAGGCTCGAACCCAGGAGCCTGCACACCATAGCCAATGTGATTTACCACTAAGCCACCGCTAAACAAAAGCAATACAGTCTCACAATGAAAACAGACAGCATTAAAACTTCTCTGCCCTTGAAACAGCATTGAAACCCACATTCAAAGAAAATACATTTTGCCAGTGGCAGATAAAGATTAACTTTGGGCTGTTTTCAAATCATAGGCCCCTTACACATGAAACATACATGTGTTCTTTGATACACCTTCCTGATTGTACTAAATTATATTCCTTGTACAATACAGTACAGTTGTTAGAGGGCATTTTAAATTTATTGTTTTGAACATTTTTCCAGTAAACAATGAAACAAAACGTATGCACCAATAATGACAAAACTGCCCAATTCAGAACATTTTTCTAGTAAACAATGAAACAAAATGCATGCACCAATAATGACAAAACTGCCCATTTCAGAACATTTCCATCATAAAAGTCTACTCAAACGTCTACAGTCCACCATTGTCAGTAAATATGCACAATCTCTGAGGAAGTAAAAGTCATCTAAATAATTCACTGGATACTTGTATTATTGCATTGACATTACTTATATCAACTGTTGCTAATATTGAAATATTATCTTGGTATACCTGTTATAGTAACTAGCAGATATCTAATTCTCCCTCTCTTTACTGACATACTTCTTTATCTGATATCTCTCTACCCATTCCTCTGCTTAACCTCCTATGCTATTTCTGTTTCCTTTGGTCTTCCTAACCCTATATTTCTTCTGTTTTGTATTCCAGCATTAAAGCCTAGTGCTCCTCATCGGGTTGTCCCCTCCCTGCTGACCCATCTCACTTGGTATCACTGAAGTAACATAGCAGGAAAATTGTGTTGGCACCCAAGAAGCACCCCTATTCTCCTCTTGAACGACGGGTTATTTGCTGCTTAATCCTTCCACTACTGCCTGTATGTCACTTTGCCTAATTATTTCAGTTTATGTTTTGTCCTATTGTGGAAGCACACACGTGACACCAGCTACGGTTTTCCCCTCAGCTTTCAGACACTTACCCCTAACATCTTTCCTCTTTTACTGCTACTCCCTCCTACCCCAGGTTGTCTAACTTTTCCTCCACTGTTATCCCACTTGCCTGCCTGTTTCTGCTCCCATACTGTCTGTAATTTGCTTTCCTGGCCTGTTGCACTCTTTTTCCCTCTTATTCCTCCCTATCCTTCATCAATTGACTATATCTTGAACATCTCTACTTGTATACTTGCTATTACCCCTATCACTGTCCCTCTGCTGACTATTTTTCCTTGTGCCTGTTATATTCTTGTAAACTACTGCCTACCTTCTTATCTTTCTTTAACAAACTCTCCTTTACATATCTCTAAACTACGTAGCATATGAAATAGTAGTGTTTCAGCTACTCTGCTTAGCTGATAGACTCGCCTCCTCTCTGGCTGTTTCTGCCCGCTCCCTCCCTACCCCTTATCCCACCCACCCCACGCCCTAGCATTATACCTGACATACCACACCTCCTCCTTCTCTCCACCTATCCTAGCCTCCTACATACCACTCCTCCTCTATATCTTAACCTACCCTAAGCTCCTATCTCACCTGTAGCCCTCCTGTCAAACCTCCTCTATTACCTCCTCCTACTCCCCTCCCCTCCCAATAACTACTCACTTACCTTGATTTCCACCTGGTTTCATTTACTCACTCTATACTCTTAGCCTATATCCAGTTTATTCCTTTCTCTTTCACCACAATATGTCTACCAAAACTTACAAACCAATACCCAAGACCCCTGTATTAGGAACTACCTTGGAAAACCTAACACTTCCACCTATTATTTTGCTTGCCCTCACATTACCATACTTCCTAACCTGTTATGAATCAAATCCCAATTACCACTTTATCTACTCACCCAAACATACAGCCACTGATCTCATAAGCCTAAAACTTACTCATTTAAACATTACATCTATCCCTAGCTACCTCCTTGCCAGATATCACAGACTGTCCCACATTAAATTTCTAAATCTCTTGATTAAGAAACCAAAATATTTATTTTACTCCCCTATCATAGCTTACCTTGAACATAGCCACTCTACCTTGGTTGACGGGACATCCACCCCAACCCAGGGCCCTTAACTACTCCACCTGGTGTGGCAACCACTTCACTAAACTCTTCCCTACTACTACCAACCTCTAATACAAACACTCTACTCATAGGTCACCTTAATATACAAGTGTCAATAATAAAATCACCCATCTCCACTCCCTTCTACAACACCACTCCTTTGATATTCTTTGTTTAACTGAAACCTGGTTAAAACCCTTTACCAAAGATAATGAAATCTTACCTCCAGGTTATAACATCTTGAGACTTGACCAAAACTAAAGGCGGAGGAGTTGCACTCCTATTCAAAACAGAACTTAGTGTAACATTAATACCCTATGATAACCTGGACAATAACAAGACTGAACTTCTTATCTCAAAGCTACAACTAAACCCTAAAAGTCCATCTATATTATCTGTATATATCTACCCCCTGGAAATAATTCTACTACTATAGAAAATAACCTTAGTTGGCTCTCCTCCTCCTATCCCCAAGAAACCATAATTCTCGGAGACTTTAACCTGGACTGGTCCTCTTTAACTACTAATAACCCAGCTTCACATATTAACCTCCATGACTTTACTCAAATAATAAACGGCCCCACTAGGACCAATAAAACTAACAACAAAGAAAGCATTCTAGACTGGATTCTCATTAATAAACCTTTTATTAAATATCAGTCTGGAGTACTACCTGATGACTTTAGCGATCACAATCTAACCTATATTACTAGACAAAGAAATGCCTCTAACAACACACCTACCTACAGGATCCTACGTAATCTCAAATGTTTCAACCCTATACAATTTAGAACTGAACTAAGTGCTTGCAATTGGAACCAACTAAAGACACTTCCTCTTGAAGAAGCTGTACAATACTTTAATACTACATTCCTAACTATTCTAGATAATCATGCCCCATCACGCACTATCCGAATTAAATCTAAACCTGCCCCTGGTTATCTAAAGATACAAGACAAAAATGCTACTTAGAAACAAAGCTTGATAAAATGGCGAGCTAGCAAATCTCCTGCAGACCAACAGACCTTTAGATACCTAAGAAACAGTACTAAAAAAGCTATCTTCTCTGATAAAAGAAGTTATTATAGCAATCTCCAGCAAGCTAATCACAATAACCCTCAAAAATTCTGGTCAACCCTAAACAGGCTTCTACACCCTGGACAGACTACCACTCCATCCCCTACCGGATCTGAAAAGAATTCTTCCCTTGATACTGCCAATACTTTTAACTCTTTCTTTATTGATACTATTAATTCTTTGGCCTCTCACCTCTCTAGTGACTATACTAGTATCCCCGACCCTGCATCCTCCAGACTACCAATCTTTAGGCTACAACCCATCTCCACTGCCTTTATACAAAAATGTATCCACAAACTTAAACCCTGCACCCCCTCAGCTGACCAACTCCCATCTGAATTCCTTCAAAAGCAGCCTCTGAAATTGCCTATCCCATATCTATTCTCATTAACAGAACCATAAATGAAGAAACCATACCTGACATTTGGAAAATCTCTCACATCATACCCTTGCACAAAGGAGGTAACTCCTATGAACTCTCTAATTATAGGCCCATAGCTCTCTTGTCCCCACTAGCAAAGATCATGGAAAAATGTGTTCATCATCAGTTAATGGACCACTTAATAAAGTACAACATTCTCACTAACTGTCAACATGGATTTAGGCCTTCTCACAGCACAACCACCGCTCTCCTCACTTTTACAGACCATATTAATAAGAATCGTAATAACAGCATCCTGTCTTCAGCTCTCTTTATTGACCTGTCTAAGGCCTTTGATATGGTTAACCACTCCATTCTCCTGAAAATTCTTGAATCTCTCCTTAGAATCTAAAGCTGTCCACTGGTTTAATTCCTATCTTACAAACAGGAAACAAGCCGTTCTTTGGGATAACAAACTCTCATCCCTTCTCCCTATCTCACTTGGGGTCCCCAAGGATCTATTCTTGGACCACTTCTTTTCTCCTCTTTATAAATGACTTACAAGCAGCGATTCCCCAGGCCACTTGTATACAATATGCTGACGACTCCACATTAATTTGCTCTGCTAAATCCATCCCTGAACTACAAATTAACACTCAAGCTGTTTTCTCCAAAGTTGAAACCTGGTTCTCAAACGATGCCTACTTCTAAATGCTAAAAAAACCAAACTCTTACTCTTTAAGCCCACTACCAGATCCCCTACACTAGACTTTACTATCCTATCTAGCAATGGAACTACTATATCACCTGACCCTACAACCAAACTACTAGGTGTCACGATTGACAACAACCTCACCTTTGATTGTCATATCAATAATACCATTAAATCTGTAAACAGAAAACTGCTCTCTATAGAATTAAAACTTTCTTAACCTCTTCAGCCAAAGCTACCCTTGCCCACTCTCATCTAATTTCTACTCTTCTCTATGCTTCACCTATTTATACTAACCTCAAGAAAAATATTCTCTCTAAACTATCTACCACGTACAATAATATAGCTAGATTTGTTACTGGTAAACCTTTCAGAACACACCACTGTCTGAATCTGCAGCAACTAAACTGGCTTGAACTATCAAACATGTTACTTCTTTCCCAACTCACATTTGTTCATAGAGCATTTTACCAACCTCACAACACACCTATACTCTCCAACCTCTGCATCCCCTACTCCAATCTAAACTCCCTCCGCTCATCTAGCAAACTGCTAGTTACCTTAACCAAATCTAAAAACCTAGCAGGTGATTCCCTTTTTTCAAATACCATTGGAAAACACTGGAATCAACTTCCTTCTGAACTTACTTCTATTGCTTCCACTGTTTTGTTTAAACAAAAACTCAGAAGTTACCTTAAAAGCCACTGGATGTGTCCCTGCTCTAATCCTGACTAAAATAATTTCCATCTATTATTCTCGCTTTCTTCCTACTGCCTGCCTTCTGCTTCCTCCCTTACCTTTCTTTACCATTACAGCCTGCGGCTTGTCATCGGCATCTTTATGGCCCTTAATCTCTCTCTAACTACCTTATGTCTATTTATATCTGCTCTCTCTCTATTGTTGCTTCTCTTTCTTTAATCTTATACTTCCTCCTTGGTATTAAAACATGTTAGAATGTTCATCACTGTGTTACTTAGATTTGCTAGAAAGTTAAGTGCTGTTCTTTCGGTTAACTTATTACATTTCCTTTTCCATGTTCTTTCACTTGTTTTTTCCTGTTTTTAGATATAGGTAACAATGTGTATTATGTCATTTGTCCTCATGATGTATCTCCTTTTGTCTATATGTGGAGCTTTTCTCCCCGGGCCTCTGCTGAAAATGGAAATATATCCAGTTGGACTAGCCCGGTCAACAAATGTAAAATAAAAATAAATAAATTCCACATTAAAGAAATCTGTAACTAATGAAAAGGTTGCTGCTAGCAAACACCTTTATATTTCATGGTTTCATTGAAAAATAAAGTGTCTGTTGCCCCTGAGGAATAAATTGCCTATATTACATTAAAAAATGATAAGCTAGTAATATTGCAATAGGAAATGGATGTCAAACTGATAACAGGTTCATAGTTAGTATCTTTACCAAAGAGGACATTCTCAGTACAACAGCATCCAACCCTTGTGGAAGTAGAACCCACAGCATTCTGCATCAAGAGCAAGTACACAATCTGTTGTGCTATTAACAATGCAAGCTGACTTAGTATAAACAGCACTAAACTTCTCTTCCCCTGCAGCTCTCAACTCCTTGTAAAATCTACTCAATACTCAACTGCATCTCAACTTCGCAGCACAAGAAATCTGGAAAAAGCCAAAATTTATTAGGGGGGGAGGGGTCAAAAACCCAAAAACCAGGGACACATTAAACATTGCATGTATAATCTTGGAAAGTTGCTAGAATAAAGTGCTGTGTTACCACCATACATTTTACTGCCAAGGTCCCCGTGCAAAACAGTCAGAGCAACATACCACTACACCAAGTCAGCTGCTTTGTGAAAGAGAGGAAGACTGAAACTTAAATGGCTATCATTTAGTGAATTCAGTTCTCACCATAGCTGTCAACCTCTTAGCACAAAACACCTGGACAAACCCAGTAATGAGGGAATGCAGCCTTCAAACATATTTAGTGAATTCAGTTCTTGCCATAGCTGTCAACCTTAGCACAAACAATCTGGACAAACCAATAATGGGGGAATACAGTCCCAAAAATAGGAACACATTTCAAATATTCATCTTATAAACTTAGAAAATTGCTAGAATAAAAGATTTTGTGTTACTATGTATTTTCTGAAGAATATGAAGTCTGATATTCAAATGCTTGTCAATTTTACTTATTTAACATTTGTTAACCAGGAACGTCTGATGGAACAAAAACAATTTTCAGCAGAAGCCCAGGGAGAAATACTGCAGACACATGTCTTTGTAAAATGGCAAGACACCAGAGCAAACCCACAGGGAGGGGATGTAGACTCCACACAGGCAGCACCCCAGCCAAGAATCAAACCAGACAACCTGTAGCTGTGAGGCAACAATGCTACCACTGCACCATCAAATATTTAAAGAATTAAACATTCAGAAACCTGAAGTCTGAAATTCAAATGCCTGTCAATTTTATTTAACATTTGTTAACCAGGACAGTGACCTGGAACAAAAAAACAATTTTCAGCAGAGGCCTCGGAAGAAATAATGCAGACACATATCTTTGTAACATGGGAGGACACAAAAGCAAACCCACACAAACACAGGGAAAAGATGCAGATCCCACACAGAAGGCACCCCCGCCAAGAATCAAACCTGAGAACCTGTAGCTGTGAGACAATAATGCTACCACTGCATTATCAAATATCGAAGCATTTAAATATTTAGACACCGCAGATATTATGAGGAACAGAACAGATCAAATAGGCAAAAATCTGAAAATTTTTTACAAATGGTGGTGTTACCACCTGCATACAAGGTACAGGGTTCAAGCCTGACATATTCCCTACCACACCACCATGAGTTTGCTCTAGCCACCAGTATATAGCAACTGGGGCATTACATACACACACCGACACAGCCTTCCTTTGCCTAGATAACTGCTCACCTTGCCGACAATCCACCCTTCCTTTGCCTAGATAACTGCTCACCTTGCCAATGATCCACCCTTCCTTTGCCTAGATAACTGCCCACCTTGCCGATGAGCAACCCTAGATATCCAGACAGTCCAATTGCCGCCGCCGAGCAACACAAGATATCCGAACAGTCCAAAATCGTTGCGATTGGTCCAGCGCACCTCTTTAGTTGCTACATGCATCTTGATTAGTCTGGCCTGCTGCTGCTGCAGTCCAGAGTGCCTCCATTCCGTGACGTCACCACCGCACAGACTGCTGGGCATCTTAGGGCCGAGATGCTTTTCCCCCCTATCTAGACTGCTGAGAAAGCAGTCTGAGAGTGTTCCCATGTATCTAGAGCATGCGCGCATGCACAGACTTCCGTGAATTATGGTGTTTGTTTCTTAGTTTTATTTTTGTTTTCTAGGTGGGAGGGCTGCAGTCCTGCAGTCCTATAGCACGAGCTGCCCCTGCCTCTTGGCAGCAGTACTGCCTCAAGAAATGTTATTGTATTATTATTTTATCTATTTTTATTTATATTTTATTATTTTAACTTTTATTGTATTTATTGTTTTATTGTATAATATATGATCACCAAGATATATTGATAACTCTTAGTTGATTTTTTACAAGTGGACCTACAAAGTTGATCGCTTTTCTTTCAATTGAGACTTCAATAGTAGTTGGTCTGGATACTGTTCCTTGACATTCTGAGCAACTTGCACAAAAATATTGTATGTCCTTTATAACAGTGGACCAGCAAACACCTAGCTTTTGTCTTATCCACTCGTAATTGACTACTCAGCATGAAACTAATAATTGGCTCTCTATCTGTTCCTTGTCTTTGATTACCTACCTTGTAGAACAGGCCATTTCTTAGCTCAGAGTATGGCTATGAATTGAAGCTGTTCTCTTATTTCTCCTTCTACTCTTACTGCATTCCATCTAGCTGTACTTGATGTATTGTCTCCCCACTGTACTTTCTTGAAATTGATGTGTCTTATCTGGAGGTCAGACAAGTCGCCATTATTTTTGTTGATATTCTGACATGAAGTGGAGGCCTTGGCCTCTTCTGTTACATAGTTGTAAGCTTTTCCCCTTCATACAGATCATCCCCTGTACAGAGTTACTCACAAAAATAATTTTCTTTCACCAGGTTCCTGGCTGTTTCACTTTGTCTATTTCAGTAGTTATTTTACTTTCTTTTCCCTTAGATTCCTCCTTCCGTTTTGGATTGGTTGTTTGCTTTGGTGTAATACAGAGAAGATTAAAACTCTGTTTAAGTCCCCCTTTTCTTTTTCCTTCCATATGAGATCTGGCTGTCTCTTGCTCTGTTTCTACACTCACTTCTGTTTGTGTACTGTTAACTATGAGATCCTTCCCTGTCAGTCTTCACACTGAACTGTTTTACTACTTTAATAACTGGAGTTTCAGTAAGACTCAGTATCAGATGTCTCTTACCCTTCCACCCAAAGCTAAATCTTAGTTCCATTGCAATCTTTTTGACATGCATCCTTTGCATTAGTGGGGTATGTATTTCTGGCAATATATTCAGTACTACCTTCTCCTCATATCTTCTGTATCTCTTTAAATTTGGTAAATTGTTACACTGTGTGTTAAGTTAGACATTAAGGCTACTGGGTATGACACTTTACCTAGAAGGGTCTGTGCTTCTAATTGTGTTATAGGGTTCTCCTATAGGGTATTCCACCTTGTTTCCATTTACACATAATCACTTTAATTTTCAATTTAAAAGGTGTCTTATTCTTGCATACATATTGTGATGTGATGCAATGAGTATAATCGTGTTCCTTGAGTCCAACAACCCTTGCATCTGCTTCCCTTCTACCATTTTATTGCATTTAACAGATTTAGTAACAGCACGGTGGCAAAAAAATAGACAATGCATTTCTATCAGTTAAAACTACAGCATTATTACATTCCATAGGCCATTTTACTGTACTAAAACAGTTAACTTTTCAGAAAATATACAGTCTTAAGTTATTAGGGAGTGTCCTTTTAAATTTATCTGCAGTCAACATTTCTATAATTTTACATACATTATTTACATGAGGTTCAAGCCATAATTTCAAAGGCTATATTACATCAGCCATCTGTGAACAAACACATCTGTCCATACTGAATATCCAGCTGACAAATTTAAGGCACTGTACCTCAGGTTAAGCCCTAGCTCAAGCCAACATTTCCTGTTTAAGTCTCTGGTAGTTGTGTGTATAAGAATCATCAATGTCCGTCTGTAGTTGTACTGAGTCCCTGTTTTAATTTTGAGAACAGTATTCTAGTCCACTCAGCTTTAGGTCAGTTTTTTCTAGTTGTATATCTCTCAAATGCCTCCAAGTAAGCTTCCACATCATCTTCCATTCCAAAATTCTTCTGAGGTATTATGGGTTTTTGGGAATCCTATTGAGGTGGATAATTGGGTTTTTATAGCAAAAAGTTGTTGAAGATTAAATATGGGTCAGTGCTTGCCCTTCTTTCTGTAAGGCTTAGCAGATATTGGTCAGCAAAGCCACTTTCTTCTAGAAGAGCTATAGTAAGTTTATCTGTGATGGTACTTGGTTCGTGTAAAGCTTTAGAATAAGCTACTGACATCTCACTTGCTTTTCCCCATCTTAACAGAGCATAACAACTACAGTTTCAGTATACACACATTTTTAGCTTCACAGAAAGTTTCATCAAAAGAAAATTTCTTTTAAAAGCAATGCCACTTCTTGCACAAGGATATATTTTCCTAGACCAACACACAATATGGGTATAAGAGGGATTTTTATACATCTCAAACAGTTTATTATACAAGTTGAGGGGAAACAATATTCCAGGTCAGTTCAGCAGTCAATCAGCAATTGCTGCTTTAAGAGATAGCAGTACTTGCATTCCTTAATGGGTGGGGAAGATCAGCTTAGGAAGAGCATTTGCTTTCACGTACCTATCTTGAAAACACACAGGTCATGATAAAACTGAACTTGTGCCCATGTTCTCCATCAATGTAGTTACTAGCAATGCTTACAGTAATAACACCAGTGTTTAGAATATATTTATTTACAAGGAAAACACAAAATGAAGATTTACACAAAAGAAACAGACATTCATACATTATTTTCCAACCAATGTTCCATCAACAATTTCAGTATCTTACTATACACTGTGTTTTCCTCAAAGCTAAGCAGTAAACAATACTTGCAAATACCATTTTTTCTTCAGTGATATTTACCAAAAACAACTGCTATTTCTTTTCCATTTTTCAGCAGAAAGGCATCACTGATCAGTATTAGCAAAAAACTACAGGCACTCATAAAATTGTCTAAGGCCAGCTTCGAGAGAAAAATTGCACAGGACACTAAGGATAATCACAAGGCTTTCTTTAGTTATGTTAGGAACCTGGGTGGGAATTCCCAGATATGCTCAGAATTAGTCCAAAATGACAAAAAATACACTGAACCCACAGGCATTGCCAACATCCTAGCTGACAGGTTCAGCGCAAACTCCCCCCCCTCCCCACCAAAAGGGCAAATATCTATCCCAGCAGAGTGCTACCCCCCTGACATCTCAGATGCTCAGGTAAGAGCCAGCCTCTCCAAAGCAAAAAACACAGCATCAATGGGACCAGACGGTGTCCCGGCTGCGCCTACATGAACTCCAAGAAGAGCTAAACCCAAACATAAAACTACTGTTCAATCTCAGCCTTACTAAAGGATATGTGCCCAAAGAGTGGCGTACAGCAACAGTGGTCCCTCTCCATAAAGGTGGTGCCTCAACGGATCCTGGAAACTATCACCCCATAAGCCTGACTAGCTTGGTCTGCAAAGCTATGGAAAGGATCATCATGGACCTCATAAATAAAGATATTGGGGACCTACAGACACTGGATCCTACCCAGTTCGGCTTTGTTAAGGGCAGATCCTGCCTCTTAAACCTGGTTGATTTCTTTGAAACAGTCACCAAGGCCATTGACGAGGGGAAGGTGGTCCACACAGCCTACCTGGACCTCGCAAAAGCCTTCGATACAATACCCCACTCGGGCATTATAGATAAGCTCACCAGCTTAAATATAAACCCCTATGTCACTAGATGGATTGCAAACTGGCTCAAGGACAGAACCCACATGGTTAGAATTGCTGGAGCCATGTCAGACTCCAAACTAGTTACAAGTGGTGTCTCACAAGGCTCAGTCCTGGGACCTCTCTTGTTCGGTTTATATTTCTCCAAGGTACAGGCCAACACGGAAGGACTGTGGCTGACCAAGTTCACAGATGACTGCAAACTAGGCGCCATAATCAACTCTCCAGCCGACACAAGCATCCTCCAAAAGGGCCTCATAGAAACAGACAACTGGTGCCAGAGCCATGGCCTCAAGCTAAATGCCAAAAAGTGTATAGTCATCCCCTTTTGCAAAAACAGTTCCCACAAATTACCACATAGGTGGTAATCCATTAAGTACAGAAGAAGTAATTAGGGACCTGGGGACCCAAGTTGATAGCAATCTCTCATTTGACAACCACATGGCCAAAGTGGTTAGAAAAACATTTTATATAGCCCACCTAATCATGAAGGGATTCACATCTAGATCAGGGGAGGTCATCGTGCCTCTTTACTCATCCCTCATCAGGCCCATCATTGAGTACAATGCCCCTTTTGGGATGTACCTTACCAGACACCTGCAGCAACTGGAAAGACCCCAAAAGTACCTCACCAAGAGGATCAAAGGGCTCAAACAGATGCCATATGCTGCCCTGTTAAAGAAACTCCAGCTCTACTCCGTGGCATACCGCCTGTTCAGAGGCGATCTGTGCCTGACGTATAAAGCCATGTCCAACCCAGAATTAATGGACATGCTGCACCTCAGAAAATCTAAATCCCATCGAGCTATGCGCCGAGACTTGAACCTCAGCACTGAAATAAATAGGACATGCTGGAGGGACAGATTCATAACCCAGAGGCTCCCTTCACTCTGGAATAAAATCCCAGTCCAGGTTAGGCAGAGTCCCTCATTGACTCTCTTCAAGAGGAATCTTGATGAGTGGATGGGAGATCGTAGGTTTACCCCGGGTATCACTTCTGTGTCACTGTTAGACAGAGGCACAGTATACTAACCTCGAAAAAGGGCATAGCAAAATAAATTTAAAATGGTTGGCGAAAGCCAAACACATTCTGGCTAGGCTTATAAATGCCCTAGGGCAGATAGCCTAGTATGAACCTATGAACCTATATACCCCACTTCCTTTATTTTGTAATTTATTTCACATACTATCACATTCAGAACTAATGCAAAGAGTATACAACTCATTAGAGATATCTTTTTATACCACTTTTCATATGTACCTATTGGCTTCACCAGTCACTTACAAGTATTTTTACTTTATTATTACTATACGCTGACATATATAATTTCTTAACTTTTCCACTTTCTTTCATTATTACTCATAAGATTTTATGTCCAATTATATAAAATGCCTCATTAAGGTCTCCTATCATGATTTTGGTTTCTTCCTTTCTATTCATAATATCATTCACAATTTCAATAACTATCATTACTAATTCTTGACGATCTTTATTCTTTATACTATATATAGTATCTTCCTGATGCTTTTCATTTTAGTTTCAAATCTCTTTTGTATTATTTCCATAAAGATCTTATAATCATTACTATTCAATAGTATGTGTCCAGTTTTTTTTAATTGTCTTCTGTCTTCTTTCTTCCATGTGAATTTAAGTATTCCACTGCATAAATTTTTATACATAAAACCTTCATTTAGCCATTCATTCAAAATATTCAGAAATACAGATTTTTTGCCAATTCCCTAAATTTTTATCCATCTCATACCCTGTTCTATCTGGTCCTGCAGCCAAGTCTATATTTACTTGCCTTAATAATTTATCTAGCTCATTTAAAGAAATCACCTTTTCCAACGTTTTATTCTCTTTATTTGTTAATGTTTTTACTTTCCATATTTTTTATACCTTCTTTTTTCTTTAAACATTTATTTTAATAATGTACTATACTATTTGTAATCTTTACTGAGTTCTTTCTATTTCTCCTTTTACATTTTTTATTTCACTCATCACACTACCGTCTTCCTTTACTAATCTGTTTAAGTAACTCAATACTTCTTTTTTTCTTGTAAAAAATATCTTTGCTTATAATTCTTTTATTTTTACTTGATTTCTTTCATATAATTCTTTTTCTTTGTCAAAATACTTTCTATCATTAAGTTCTAAATCGTCCAATGCATCATTATATGTTCTTTTATATTTTTCTTTCTCTAAGTTTCTCACATAATATTGCCCCCGTAAAAAACATTTTTTATATTTTTCCTTAAATATCCTTCACCATTCAGACCATTTTTATAAAATGTTCCTTAATAATAAGATCTTTCCTTAACTAGTCTCATTCCTTCTTCATTCCATGCTTTCTTTATTAGCCTTTTTATTCCTTCATCTATTTTTATATATTCTTTATTTTTAGCCAAGATGGTCAGAATATCCTGTTTCAAGTACCTCCCCTTCTCCTATAACTAAATCTTGTGATATGACAAAATAATTTATTTCAGTTCTACATATACCCCTTTTGTAAGTCCATGAATTTTTGTCCCAAAGTTACAAACTACCACATCTTATAACTTCTAAACATTTTCCTATAGTTTCCTTTCTTTTTATTTTTGCCTGTTAAATTGCAGTTAAAGTATCCTGTTATTATAATATTCATATTTATCACTGCATAGTCTAAAATCTGTTGAAATAAGTGTTCCATTTCTTTGCAGTTTGTATAAGCATATAATGCTATAATTATATATAGTTGCTCTTTCCATTTTAAATCCACAGTGGTAATCTTCCCAGTTTTGCTAAAGTTACAGCTAACATCTTTACTGCATTTCTACAGAATACAGCTATTCCAGAATATCTCTCATTTCCCAAATTCCAGATTGTCTTTCCCCCCATAGTTTCTCAATTCATAATCTTTCTTCATTTGTTAAAAATGGGTGTGTCTTCTAATATAGTTACATCTACATCACATGTATTACACCACTCCAAAATCCCCTTTCTTATTATTATAGTCTTAATACTATTCACATTTACAGAAAGTACTATAAAATTTTCATTTTCCTTTTTCCTTAGATTCATGGTTTCATAATTTCATTGCTAATACTAAGATAACTTTTTTAATAGGCCATTCTAAGCCTAGACAATATATATATATTCACGTTATATCCTCAAAATACTAAAATATCAAAATCCAGTATTTCGAAGCTATAAAGTCCAAACCTGAAAACTATGAAATCTCAGAAGCGTGAAATTCAAAATCTCGCACACCAAAGATTTTGAATTAGCGCTTCTACTCCACACACACACACACACACACACACCGTCCTCCCCACATACAAACACAAGCTCTCTACTACATAAAAGCCCCCTTACACCCCCCATGTGCTGCACCCCCCACACACCCCCTACTTAAATATTGTAACTCCGAGGTCACAATACATACAAACACACACAAAACACCACCATACAAGCTACATTCTCCTCGCACACACACATCACAGCAACAAAACACACTAACACATGCCACAGCCCTACCCAAAACCCTTAACAAATAAACACTTACCTGAATCCACAACCACAATGAAACACCAGAAGTGCTAATTCAAAATCTCCGCTGTGCGAGGTTTTGAATTTCACACTTCTGAGGTTTCGTTGTTTTCAGGATTCCACTTTATGGGCTCGAAATACTGCATTTCGATATTTCAGTATTTCGAGCTTCTAAAGTGAATCCATATATATATATATATATATATATATATATATATATATATATATAAATAAATATATGGGTACATGTCACTTCACCTATAACCCATTTCACCTGAACTCATTTCACTGAGACCAAATCACATAAAGTTAATTTCACCTAAAACTCATTTCACTGACAAGTAGTACTCTAATGCAATTGAAAGGTATATGTCCTTTTCCCCACTGTAGTGCAGTCCTGGAGTTAGTATATATATTAACGGGGGTATGGGGGCGTAGCCCCCCACCTAGTTGTCTTTTACCAAATAATGTAAAAAAAAAAAACAGACAACATAAAACCAAAATAAGTGGGGAGCTATGCCCCCCACACCCACCAATGTGGGGGTTGTGCCCCCCACACCCCCCTTAATATATATACTAACTCAAGGATCGCACTACAGTGGGGAAAAGGACATAAACCTTTGACTTGCCTTATTGCACTAGTTGTCAGTGAAATGAGCTTTAGGTGATTTGGTCTCAGTGAAATGAGTTTAGGTGAAATGGGTTTTAGGTGAAGTGACATGTACTCATATATATATATATATATATATATATATATATATATATATATATATATATATATATATTCTTTTTCATCTATTTCCTTTATTTTTTCTTTTGTACTTATCCCCTTAAATTTTCTTTTTCTCTTTTTCTCCCTTTCACCTTTTTACCAATATGACTGTTTTCTTCCTTTTACAATCTTCCTGTTTGTCGTCTTCATCACTTATTTCACAATCTTCTACTACGTCCTTTCTATGATTTTTCTCATCTAATTTTTCTTCTGTTTCTACTACTTTACATTTTTTGTTCATTTTCTTCTCTTTCTTTTTATTTTTCCTTACTCTTCTTTTCATTTTGCAACCTATCCATAAAATATTCAGAAGTCAGTTTATATTAGGTCTGTGAATATTCACCAATTATTAGATATTAGTTCTATGAATATTCTTCATTCATTAGATATTAGGTCATTAGGTATTAGATATTAGGTCTATGAATATTCACTAGTCATTCGATATTAGGTCATTAGGTATTAATATTGACAAGTAATTAGATATTAGGTCATTAGGTATTAGATATTAGGTCTATGAATATTCACTAGTCATTAGATATTAGGTCATTAGGTATTAGATATTAGGTCTATGAATATTCACCAGTCATTAGATAGTAGGTCATTAGGTATTAGATATTAGGTCTATGAATATTCACCAGTCATTAGATATTAGGAGAAGCACTGTGATAGGTAAGATTCAGGTATGACTTTGCTACATGTACAGCTGGAAAACATTTCTGCTAATTCAGTGCTGTATTTCCTTCAGGAAGGAACTAACAAAGTAGAGCAAATGTATTTTTGTCTTGCTTGAATGACCACAATAGGTCCTTAGAGTGGTGATGGTTCCCCCAGATATTTTTGGAGGAATATCTCACATGCTGAAGATGGCCTGATGTTTATCAGGCCTGCTTGTTATAGCTGCTGTGAGTAATTGTCATGAAAACTCTATGACCCAGCTCCTTAGGCAGTTTTTCATCAGCCACCTATGGCTCATGCTAACATATTTTGTTCCTGGTTACTATAACTATTTGCTTAGTTTTTAGTTATTTTGTATCCTGGTTTCTGAGTTTGACAGGAAAGACTCTGCATTATCTACTAATGTCATAGGATATCCTCATTTTAGGCATTCTGTCAGAGCAGCAGATGATTGATTCTGCCATGAAAATGATGCTGCTGCCAGTGTGGGCCCTGAAAGCAACACCTGTTGACTAACATTCTCTCAAAGAGATGAGAAAAACCCTAATATAAGCCTTCTGTCTCTTTGTGTATGCAACATATTTCTGGATGGCATAACATCTACTGAAGCACTGAAAACATTACATTAAATAGTTCCCTGCCAGAATAACAGGATCTTCTTCTTCTTTCGGCTTTTTTCCGGTTAGGGGTCACCACAGCGGATCATCTTGTCCGCTCATGATTGGCAGTGGAGTTTTACAGTGTTGAGTTGCCAGCCCGGTGCCCAACCTTCCACAGAAGGCACACATACACACGCACTCACACCAAGGGCCAATTTAGAGTGTCCAATCCACCTACAGCATGTCTTTGGGATGTAGGAGGAAACCGGAGCACCCGGAGAAAACCCACGCGACCACAGGGAGGACATGCAGACTCCGCACAGAAGGCATCCCAGCCGAGGATAGAACTGGAGAACCTCTTGCTGTGAGGCGATAACACTAACCGCTGCACCACCACGGCCGCCCACCAGAATAACAGGATATAGGTTTTAATATACTAAATTAATAAGCTTTTATGTCTAAATTCTGGATTACTGGAATTCATTTTAAAGTGTTGAGAAACACAATGTAAAGACTAGGTTTTGATGGTACTGTGGAAGCAAGGCTTTTTTTTATGCAAGAGATACTTAATGTGAAGTAGAACAAGCTAATCTGCATATCAGTAGAAAAGAGATCTTCATACATATGCAGATGAAAGGCTGAGGCAGTCAGACACTGCTCATGGCTTGGTAATGTATTTATTACCCTGACTCCCTAACAGGCTTTTGTAGAGTCATTTAAACTCTAGTATTTTGCATTTTAATTACACACTGACTCCACGCACCACTCTGCCATCTCTGTCTGAGAATAATGTTGCTGTTTACCACCTCCCGGCCCCATTACTATTTACCTTTGGATGTTGTGAAGTTTTATGTCTTGCATTCTTTTTAATGTTTACATTAAAGTACAGGGACAACCCTAAGAGATCCATAAATTATGACAGAACTTCCTATATGTATGTATATCTATATATATATATATATATATATATATATATATATATATATATATCTACATATAAAATTGATGGATGGGCAAGAAGTTGATATCTCTTAGCGGAAACGATTAATAATTATTTTGCTATAATCAAATCCAGAATATTAAAAGTTACCAACAAAAAAGGTACAGCTAAATGAAAGCTATTTTGCAGGGGGTCAAGCCTATCTGCTCTTATACTTCTTATTCATTACTTACTCACCTGAAGATTATACCCCAGGTAATAAGCAACCACCTAACAGATACACCCCACCCCCCATACCTCATTTTCAGCAAGCAGCTACAATAAAAAAAGAATAATAAATGCATACATAAATAAATAAATAAGCATGTGACAAAACTGAAACAAATTCAGTAGCTCTGCAAGAAATATTGCCAAAAGCTGATACAATACTTGCATCAAAACTGCACAAATTAGTACTAGAACAGAAAACTTCAAACTAAGCTTCTTTTGACAAAGTGGAATCTTGTCAGTCCCAGTTGGATAATACTGCATTCCTTTAAATTGTCATTGACTGACCTATTTGCTTCTCTTTAAAGAAAAAGAGATCAATGTGCTACCATTAACAGAAGCTGTGTCAGGGGAAACACTAAGTAATGAATAGTGAGTTGCAAAGGTCATGTTAGGGGCAGTTGCATTGCAAAATGGCACTGCACAAGGGTGTTAACACACCCTTGTTCACCTTGCAAAGGTCAGAAAAAGCTCATGGCTGTACTGCAGTTGAAATGCAGCTTCAAACTAGCACTGTGACATTGTACAAATATATGGAATGATCTACTAGGAAACATAAATTAAGCTGGAATCTCTCTAACAAAGAAGGTGAACATGAGTGTTATTAAGGGTGCATTCTGAAACTGATATTTATCAAACATTTTGTTATGAAAAGGTCACTGCAGCAGTTATGTACTTACCCCTAATGCCATGTGTAACCCTTTGTATACTGACCATCAGATGCTCCAGTTTAAGCCACAGAATTGGAACAGCAGTTGCCACTGTCCTACAAACATACTGTTAGATAGATAGGTGCTTGGCACGTAACTGCCATGTAGGCAGCCTTGAGGAAGCGAACAGATATCTTCTATTTAAAGCACAATGCTATCCCACAACACATTCTGCAATTCTACTGGAACCCACTCAGACCTCCTTTCAGGGGAGTAATGGTGTCCTGGATGTTTGTTCACTCCATATCCTGCTTGGTCATATTAGAGCATGTGCCCATTCCCAGACCTGAGTCAATTGTGGTGCAGGTGAGAATTCAGCCAACTGGACTAACATTTCAGCCACTGAAAAGTGAGTGTTGGGGAACACTGTTAAGAGGTATGGAAAAATAACTATAAGCACATTGATCTCTGAGCAAGTACCTTGCTTTGTGGGTGGAAGGAAAGGATTTATCTTGTGTAGTGTGCCTGACTTCAGAATGCCTGCTCAGTAATGACAGTAGCAATGGTAGAGTACTCTAGTCAGAATACTGTATATCCAGAGTGTAATAATCCATGTTTCATAAGGAGAGGTGTAGAGTGATGCATATCCTGCATGGCATAGTCCATATTCCATTAGGAGAGGTGTAGAGTGATGCATATCCTGCATGGCATAGTCCATATTCCATTAGGAGAGGTGTAGAGTGATGCATATCCTGCATGGCATAGTCCATATTCCATTAGGAGAGGTGTAGAGTGATGCATATCCTGCATGGCATAGTCCATATTCCAGTAGGAGAGGAGTAGAATGATGCGTATCTTTTATGGCATAGTCCATATTTCATAAGGAGAGGTGTAAAGTGATGCATATCCAGCATGGCATAGTCCAAACTCTGTACCTATGAACTACCATATAGGCAGCAATCTACTTAACACCAAATGCGTGATAAGAAACTTTGGGACCCAGGTGGACAGTAGTCTCTCCTTTGATAGTCACATCACCACAGTAGTCAGGAAGTCTTTCTACATGACATCATCATAAAAGGGTTCTCATCCAGGAAAAAAGAGGCCATTGTTCCCCTCTACTCGACACTCATTATACGCATTATAGAGTACAGCACCACTTTTGGAATGTACCTCACAAGACATCTGCAGCAGCTGGAAAGGCCACAGAAGTACTTCACAAAGAGGATTACTGGCATCAAACAAATGCCCTACACTGACCGCCTCAAAAAACTCCAGCTTTACTCTGTCGCATATCGCCTACTCAGAGGTGATCTCTGCCTAACATACAAAGCTATGTCAAACCCAGAGCTGTTGGATATGCTACACCTAAAGAAATCCCAATCCCTCCGAGCTACACGCTCTAGGGACCTAAACCTTGTCACCACAATAAACAGGACATGCTGGAGGCATAGATTTCTGTCCCAGAGACTTCCCATACTCTGGAACAGGCTACCCATCTATGTCAAGCAAAGTTCTTCATTAGCACTCTTCAAGAAAAATCTTGATGAGTGGATAGGAAATAGGAAATACACCCCGGGGATCACTTCTGTGTCTCTGCTCAACAGTGGCACAGGAAAATAACTTTCTTGGGTGGCGTAAGCCAGGGAACCTTGTTGGCTAGGCTTACGTAGGCCCTTGGGCCAATAGCCTAGTACCTACCTATGAACCTATGAACCATATTCCATAAGGAGAGGTGTAGAGTGATGCATATCCAAACAAAATTATCTCATATTCCATGAAGAGTGGTGTTCCACCACAGAATGATTTATATACAGCAGGGTATATCCCATATTCCATAAGGAGGGGTGTACTACACCAAAATTATCTGCATCTGCAGGACATATTCCATATGTCCTGATGGATGCACATCAGGATATATCCCCTATTGCATGAACAATGATGTTCCACTACAGAATAACTTATATCCATCAGGGCATGTCCTGCATTCCATAAGAAGGAATGTACTACACCAAAATGATGTGCATCCAGCAGGGCATATCTCATATTCAATAAGGAATAGTGTTCCACAGGAGAATGCAATATATCCAGCAGGGATATTCCATATTCCATAAGGAATGGTGTTCCACAGGAGGATGCTCTATATCCAGCAGGGCATATCCCATATTCCATAAGAAATAATGTTCCACAGGAGAATACTCTATATCTAGCAGGGCATATCTCATATTCAATAAGGAATGGTATTCTACAGGAGAATGCTCTATATCCAGAAGGGATATCCCATATTCCATAAGGAATTATATTACACAGGAGAATTTTCTATATCCAGCAGGGCATATCCCATATTCCATAAGGAATAGTGTTCCACAGGAGAATGCTCTATATCCAGCAGGACATATTTCATATCCAGCAGGGATATCCCATATTCCATAAGAAATGGTGTTCCACAGGAGAATGCTCTATATCCAGCAGGGCATATCCCATATTCCATAAGGAATGGTGTTCCACAGGAGAATTCTCTCTATCCAGCAGGGCATATCCCCTATGGAATAAGGAATAGTGTTCCACAGGAGAATACTCTATATCCAGCATGGCATATCCTATATTCCGTAATGAATGGTGTTACACAAGAGAATGCTCTATATCCAGCAGGGCATATCCCATATGCCATAAGGAATGGTGTTCCACAGGAGAATGCTTTAAATCCAGGAGAGATATCCCATATTCCATAAGGAATGGTGTTCCACAGGAGAATGCTGTATATCCAGCAGGGATATCCCATATTCCATAAGGGATGGTGTTACACAGGAGAATGCTCTATATCCAGCAGGGATATTCCATATGCCATAAGGAATGGTGTTCCACAAATGAATGATTTTGAAATTGGCTGAAAGGGAATTAATATGGCAATTGAGGTTTAATGCACATTGCCTTCCGGGGCTGAATGACAAGCTATCCATTAAATGTCTGTTAAAACTAAAATCATGTTTTAGATGGGTTGAATTTAATGTGAAGTTATTAATTTCACTAAAATGTAACTTGCTATGTGAGCATTGATGTTTGGATTTTTTATAGTAATGTGATATATATACTTTTTATGTTCATGTTTCTTTAAGGATAGTTTAAATGTGTAATTAATGTTTTAATTAATGTTTTATGGAGGGATATATAAGGGCTTGTTGTAATTAATTATTTGTCTGATGAAGTTTGCTTATGAAGTAAAGGAAAGCGCTAACATTATTTGCAGCTGGTTTGGTGTTTTTTTGGTCTTTTTTGGATTCATTAGTTGTGTTTTTTTGTTTTAATACAACAGAATGATGCATCTCTTTTTTAATTTCTTAAGTCTTTTGGGTTTCTAATACCATGACAGGAATGGACCCCCATTTCTAAATCAAAGTATGATTAAAGTTCATGAAATTAGTATTGTTTCAATCTTTGATGTCAGTGAGAAGTGCTGTTTGCAGCAGCCACAATGTGTCCAGTAATGACTCCTTCTGCAATTCCTATGGAATTACATGTACTGGTAACATATCTAAATATGATTGTAGATTCTTTTTTATAAGACCCATTGCTCGTACTACTATTGGAACTCTCTGAGTATCTTTCTTCCACATTGCTCTCATTTCAGCCTGCAAATCCAGATATTTTATGACTTTGTGTCTCTCTGTATGCAAGACACTGTAGTCACTGGGTGTAGCGATTTTAATGATCAATGCCACTTTTGTCTACTTTTCATGGACCGCTATATCATTTTTTTTTGCATCTATCTTATTGAACTGTTGGTAATGGGTGATCCCATGTGATGTATGCTTATCATTTTCTATGATGCTTTGTGGCTCATGTTTCCAGTGTTTAAGAAGTGTTGGAGAAGTATCTCCAGCAGGGAATGTCCTGTATTCCATAACAAGAGGTTTAGAATGATGGCTATCCAGCAGGGTATATCCCATATTCCATAAGAAATAGTGTAGATGATTTGTATCCAGCAGGGCATATTCCATAAATAGCAGTGCATCACAGTGCAATGGAGTTTAGCCTGCAGGACATATTCAAGAATGACTAATGGGTACCATGGCAGAAGGAAGTCCAACCTGTAGAGCATCTATACGTTCCTTATTATCCATTTAAATTCCATTTGGGCATAATCCATTTTCACCAGAGGTCTTAGGAAAATAGTTTCAACATATACATCACTAGATTTCTGTTGAACACCGAAAATACTATATAATGTCAGTTATATTTGATTATAACAATGATCTCAGCATTCATCTATATTTGAAAGGAAACTTGCCACATTAGGCAGTAAGTACAATAAAACAAGATGTCTACAATAACTTTTTTTTAACTTCAGAGAAGTGATGAGTTACAGACAGTTGTAGTTGAATATTTCTTTAATGACAGATTTAAACTGATGTGTGAAAGTTTTGGGACTAGCTTGGTCTTTTGAAAAATTTAGTGCAAAGTGGTATTGTTTATTAATTTATCATTTGTTAACTGGGAAAGTCCGACTTGGAACAAAGCCAATTTTCAGCGGAGACCCAGGGAGAAATACTCTAGATGCATGTCTTTGTAATGTGGGAGGAAACCGGAGCCCCCAGAGGAAACCCCAACAAATGCAAGGAGGACATGCAGACTCCACACAGAAAGCACCCCAGCCAATAATTGAACCAGAAAACCTCTTGCTGGGAGGTGACAATGCTACCGCTGCACCACTGCACCATCCCCCTTGATATTCCCAATTTTTTTTAATAGTATTACAGAAGGCAGATGGGTAATTTTTATTTTGGTATTGTAGCTGGATATAGTGATTGTTTCACCATGTGTATATGTTGTAAGAATCACTGGATTCACTTTATAATCTTGAAATACTGAAATATCGAATTTCAGTATTTCTAAACTATAAAGTTGAATCTGCAAAATACCGAAACCCCAAAACTGCGAAAGTAAAAATTACGAATGTAAACACACCATACACCACACAACACATACACTAGCCTACTCACACTACAACAAACAAAACACACACACAAACACAAAAACACAAATTAACAAACCTACACTAGAAATAAGCAGGGGGCAAGCCCCCCCTGCACCCCCCCATGTGGGGGGCTGTGCCCCCCCAGCCCTGCTACTTATATATACTAACTCCAAGATCACATCAAACAGAAAAAGACAGTAAACGCACCACTAGACACTCTACAGTCCCCCTCGCACACACACATCACATATATACAAACACCACCACTTTCAACACTTAAACACTCATACTTTTACATGCCTACCCTAACCCACACATACAATTTCCAAACACACTCACATACACTCAAACACCTACCCAAAACCCTTACAAAATAGTCACTTACCTTAAATTCCAGTTAAATCCACAGACTAAACTGTACATCATGTACACAGTACATTCCAAGTTACGTACTGGAACACCATAACTGCAAATTCAACATTTCCGGATTCGAGGTTATGCAGTTTCGCTATTTTGAAAATTTGACTTTATGGTCTTGAAATACTGAAATCTGATATTTCAGTATTTCGAGATTATAAAGTGAAACCGCAGGAACATATATTTGGCCAGGATGTGTATAAGTGTACCATTGTTAAAGTCCAAGGCAAAGTCTGAGGTGTAGATATAGTTAAGTATTATCCAATTAATTGATCGTAGACTGTTTAGGACCGACAATAGAAGTAGTCTATTCCAATTCATAATCAATAAACTGTTAGGTATAGTAGTCAGAGGACTATTTCTTCAGATATAGGACTGAAGTCAGTGAGTTCATTGGTAGCATTTCACTAGTAAGGAAATTTGATGAAGATTCTGTAATGATCTGTTCAAAAGTGCGATCAGTAGAGTTTTTTGGATCAATTCTGATTAAGCAGCTTATTAATTGTTAGTAGCCTAAAACCAGAAATATATAGTTTAGAAAAGATTCAAATGTATGGAGTACTGTATATTAAAAAAAAAAAGATTCAGTCCATATATTTCTAGTTAATCACTGTATATTAATCAGATCAGACAATAGTAGTAGAAGTAGTGAACGTAAACTCATCTTAAGTCAAAAAAAGTAATAAAAAATATATAATTGTACAGAATTACTAAG
This sequence comes from Protopterus annectens, assembly GCF_019279795.1. NCBI lineage: Eukaryota > Metazoa > Chordata > Ceratodontiformes > Protopteridae > Protopterus > Protopterus annectens. The sequence goes on along the minus strand of NC_056749.1, from coordinate 106,760,807 downwards.
TATTCGAAAGTAATCCAAGCAAGGCAGGCAGTTTGTTTCCAGTTGAAAATCATTTATTAAGTACACAGACACGCAATCTAGGTAAAACAGAAATAGAGTAATAGTTTCTTCACAAGCTTTCTAAATATATATATATTTTTATCAGGCAAGGGAGTGATTTATTGGGGTCTATATCAGTCCATCGAAATGGCTGATGATCGAACACCACTTGTTCGGGCTGTTAAGTTCGAACACTGATTATCGCAAAGCCACAGAACACCAAATTATTTCCCAGGCAAAGAATTCAATGGGCTGTTTCTGTGGCTTTGCAATTATCAGGACTATGGTAGGAAGTTACAGGTTGGGTTCAGTTAAGTGTGCAATTGTGTGGATGTTAGGGTTAGGACGCGGGTTAGGTGAGTTAGGGTTAGGGAGCGGGTGAGGTGGGTGTGCGATAGTGACAGACTTTAGGGTTAGGGCAGGATAGGTGAGTTAGGGTTAGGACACAGGTCAGGTGAGTGTGCCATAGTGACGGACCTTAGGGTTAGGGTTTGGGTTAAGGTAAGTGGATAGATAGTAGTGTATGTATAGTTTAGTGTAGGGCTAGATGTAGGATTTTAAGTGTATGTGTGTGGATTGCTGGTTTTTTTGGTGTGCTTGTGTTGTATGTGTGTTTCTTGGAACAGCGATTTTTTTTCCCTGGGAAAAAAATCGCTGTTCTAAGACTTCAATGTTTTTGCACTTCGTGGTTAGAAGTTCGAACATATGGTGCTCGAACTTCAGCCATTTCGGTGAACTGATATAGACCCATTTATTGTTCTGTAAAACAAAGTGTTATTGGTAGACATGTTAGATTCACATCCCTTCCCCCATCAGTGTGACATTTGTGCTGGTCCTGCCCTACTTAGTAGATGTCATAATAATATATGCCTTATAGACCGGTGGTAGCAAGTGGAGGTTCCCTTACTGAAGCCACAGCCATTTACCTTTATTGCTTGCTGAAACCTTTAGCAGAAAATAAGTCATACATAAGAGAGTCAATGGATTTTTTTTGAAGAAAATAAAAAAACATTACAGTGGAAGCTGACAGTACTTTATTAACTATTGATGTGGAATCCTTGTACACAGTACTCCCTCACAATTACTGTATAACAGCAGTTATGGAGTCTTTTAAGAAACATAATCAAGGTACACAGGCATAACTGCAAAAGTTAAGCAAGCTAATTAATCTTGTACTGGACTTCAATTTCTTGACTTTTAATGGCAAACACTACAAACAAAAAACTGGTATAGCAATGGGGGCTGCCATGGCTCCCAGCATAGCTAAAATAGCCCTGGGCAAGTGGGAGGAGGACCTTGTGTTAAACAACACAGACTACATGCAGCATATCACATGCTATTTACGTTTTATTGATGACATATTTATTGTGTGGGAAGGTGACAGCTTGCAGCTTGGAGATTTTATCACTTACCTCAATCAAACAACCCCCTTCCTGAAGTTTACCTCTTCCCATAGCTATACTTCAACTACTTTCTTAGATATGCAGGTTTCCAAGGACACCAACAAGAACAAGATCACCACTGATCTAGTCAGAAAACCAATGAGGGTTAACCTATTACTCCACAGTAAAAGTCTACATCCTACAAAAAACAAGTATAATGTAGTGAAGCCCCAGGGCTATAGATTAGCTAGACTTACCACAGAGTTGGAACCATTTTTGAGAAACCTGAACAACTTAGAGAATTATTTTTCTAGTGAGAGGCTATGAATGTCAGATGCTAAAAAACATCCTGGAACCTGGAATAGAACCGAAAAGGACTGAAGCACCTTCACTCAACCTCCCCAGTAGGAGAATGTTAAGAAATTCCACAGAGAATAACAAATGCAAAAATAGCTGTATCCTGACATACACTTTGGATTATCACAGTATCAAAAATGTTATTGAAGAAAACTGGAACATTGTCACAGAAAATACTTTTTTGATTAACATCGTAGGTGAAATCTCATCCTTTGTTTATAAGAAGGCCAAGAACATTAGAAGTTTTGTTGAATTTAAACCTAGACCATATGAGTGAAGCACTAAAAGATGTGAAATCAGTTGTACATTTTGTATATTTATACAGCAAGGTGACAGTTTTTATTGCCCTTATTTAAAGAAAATCATTAAGACCAGTGCAGAGGGTGACTGTAACACTACAAAAGTAATTTACAGGGCACAGTGCAATGAATGTGATGCATTCTATGTGGGCAAGACTGAAATAAAATCAAGCATAGGATTTCATGTCATCTGTCAGAAATCCACTCTAGATGTAAAAATAATGCACTAGCCAAACACCTTTCTCTTCATAAAAGACACACAGGTTTTAAGTTTCTGATCCTGGATCGCATAGATATAGGTGATCTTGAAGGAGACATCCCGAATATTCTAGAGAAACATGAACTCATGTGGCAATTAAAGCTGAACTCTTTTAGGAAGCCTGCACTAAACTACTACTGTTCAATTAAAAGTGTACTGGAACTTAGAAAATTGGCACATTGTTTACATGACTAATTTTATTTTATTTTATTCTACTAGTTGGTTTTAAATACCATTTTAAATCAGTTGTAATTTAAGTGTATATTTTGTTTCCATCATCATACATTTTTTCTTATTATTTTTTTCTTTTTCTGGTTCTCTTTTTTCCTCTTTATTCAAAATGATGTGTAATAACAATACTAACTAATTATACAATAATATTTTTATAAATAGTTTTTAGGGTTCTTGTACACAGACCTGAAGAAGTCTAGAAAGACAAAAGAGATCTTTGTTAACAATAGCTTATGAAAATAGAATATGATTTTTACAATTGATTTTTTTTACATGCAAAGTGTATATGTATCTTCTTCTTCTTCTTCTTTCAGCTTTTGGGGTCGCCACAGTGGATCACCTGTCCGCTCATAATTGGCAGTGAAGTTTTACGGTGTCCAGATGCCAGCCCAGCACCCAACCTTCCACAGAAGACACACACATGAACACACTCATGCCTAGGGCCAATTTAGAGTGCCCAGTCCACCTACAGCATGTCTTTGGGATGTGGGAGGAAACCTGAACACCTGGAGGAAACCCACGCGACCACAGGGAGGACATGCAGACTCCACACAGAAGGCACCCCAGCCAAGGATCGAACTGGAGAACCTCTTGCTGTGAGGCAACAACACTAACCGCTGCACCACCATGGCCACCCAAAAAGTGTATATGTATATATTTTTTTTGATTGCCAAATGGACTAAGGTTGATATATTTCCAGCCATGTAATATATTGTCTTGGATAAAATCACAGACTTAATAATCTACTTAATAATCTGGTTAAATAAGAGGTACCACATCATTATAAATTTTATTTAAAGTACATAAGGGTTATATTATTATGACATCTACTAAGTAGGGCAGGACCAGCTCGAATGTCACACTGATGGGGGAAGGGATGTGAATCTAACATGTGTACCAATAACACTTTGTTTTGCAGCACAATAAACCACTTCCTTGCTTGATAAAAGGTATATATATATTTAGAAAGCTTGTGAGGAAACTATTACTCTACTTTTGTTTTACTTGGATCGCTTGTCTGTGTACTTAATAAAGGAATTTCAACTGGAAACAGACTGCCTGCCTTGCTTGGATTACTTTGGAATACTTAGTAATTCTGTACAATTATATATTTTTTATTACTTTTTTTGACTTAAGACAAGTTTAAGTTTGCTACTTGTACTACAATTGTATGATCTGATTACTATACAGTGATTAACTAGAAATATATGGACTGAAAATCAAATCTTCCACACAGAGAAGTTTCTTACACTGTTTTGTTTTTGGACCCACTATACTTATTTAGTGGGTTGTTTTGAGGTACCACGGAGATTACTTTTTTTTTGTTGTGACTAGTATATATTAAAGACACTTTGGACTATGAGCTCACAGTTTCAATTATCTTAACACCTGTCTAATGTGATTGGTTAAATCTTATTAGCAGATTTAGTAAATAGAGCCAACCAGTGTGAAAATGTTTGTTATCTGCAACCATAATTGTGATTCTGCTGCTGAGATATTTTGTGGTTGACTGGGGTGCATGATAGCAGTAATGGAAATTCTTAACACAATTAGGACACTGCCTGCTTTTTTCCTTTGTGTGATCTTGTCTAAACATGAGATAATTAGGTGTATTCAGATTAGTGTCGGATATATTAGGTTTTAGCTAAGTTTCAGTGATAGCTTATATGCCAGAAATCTATTGTTGCAGCTAGGCTTGCAGTAAGGCTGTTTTTAGTCAGAAGGTTCCATGTATTTCTATTCATATGCACGATGTTTAGCTCTTTAATATGGAAATGTAGAGTCCAGGACTTTTGTCAGGTTTTGACTAACTGACCAGAGATCTTCATTACCTATATAATTTCTTTGCCATTGTACAAGGATGGACATTTACTTACAGGATTGAATTAGGGAGCATATTTATAGTATAAACAACAAAATAATGTACAAGTGCATCAGCCATCAGCTAAACATGTCTTATAGTATGGGCCATCTCATAGTTTAAACATTTTTGGTAATTGAAACAATTCATTCTAGTGAACATGGGAACAGGACAGAAACATTAGAACTAAAATGGATCATTAGAATGAGGGCTAACGGAAGGAGAGGCTTGAATGATAAGATCTCATTTAAAACCTATCCTTAAAGCAAGATGTATTTATAGATAGTAGGAAAAAATCCTGAATTTTAAGTAGCCTTTCTATGTATCTTTTATATTTTATAAACTTTTTATATAATTTTTTATATATTTTTATATATGTTCATGTCTATATATTGATTGATTGCTTAACTGTGTTTGTGACCTCATTGGTTGAATGTGATATAAATGTTGAACTAATGAAGTGTAATTATGTCTGAGGAAGCAGTGTTTGTAACTGCGAAAGTGCTCACAAATAAACGTTTGAAATTACTTTGGAAGAGTGTTTTATGCTACCATCTTCTGCATTGGTTTGGTTCACTATATTGTTTGTTTTTGGATTATATGTTCCAAATTGTGTTTTGACTTTATATGTCAAATCTTGCAAAATCATTCAGGCTAACCTAATAATTTGAATAATATTCTTGGATGTGTGGCTGTTGTTGCATTAACCTAATAATTTGAATAATATTCTTGGATGTGTGGCTGTTGTTGCATTAACCTAATAACTTGAATAATATTCTTGGATATGTGGCTGTTGTTGCATTAACCTAATAATTTGAATAATATTCTTGGATGTGTGGCTGTTGTTGCATTAACCTAATAATGTGCCCTTTAACTAGTCTTTTCTTCATCGTAAAGGGATGTGAACTATTATAATATAAATAAGAATTACTAAGGGTGGATTTTCTGTAGGTGTTAGAATTAAATCCCCCTTAATGGTGGAGATATAAATATCCAAATAATTAATGCTTTCCCTTCCAAAACTGATAAAGAAACTTTAGAAACCCAGAAGTCTAGTCAAGGTATGAACCAAATTTCTCGATGTTCACTGGTTGACCATTCCATAAGACACAGATGTGATCCAAATACCTATAATAGGTCTTGCAGTACTTGTATAGTTCAGATATGAAAACAAAGTTTTTTCCCCAGCTTCACAAAACCAGGCTGGCAAACATGATTGCACCAACCACCCCACAGCCACTCCCTTCATCTGCATCTTTTACTCCTTAGGTTACACATATTGGCTAAAACTTTTATTACCTCCCATATTGGCCTTTTTAGCCAAATTCACCTGACAGACATACCGATATAGCAAACTCTAATCGAGATAATTTCAAGGAAGGAGTGCCTAATGCTAAAAGCCTACGCAACAGAGTCTCGGAAATGGAGGCCTTCTTTAACCTTAAATACATTTGCATTTGCTTAACTAGAGAAACCTGGTTCCATTGTAATAACATTCCTTGTATATCAGAGACGAACACCTATCATACATTCAGATCCACCAGCAATTTTAGGGAATTATCTGTATTTATTTGTAACCCTGTTGTCTCTCACTGATTATGCATGAGACAAATCTGGAAGTTGTTAAAGTCCTACATACAGTCATGAAAATTGCATCATAGCCAACTTTAGATTCTCATCAAAGACCCCTTCAGAACATGCAGAATACCTTAACCAGTTTGAAAAGTTAACAGTCAAGCCAAATACTGTTTCAAGGATTTACTACCAACAACAAATATGACGAGAGATTTCCGAACTTTGTAAATGACAATAGACACGATCAAATTGACCCCTTCCTATCAGAGGTGTTAATCGTCTTCATTTTTTTCTCATAAACATGTCTCCCAGTTACACTACCTTGCCTGTTACCTTTTCCCTAGTCACATCTCACCATTTTGCTGTGATCTCATGATCCTTCAGGCTTTTGGGGTTTTAAGCAGGAGGTGTCAGAAAAGTTACCACTGGGATACCTTGTGGCTCCTAATAACTCCTCTACATTCAGAAATGATTCCAAAACCAATTATTTACTATTTGCTGATTTTGATAATCACAAATCATATGGCTCCCAAGCAAATCTTTTTAAATGATGCTGCTGTCTACTGCTCTGAACTTTACTCCCTCTTGGATAGATACAGTGGGGTGTTCGTACCAATCCAGCACTGAAGTTTACTCCACCTTGGATTGATACACTGAGGCATCCATACCAGTCCAGTACTGAATTTTACTCCCTCTTGCATAGATACATTGGGGTGTCAGTACCAATCCAGTGTAAGTATAATGGCAAGTTTAATCCATGTGATGGAACCACCACATCAACAAACTCTATAATAATAAAAAAAAAAATCTCCTAGCCACCAATAAAAGATGCCCACTTCTTCATTACAAAGTGATTTAAAACTAAGCCTCTCAAACTTACCATTAGGAAATATAAGGCTGGTTAGGAACTTACAATTGCAAGTAATTCAAAAGATAACCATAAGGCATACTTACAAAGAAGCTTATAAGTAACGTATAATTCTGTGCTGGACTTATCTCCAATGGTACCTTATTCTTGTCCCAAGGACATTGCTAATACTCTTGTGCATATATTCTTTATCAACTTCACTGCACCCACCCTTGCCTCTCTTTCCTTTAGCCCCCCCCCCCACACACACACACATACACACACACATACCTCTCTTGAGATCAATTTAGACCAAGTCATTTTGGCTGTTTCCAAAATTAAAAAAAACACACTACTTCCATGAGTCCTGACAGTATCCCTGCATGCCTGCTGAGATGTGTAAAGTTCCATCTTGCAAAACCCCTCAGTCACCTCTACAACCTCAATCTTTTCTCTGGTAATGTCCCTTAGTTGTGCAGAATGGCAGTTGTGGTACCCTTACATAAAGGAGGCCCCTCTACTGACCCTGGGAATTAAAGGCCTGTTAACCTTACTGGTGTTATTTATAAGGCTTTAGAACGTGTTGCTGCTGAACTTATAAACAATGATAAATGTGACCTCATCCCTAAAATCACATCAGTTCAGCTTTGTAAAAGGCAGATCATACCTGTTTAACCTAGTTGAGTTATTTAAAAAGGTTACTGACGTCATGGATAAGGGGCATATAGTCCATGCTTAGCTGGACTATGCCAAAGCCATTGACACTATCCCACATGCTAGGATTATTGAAAACTCTCCCAACTCAGCATTAACCCATTCATAGGTCAGTGGATTGGTGTTTTTCTGACAGAACCCATACCATTAAGGTCAGGGGTATTTTCTGTAGAAGAAAAGTGCCACCAGCGTTGTCCCTCAGGGGTCTGTTCTAGGTCCCCTCCTGTTTGGTATATAATTTTATGATATAAAAGCTGATATCAAGATACTATGGCCAACCAAGTTTGTTGATGATTGCAAATTGGGGCGGTTATGAAATGTCATTCCGATCCTCAAATTCTCCAGCAGACAGTAGATCAAACAAATGCTTGTTATATTAGTCTTTGAGTTATTCTCAACACCAAGAACTGTAGCATCACAACTGCTTAACATACAAATGATATTTTACTGAATAGCCCCACTTTATTCATGGTTAAGATGTTTAACTCACATGCAAATGATACAGGGTTTGATTCTCACTAAAGGAAATTGGCTTGACTTAAAATGGCTCATAAAGGTAGTTAGCCTAGCTATTACCTATGAATCTAAGAATTTATGAAGGGGATAGAGATAATATTGGTAGTGGGGATAACTGAACTCTGTCTTAAGAAAATATTACTTCTCAGAAAGAGTGGTGCCCGAGACAGAGGTATAGTGTAGATCAACAGTAGAATGCAAGGATATATGGAAGAGAGAAAAGAAAAGAAATGGAGCAGGTGGAGATTTATTTATTTTTTAGTCTTTGATAACCAGGAAAGTCTGACTGGGCAAAGTCCAACTTTACATGATGTTAAATTCCATGTATAAACCATTTATAATGCAAACACTTCATGCACGATATTTCTACTTTAGATATAACTTGTAAGACATGGACAAGAAAGATTACAGTGTAGATGTTAGGAATGCTGGTCATGGCTGAAAAAGGTCTTTAGACCAGCCCACCTACCCAGTTAGCAAATAGCAAATAAAATAAATAAATACAATTTAAGCAGGGAGTGGGAAACATTAGTCAGTAGATAGACAACAGTTAAAGCTAAGAAAGGGAGAGATGCGTTGTATAGCTGATGAGTCAAGCTCAGCATGAGTAAGAATATCATGGCACATACTGACATAGAGTCTGCTTATACAAGACTGGTGGAAGGTATTTGAAGGAGACTAATATAATGGGAAGGTCAGAAAGAAAATGAAATGTAAAGTGGGGATCAAGATAGGAATGTAATTGAGGAGGAGTGGTAGAATGTTTTCATTGTTCTGTAGAAAGAATAGAGGTTAAGATCAGACAAAGGAACATGGAGTTACCCAGGTGAGAAACATGCTACTGACCACATGTGACTTAGTTTTAGTAATAATTTGAAGGTGGAAAGTTTTGTGGTCTGTTTTTGGTATGTGGGGATGGTGTTTTAGAGTTTAGACATGTAATAGGAGTATACTGAGTCCTGCCGAGTTATTATTGTTTGTTTTAATTACTAAGAGCTTATTGGTTGAGCTAGGGTATCTACCTGGAAATTCAGTCTCTATTTCAATAGTGTAGCTAGAATTTGGAATAAAATTTCTATATCAGTTATTTCTACCACACACCTTCATCTTTTCAAACCATAAAAGACTTCCTCTCTGCCTCCTGGCTTTACCTCTGTTCCTCATCTGGGATATAGCTCTCTAACACCCTTCATCACCTTTCTTATACCTCCTTTAAAGCAATAAAACCATTTAAATTGCTTATCCCATTCCAATACCTCACTTTATTGTACTTTTTAAACTACTGTGCCTTCTAATTAGGACAGCCAAATTAATGTTTCATCACTACATCTCTGTTAATACTCAGACTTGCTTATCTCCTCTAATACCATGCTCTACTGTATTTCTTAAATTACTCCCACCTATCTTGTACACCACTCTACTAAAGTCTCAGTACAAGGCTTGTAAATTTAACATTTGTGAATATTGATACAAATTTTATTAAAACTATTATGTTATGTATTCACTGAAACTGCATTATAAAATTTGTAATTGTATATATTGAGTGCATTAGATATGATACCTTGGAGCTGTTTTCCCTGTGCTTCTGGTAAAAAAGGTTACCTCTGCCCAGTTGGACTTTCCCTGTAAACATGTCAATAAACAAATAAATAGTGCTGCAGGGTATCTTTCAGTGCTGTTTTTTTTTTTTTTCTGGTGCATGTATGACATTGTCTGCGATACTAAGCTGTGAGTTTGAAAAAGCTGGGTAGACAAAGCCAGTTTACTTGTTTCATGGTTTGGCAATGATGAATTCTTTATACATAAGCCTGGTAGCAAATTTCTTTACTTTATTGTTACAGAGAGTTTAGCTTTATGTGTAATATTTAGGTTTGTAAGAATAGGTGTGCTATATTATATGGATGGAAGATGGTAGATAGATGTTATTTATTTATTTATTTATTTTACATCTGTTGACCGGGAATGTCTGACTGAGCCAAAGCCCTTTTTCAGTAGAGTCCCGGGGAGAAAAGCTCCAGTATTTTACAGATTACATTTAGTCATTATATAAATATTGTACAAACAAAAAGTGTCAAAGCAGTTTGATGTCAACATCAGCATGTTTTTAAGTAGTAGTAAATTTAAAAATCTTGGTAGAAGCTGTAGCATTTGAGTAAGGTATAATTTTTACAATTTGTCAATAGAGGATGACAGTACAGTATTTGAGTGAAGAAAGGAAAACATTCGTCTGCAGAGTGTAATCAAGGTGGGTTTGAGCAGTGGCAGATCCATTGCCCTTTGAGATGTTCTTTTAAAGTTAATTTAAATTGTTTAGAATGTTTGAGTGTTCGAATTTCAAGAGGAAGTTTGTTTCATTCAATAGAGGGATAGTAGCTATATTAGTTGTACCCTGCTTTAGACTTAGGCTTATAGATGTTTAACAGGTCTTGGGAAGAGCTGCGGAGGTTTCTTGAAGGGGCATAGTGTGAGATTACGGAGTGTAAGGCTGGACAGAAAGATGACTGGTATAGAACAGAGTGAATGGTTTGAAGCTGAGTGAGAAGAAGGAGGTTAGGCAGTTCAAGTCAGTTTAGATATTTAAGAGATAGACAGAGGTGAGATCTATAGGATTGTTGAGCTGCAAATCTAGCTACTTTGTGGTATGTAGTCTCAAGTCTAGTAAGGAGAGAGGAGTTAAGGTTTGTAAGGATTTGTGAGCAATATGTTAAGCAGGGGAGAAGGTAAGCATGTTCATAGGTTCATACTAGGCTATCTGCCCTGGGGGATTTATAAGCCTAGCCCGAGTGTGTTTGGCTTTTGCCACCCTTTGATTTGAGTTTGCGGTGCCCTTTTTAAGGTTAGGTTACTGTGCCTCGGTCTAGTAGTGACACAGAAGTAATCCCCGTGGTAAACCTACGATCTCCCATCCACTCATCAAGATTCCTCTTGAAGAGAGTCAGTGAGGTGCTCTGCCTAACATGGACTGGGATTCTATTCCAGAGCGAAGGGAGCCTCTGGGTTATGAATCTGTCCCTCCAGCATGTTCTATTTATTTCTGTGCTGAGGTTCAAGTCCTTCGAGCACGTGGTTTTGAGGGATTTAGATTTTCTGAGGTGGAGCATGTCCATTAATTCTGGGTTGGACATAGCTTTGTATGTCAGGCATAGATCGCCACGAAGTAGGTGGTATGCAACTGAGTAGAGCTGGAGTTTTTTTAACTGGGCACCATATGGGATCTGTTGGAGTCCCTTGATCCTCTTTGTGAGGTACTTTTGGGGTCTTTCTAGTTGCTGCAGGTGTCGGGTAAGGTACATCCCAAAAGGGTCATTGTATTCTATGATGGGCCTGATGAGGGATGAATAAAGGGGCACTATTACCTCACTTGATCTAGATGTGAATCCTTTCGTGATAAGGTGGGCTATGTAGAAGGTCTTTCTAACCACTTTGGTGATGTGGTTGTCGAAGGAGAGATTGCCATCAACTTGGGTCCTCAGGTCCCTAATTACTTCTTCCGTACTTAATGGGTTACCACCTATGTGGTAATTTGTGGGCACTTTGTTTTTGCCAAAGGGTATGACTATACACTTTTTGTCATTTAGCTTTAGGCCATGGCTCTGGCACCAGTTATCCGTCTCTGTGAGACCTTTTTGGAGGATGTTCATGTCAGCTAGAGAGTCAATTATGGCACCAAGTTTGCAGTCATCTGCGAACTTGGTCAGCCATAGTCCTCCCGTGTTGGCCTGTACCTCGGAAAAGTATATGCTGAACAAGAGAGTTCCCAGAACAGAGCCTTGTGGGACACCACTTGTAACCAGTTTCGAGTCTGACATGGCTCCAGCAATTCTGACTCTGTGGTTTCTGTCTTTGAGCCAGTTAGCAACCCATCTTGTGACATAGGGGTTTATATTTAAGCTGGATAACTTATCTATGATGCCCGAGTGGGGTATTGTGTCAAATGCCTTTGCGAGGTCAAGATAGGCTGTGTGGACTACCTTCCCTTCATCTATGGCCTTGGTGACTGTTTTGAAAAAGTCGACCAGGTTCAAGAGGCAGGATCTGCCCTTGACAAAGCTGAATTGGGTAGAATCTAGTGTCTGTAGTTCCCCAATGTCTTTGTTTATGAGTTCCATGATGATCCTCTCCATGGCCTTGCAAATAAGGCTAGTCAGGCTTATGGGGCGATAGTTACCAGGGTCCGTTGAGGCACCACCTTTGTGGAGTGGGACCACTGTTGCTGTACGCCATTCTTTTGGTACATATCCTGTAGTGAGGATGAGATTGTACAGCAGTTTTACATGAGGGTTTAGTTCTTGTTAGAGTTCATGTAGGACGCAACCCGGGACTCTGTCTGGTCCTATTGAAGGAGTGTTTTTGAAGAGGGCGGCTTTCACCTGAGCATCTGAGATGTTAGGGAGGCTGCACTCTGCTGGGATAGATATTTGCTCTTTTGGGGGGGGGAAGTTTGCACTGAACCTGTCTGCCAGGATGTTGGCAATGTCTGTGGGTTCAGTGTATTTTTTGCCGTTTAGAATCAACTCTGAGCATATCTGGGAGTTGCATCCCAGGTTCCTAACATAGCTAAAGAAAGCCTTGTGATTATCTTTAGTGTCCTGTGCAATTTTTCTCTCAAAGCTGGCCTTGGATGATTTTATGAGGGATTGTAATTTTTTGCTAGTACTGATCAGAGATGCCTTCCCTTTTAGGGATTTTGCTCTATCATGTAGTAGCTTCCTCCTTCTGTTGTACAACTTATTTATGGCTGGGGTCCACCAGACTGGACGCCTGCCTTTGGACGATTGGGTCTTGGTTTTGTTTGGGATAGCATGATCCATACATTCCTGGAGGTGTCCATAGAATGTGTTTATATAGGATTCTGTGGTTTGGGCTGTAGTTTCCACTGGCCCGGGGGGCTTGAAGGATTCCACCTCGGTTTTGAGAAGTGTGAAGTTCACTTTTGAGAAGTTTTTCACTGTGGTTTTCTGGGCTGGGGGTGGGGTTGGGTTTTGGATATCCAGTGAAATTAATTTATGGTCTGATCTTAATTCTTGCTTCCTGAGTGAGAAATTTTTTTATTTCTATATAATAGACCTAATTTAAGGTGAGTTTTCCCGATACAGTTATTTATATGGAGATCAAATTTTAGTCGATCATCAATAGTGATACCGAGGAGTTTTGAGCTAGAATCCACTACTATAGAAGTATTGTTAAGTGAATGGATAGTAAAAGAATTCTTTATGTGGTTGGCTGTTTTAGGGACGAATAGTAGGAGTTTTGTTTTTTTAGGGTTGAGGATGAGTTGGTTGTTGGGCAGCCATGGTTCCACTGAGTTAAAGGAAGACTGGGTAGCTGATAAGAGTTTGGCGGGAGAGTTTGCTATAGTTATGACTTTTGAGTCATCAGCATATTGGATAATAGAGGAAAGTGGACAGGAGGTATAGAGCAAGTTGGTGAAGATATTGAAGAGTAGTGGTCCTAATATGGATCCTTGAGGGACACCCATTTTTATTGGAAGGGGAGTAGATAAGGCAGTGTCCCATCTTACTGATTGGAATCTATCTTTTAGATAGCTTGAAAACCAAGCCACTGTATTTGGGGAGAAGTTGAGGTCAGACAGTATGTTTAATAGCAGAGAGTTGGAAACAGTATCAAAGGCCTTTGAGAGATCTGGGAAGAGACAGGAGACAAGTTTATGGTCATCTCTGGCCAGGGAGATAGTATTGAGAAAGGATAGAAGAGCAGTATAAGTGCTGTGTTTTGGTCGAAAACCATGTTGTGTAGGAGTGAGTAGGTTTTCCTTAGAGAAATGTTCCATGACTTGAGTATGTATGCATTTTTCTAGGATTTTTGACAGGGGAGAAAGGATGGCAATGGGCCTGAAATTAGAGATTTCAGTGGAGTTACCTCCTTTGTGGATAGGTAGGGTGTAGAATTGTTTCCAGATTGATGGTACTTTAGATTCAGAGATTGAGCAGTTTATAATGATGGAGATGGGGTAGGCTAGTGAGTGTGCAGCTATCTGGAGAAAGTATGATGGGATGTTATCAGTGGATACAGAGCATGGTTTAAGTTTAGAGAGCAGGGTTCTGATGTAAGTTGTAGAGACAGGCTTAAGGGAGAAGACTTTAGGTGGGGCAGTTGAGGAGGAAACTGGGCCTTTGGGGTTCTTTGTATTGGAGCTATTGGGGTTAAGAAGTTTGGATACTGATTCAACAAAGTAAGTATTGAAAGTGTTGGCAGTCTCCACTGGTGTTTTGTCTGGGCTAGGGTTGGGGGAGGTAGGGGTTCCAGGTTGAAGTATTTGGTTAATAGCATTCCAAAAATGTTTTGGGTCAGATTTTAGTGATGTAGGAGGGTTGTAATATAATGCTTTTTATCTTTAATGATAATTTTTTTGCCAGGTTTCTTTGTTCTTTATATCTTTGCAGGTCAGTTGGGACTTTTGTATGTATCCATGAGAGTTTGTGTCTTTTTTGTTACCCAAGGGGATATTTTTGCTTTTGTCCTAATTTTACAGGGAGGGGCTAATGAGTTTATGATGTTAAGAAAGGTAACGTTGAAGGCTATGACATCTTCGTCTAGGGGGAGCTGGGAGAGGAAGTCCCAGCATACTCTGGAGATGTGGGTGTTAAATGTGTCTGTGTTGAAGTTAGAGAGATTATGTCTAGTAATATATCTATGTGGTTTAGGGAGGTGGTTTGTATATCTGAGTACCTTTATGGGTGTGTGGTCACTTAGGGAATCAGGTTGAGTTTCTGGATTGTGATATTTAGAGGGAGCTGATACTAGTATCCAATCAATGAGGGTATTGTGGGAGTTATTTGAATGTGCTGGTTTGGTAATTAACTGAGTGAAACCATATAGATCTATATGGTATGGGGATCCTGGGTTATTGAGGGTTAGCCAATTAATATTTGTGTCCCCAAGGAGGATTGTTTTATTTGGGTTATTCAAGGAGAGATGGGAAAGAATGCTTTCCAGCAGTGGGATATTTTCACCGGGTGGAATGTAGGTGGCTACTATAGTAATTGTGGTGTAGTTATTGATTATGTGGTTAACTGCAAGTGTTTCTGCTGGGTGGAAAGATGGGATTGACTGTGTTAGGTGAGAGATAATAAGATTATTGGAATAGACTACAGTTACTCCCCTACCCTTTTTGTTTGTGCAGTCAAGACGAAGTATGTTATAGCCAGGGGGGAGAATTTCTTTATCAAGGTGGTGTGGTTTAAGCCAGGTTTCTGTAACTACAATAACATCTGGGGCATGATTTTCTATCCATGCATGAAACTGACTTACTTTGTTGAGGATGCTATGGGTGTTATTAGAATAGAAGAAGATTTGTTTATGATGTGAGGTTTGATGGGCTGGGGTGAGAGAGGGGGTTTTGGATGGAGCTGAGGTTAATACATGGACCAGGATTTAGGTGTATGTCACCAGATGTCAGTATTGTGGTGGGGGAGAATTTAGTCTTAGATGTAAGTGGGTAGTATCTAATATACTTTGTCCTGTTTTTTGAGGGTAGAGAGTAAGAAGGGGATATTTTAATTTTGGGAAGTTGTGTGTTAGAGGGTAGAATAGAAGGAGAGATAGTTATTGTATTTTTTGAGTGATTGTAATCATTTCAGATAGGGTTGGTGGGATGTTTATGGAAGGAGGGTAATGGACCATAGGGTGCAGTGAGAAGAAGTAAGAGGATTAGTGGAAATAGCAGGAGTTTAATGAGCAATAGGGTATGCATAGTGAAATTGGATATAAGAAAGGTTTGTGTTGGAGTGGGTGGAGAGGGGGGAGGGAGAAAATTAGTGAGGTAGAGGTATAAGAGATTAGAGCAGGAGTAGGAATAACTAATTTGTAAAAGGCTGGAATATTAAGGGTTAGCAGAAGAAGTTAACATATGAGAGAAAGGAGGTGGAAGAGGGTGTAATTTAGAGAGGGATAGTTAGTGGAGTTAAAGATAGGAGGGTGGAGTGTGGAAGTGGGAGGTGGCTTGAGGGTAGGTATAAAGGAAATTATATGGGGGCGTGGGTGGGAGCAGGGCTACACCAGAGACAGAAGAAAATAGCCCTAGAAAAAGCTATCTCTAAGTAAGGGTATCTTGTCTGTAAGTAAGGATATATTTTATATGTTAGAAAAAAAAAGGTTCTTCAGATGTCCGGGGTATGTAGAATTCTATATCTTGCTGCACTTGTTATTTTACTTCGCACTATTTCTTGGGGCAGTACAAGAAATAGGTGTGGGGTTTTAGCAGCAATAGGTGGCTTGGAATAGGAAATCACTTTGTTAGTAGGTATATATAGAGTTAGTGTTGATAGATGTTAGTGTTCCTCTTGCACTATTTGTCAGGTAATGTTTGATTCTATATATGGAGCACAATTTCTGCCGTGTTTATTTTTAATGGCTTGCAATATATGTTGGCCAAATTTGAATTTTTTGTTAATTAGGATGTGCAGAAGTTTTGTTTGTTCTACTGTTTCAATTTTTGTGTTGTTGAAGGAAAGCAGCAGGCTCAGATGAGATCACACAAGTTATGATAAAGATACTGGGTGAGATAGGGAAGGAATGGCTCCTGAGGGTACTTATAGCAGTGTGGAGAGAAAGGAGTATCCCTAATGAATGGAGAATAAGCATACTAGTGCCACTGTACAAGAACAAAGGGGACATCCGCAACTTTAGGCAGTACAGAGGTTATCAAATGCCTGTCAAATTGTATGAAAACTCTGGAGAGGACGATTGATAAATGAATATGCAGAGAGTAGAAAGTAAAATAGGAGATGAACAGTTCAGATCAGGATGCAGCTCTACGGACTCAATGTTTCTAGTGAGGCAGAAAAATGGTATTGATGAGGAAAGAGGCAAACTGGGCATTCCTAGACTTGGAAAAAGCATAGAACAAAGTCCAAATAAGGGTGATTTGGGCAGTCCAGCAGTTGTGTGAAGTCCCAGAAACATTGACAGAATTAGTACAGGCTCTGTGCAAGGACTCAGTGACTCAATAATGAGCAGTATTTGGACTAACAAAGGGATTTCTAATGAGAGAGTGTGTGCATCAGGGTTCAGCTCTAAGCGCACTACTGTTCATACTGGTGGTGGACTATATTAGCATTAACAGAACAAAGGGGACAGATTAGCAAATCACTGTATACAGACAGTGTGGCATTACATGCAGACTCTGAGCAAGAACTTCAGCAAAGGGTAGGGGAATATAATGCAAAACTGGAGGCACATGGGATGAAACTGAGTACAAATAAGAAAGTTGTAATGACAGCAAATGGGGAAATTAGCCATAGCACGTCTGACTTTTGCAATGCTGCACAACAATTTATAGTGGATGACATCATCAATGGATGTTTGAGAGAAAATGCTGTGAGGTCTGAATGGAATAGATGTGTAGGTATGTACAACTGTTAAAATATTGGTACTCCATGGGATTGTACCGATGACTGTAGGATCTATATTTATACTCTTCTGACTAGACAGATACACACACCAGTTGAATGCAGTGGGATTATAACCCCTACCTAACTATATATAGCAGCTAGAAAACTCAGTACTTAATGCAAGCACCATGGCACAAGCCCTTTTACAATGCTGCAGGACAATTTGCAATGAATGACATCATTATTGGATGTTTGAGAGAAGATGCTGGGAAGCCTTTATGAAATGGATGGCTAGGCCTGTATGACTGCTAAGATAGTAAAGATCTGCAAGTTACCTGATTGATGAGCATGCAAAGTGTAGCATTTGCTGTTTTATTTCCAATGAGCAGGTATACCTTAAAAAGACAGCTTTACAAACTATGTGCAAACAGCTGTCCACATTACTACAAGTAATGAAAAATCTAAATGTGTATTCTTAGCATAAATATTTACATGGAATATAACAATGCATTTTTTATTTATTTCTATATGTAGTTGATAGTATTTGGGAAAATACTGAGAGACCAAGTTTCAAGGTGCCAGTAACACATGACTACTGCATAAATATGTGTTCTTTCCTTCAAAAGTGCCTTACTTTTGTGTTTTTACATGTAATTTCATGAGATGAAAACACACTTCTCTGCTTCATTGAGAAAATTATGACTTATTTTGGTTTGCTTACCTCCGCGCAAACACATTAAATGGAGAGGCAGAGGAGTCAGCAGTGTGGATAGTACTTAATGTAAAACATGCACCTGCTGCTTAGTTGACTCTGTGGCAGCAGATGTAAAAGCATTGAGAGATTTTGTTCTGAGCCCAGATGATACAGGGTTCGAATCCAGGTATACCTAATAGTTTTAACCTTGCACTTATAATGCAAGGAAAT
The DNA here is from genome assembly GCF_019279795.1 of Protopterus annectens. NCBI lineage: Eukaryota > Metazoa > Chordata > Ceratodontiformes > Protopteridae > Protopterus > Protopterus annectens. The sequence goes on along the minus strand of NC_056749.1, from coordinate 106,742,449 downwards.
AATTCTTTATTCCACATCCATTTTGTGTTACTGTAGCGCAACATGTTTAAGCAGCATTGCATGGGGGTAACTGCACCACTGAAGAGCCATTCATTGTCCCACAACATTGCTCCAAACTCCACTCAAACACAGAAGACAAAAAGTGAAGGACATTTTTTTCTCTAATATGTGTGATGTGTGATTCTATTTTTGACTAGAATAAAGGTGTTAAAATGGGGTAGATAGGAAAGTGGTGAAATGGGTAGCAAGCAGTGGGAAGAACAAAGGAAATGCAATATAGGAATGTGCAGGAGCGAGGTAAGAAAGAACCACAGCTATCCACTGCAACAGTGTAAAATGAAGATATCTATAGAGTATTGACTGAATTGGGACTGTCACCTCAAGAAAGAGGGGTGACACCAACTTAGTCATGTTGTATCCTTAACTGGAACAAATCAAGTACTTTGAGCAGACTCCTGTGCGAAGTGGAGAGCTATGTATGTCGTGATATTATTTTTGTGGGACACATGCACATTTTTTATTTTTATTTTTTCCTTCATTAAGAGGGGAATGTTGGGTAAGAGATGGACATATTTCTGGGTCAGGTAAGTGAGGTAGGTGAGGAAGTAAATGCAGACAAACAGGACAAACAAGACAAGGTACAGGGATGGTGATGGACACACAGGTTGAAGACACCATGATTGGGGATAGGGAGGGGACATTGGAGGCCCATGCTTGTCAAACAATGGGACATTGAGAATTTAGTCCTCACCTGCAGGACTATCATCACTGTCCCCTTACTCTGCTGACCGTTGGAGTGTTGATGCCTTCTCCATTGGACCATAAAAGAGAGCAAGCTCTCCACCTGGTGTAGGTATGCAGCAATGGTGTTGTGCATGACTCTAGACACCAAGCTTGGCAACTCCTGGCAGGTGATAAAATTCCCAACCTCTGCCACTACTCCAGGACGGTACCACAGTACAAGCCACTAGGGTAGTATTAACTGATCTGGAGGGCCCAGGTAGTGCAGGAGCAGCAAAGGCTGTACTGCTAGTTTAGGTCCCAAATATGCTGAGTGTCAGTGCAGGCTGAGCCATGGGTTTGGCCTACCTCCCTGTGCTGTAAAGCATGTTGTGATTTGTTGGAAATGGGTGGCATGGAAATATTTTGACCACACATAAAAAATAAAAAAGAGACAGATATAAGGGTAAGAGAAAAAAGGAGATAATTAGTACCATCATATGTGGCATCCAATGCATTACCACAATAATAAAGTATTTATCTCTACTTTTACATTTAAGTATACTTCTTAGCTATTAACTATAAGTAATGATTGCTCAAAGTAATCCTTGCAATGTGCATATACTGCACATATGTTTGATCAAATTATAAAGATTACGTTAACAGCCACTTCAGCTGAAATTATGTAATTTTTTAAGTGATTTTACTATATATTTGTTCTTGTGGTATTTGAACCGCCAGTGTCTGACCAAAGTATTAGACTTGACTCCTACAGTTGGCTTGTGCTATAGACTGAAACATGCTTGCTTGCTTTTACAGTTAAGATATACATGTTTAATTTTCTACTACTGTATAGAAGAGCAATACTTTACCGAAAATAATAGTTATGTTGTGCTGCATACATAACCCTTGCTTCCCCCAGTCTCTCTACATGCTGAGCATGGGTCTCCCTATTTGCCATTATCTCCTGGTTGGCTGTGGATCAAAAAGAAGAGAACAAGACAAGAGCATTAAGCATACCAGTCTTGCATATATGCAGCTGCCTATCTAGTTCTAATTCCAATATCTGTATATTTACATAACTGTGGGATGTCAGCAGTCCTAAACTCATCTAGACACTGGTTAACTGCTTGTACCTTCTGAAGTCATTATAGTGGTGCCTACACTGTTTTCCAGTGCATATAATGCCAGTCACACTGGAGACAGCCTTGGCCCGACTATTCCATACTTCAGTCTTGTACTGGGAGCCGGCATATTCCCCATGCAAGAGCCTTTGGCTGTGATAGTTTGCAAAGGTGCAGCAAAGATTCTGGGCTCCTCAACACCCCACCTCATGCTCCCTAAATTGGGCACCTTCCCTTCTACCTCCAGATATGTCTGATCAGGGAAAACAGCAACAGATAATATTGCTTTCCTACCATTTCCTATCACATTTACTGCTAGTGCACAAACTCAAGCAATTATGCCAACCTTGTTTGTGGGATGTTAACTGAAGAGCAACAGTGTCAAACAGAGAGGAAAGCAGTTTTTGAAACAGGAAGGTTAATCTGACAGTTGAGATTAGTTGATGGGATGGTTGCTGTTGTAAGTCATACTTGATTCTACATTGGAGACACTTTTTGTGTGGATTTACACATTGATAAAATCAATTTGTAGAATGTGGAATTCAAACCTATGAATTAGAAACAAATCATCTTCTTCAACATAGGTGATTTTTCATTCTTGCCAAAGAAGAGGTGCTTGTTGGACATTCTCATGAATTATATATAAATACACATGACAGAGTGAGCAGTTAACCATGTATGTATGTATGTGACCTAACAAGGTCCTGGTTTATACATTCATGTGTGTTTGCATTCAGGTCTGAAGACCATGCACTGCCAGAGAAGACAATTACAATTATAGAGTCAGAATAGTCGGTATACCCTCTGTCACACACATAATTCATATGAGCTCCACTGGTATACTTAGTTATCATTAGTTATAATTATGTTTAATTGTTTTACTCATTTTTTTTAAAAGTGAGCGGACAAGCATTAATAAAATTATGATTGTGATAGATTAGAACCCTGGCTCACATCTATTGTGAACATTAACTTATACCAGTTGCCACAAGGAAGGTTGGATTACAAGTGTATGCTTTACAGTGATTACTGTGCACAGTGTCCATTGCACCTGAGACCTTGTTTGTCATAGCTGCTCATTACTTAGAAATATACATTAAAGAGCTGACTGTTTAAACATGTATGTGTGTGACATGACACTTCAGAAAATAAATGTGTAGTTGTAGAATCAGAATTCTACATGTAATATATATCTGATATCCTGTGTATGCTCAATGCACCTGCTGTAGACAGTTATTTCTATGTCTGATTATTGTTTTCATGTTAATTTTAATATAAAGTAAACTGTAACAACAGAAATAAAACTTTGGTCTTTGCTGGATTAGTGCCCAGGATCACCTGTATTGCAGCCCTACACTTACACCTGCTTCTACAGGAATAGCTAAGAAACAGCTGTATATTTTCAGAATCACCACTTAATGCCGCGTAGTGGGTTTGCATGGCAGCAAACCATAGAAGATACAGTGTATCTGTTTTGTAATTGTCTACTGTCTGCTTCCTGTCTGCAAATGTTCTAGACCTTCAGGTGTTGGGGAAGGTTGCTAACCACCACACAATCCCACTTAGCGGGTTTGCGAGCGCAATAAGTCCTTTTTGAAATTGAGAATATCTGTATCCTGTCTGTAGGTGTTCTATCTGCTTCATGTGTTGGCCATTAGGCCAGGTTTGTGTGAAGTTAAGCAACATGCAAACATGGCAAGCAAAGCTCACCTTGTTTGACCCTTGTGAATAGTGTTTATTATGCTGCATCCTTAAAAGACAAATGTGGGACTTGAACTATGATCTACAGATAGTATATACGAGGTGGATCACTGTATTCAGCAGGTGTGCTACACAAACACATGATTCACAGGGGTAGTTTATGCATTGGTTATCACAGAAGTACATTACAAGACATTTATTGTCTCCATTTCCCATGTTTGTGCTAAGCTGCCACCATGAAAATAGTGGTATTAAAAAAATAAATAAACAACATTACAAAATAAATGTTGGTACACATTAAAGATTTTTACACAAGTCTGGATTTGAACTGTCACACCAATAAACCTACAAAACATAGTAAGGGTGTCTTATCCCTGTTTGCCACAGAAACAGCTTTGCAGCAGGAATGAACATCAGTGTGATACAAGCAAGTTCCATATCATCCACAGTACTAACAACACATATGGCACTTGTACACTGTCATATGTTTGTACATGTGTTAATTTCAGATGTAGTGCAGTGACTGATCACACAACCATTTATGACTATTGTTTGCAGCATGCAGCTCTGTCTTATCATAGGATTATAGGAAGTAAATAGGCTATTGTCCCTGAGGCCCTTACAAGCCTAGCCAAGAATTTAGCCCATGTTCCAACAAGTCAGCACCCTATGCCACAGTCCAGCAAGGACACAGGTGGAATCCCAGGGGTGTATTTTCTGTTCCCCATCCGGTTATCTAGGTTGCACTTAAAAAGGATTAATGAGGTACTCTGCTTTAAATGGAGAGGGAGTCTATTACACAAAATAGGGGAGTCTCTAGGACACAGATCTGTCCTGCCAACAAGTCCTATTGACATCACAGATTAGGTTGAGATCAAGAGTGCAGGTTACTCGAGTGGAGCTTGACTTGCGGATATGCAGCAGTCCCATCAAAGTGGGATCTGAGATTACTTTGTATGCCAGACAGAGGTAACCTCTGAGGAGTCTGTAGGAGACTGAGTAGAGGGACAGGGCTTTTAGCCTATCTGTGTAGGGTAGATGTTTGAGGGCCTGGATTCTCTGGGTGAGGAAACTCTGTGTCTCTCCAGCTGCTGCATGTGCTTTGTGAGGTATATGCCAAAAGGGACATTGTACTCAATAATGGGTCTTATAAGGGAAGAATACAGAGATGTTGTGACCACCTTGTCCCTAGATGAGATACCCTTACTAATGAATTTAGCCATGTAGAAAGCTTTCTATACAATGAAGGCAATATGGTGGTAAAATGTCAGTTTGGTATCAACCTGGATGCCCAAGTCCCTCATGACTGATTGAGTGCTTAGTGCCTTATTATCAATGTGATAATTTGTGGGGTTGTCACTCTCCCCAAAAGGATGAGGATGCATTTTCTGGCATTCATTTTGAAGCCATGTTTCTTCATGTCTCTAGCCTCTGCCACCAAACATGGCACACTCATACAATACGCAGATGACTCAACCATCATCTGCTCAGCCCAATCCCTACCCAAACTGCAAAAAGTCACACAGGAAGCCTTTTCCTCTGTTGAAACTTGGTTATTTGATGCCCAATTAATACTCAACCCAAACAAAACTAAACTAATCATCTTCCAACCCACCAAACATACTCAAAACAACTCTCACTTTAACATCACAGCAAAAGACAACGCCACTATATACCCAACTGAACACACCAAATTGCTAGGAGTGAAAATAGACAATAAACTAAAATTTGGCATTCACATATCCATGACCATAAAAAAGTCCACAAAAAACTAGAAGCGTTATACAGAAATAAGCAACTTCTCACCAAAGCATTAAAGATTTCAATAGCAAATTCCCACCTTATCTCCACCCTACTTTATGCCTCTCCAATATATACCAACCTAAGGCAATGCGATCTAAACAAGCTAGAGACCTGCTACAACAAAATCGGCAAATTCACCACAGGGGAATCCTACTGTAGTCACCACTGTCTCTCACTTGCTGAAGTGGGCTGGCTTGAACTCCTTCAGTGGTATCAACTCACTTGCCCACAAACTAGTAAACCATCCACTAAATGTCCCATCCCTCCAGAATCTACTCCAACCCTATCGCACCACCAGACCACTAAGATCCAGCAACTAAAATCACTTGCAGATCACTAAAGCCAATAATTCTGCTGGTGAAGCACTATTCTCTTGCGCCATAACCAAATTATGGAACTCCCTTCCACCCACAATTACCTCCATACCATCATGCACCCACTTCAAAACATTACTAAAAGCGCACCTAAAAACATGCTGGCTATGCCCTTGCAACTCCCACTCTAATATCACACACCCCATTCAACCACTACCTTTCTTTCCACTCCACTAACTACCTTGATTATAGCAATCTCAGATGCTCATAAACCTAATACTTATTATACAGCAGGAACTTTTTATTGTAACATTTGTTAATGTCTGTTATGTACTTCACAGATAAAGATTCTAGTTGTCTACTGATGTACTATGTTCTTCATCTGTAAATATGTTGTAAGTAATTGCTATGTTAAATTGTTAATTGCTATGTAAGCCAATGTAACTACTGTCTGTTTATTTTAACTGTTGAGCTTTTCTCCCCGAGCCTCCACTGAAAATGGACCTACGTCCAGTCAGACACTCCTGGTCAACAAATGTAAATAAGTAAATAAATAAATGTTTATCTTTGCATGGTGTTTATTATTCTCTTATCTGAGCAGTAATCTAAGACATGCAGTGTGTAAGGCATGTTGTATCATTGTCCTTAAACTGAATGAGAATATTAAATGGCAATAATATACAGTTTTCAACAAAGGCAGAGAAGTTTGGATATTACTGAATATAAACTGAGAAATGTGTGCTGCTTACTTATGTTTAAAACCATGATAGAATTACTTGTACACTTTGTAAGTGTAACCTGGCTGACACACCCACTGAAAGTAAGGGAGTCTGAATTGCTGTTGTGTTTTCCTTCTCCCTACCAATAATCATTTACATTTGCAATCCATTAGCAACAAACACTGAGGCAGTGCCTGCACTATGTTTACACGGCTACATGGAGCCAATAATTTGGGATTCAGCAATTCTAATGAGTTCAGCCCTCAATTGCATCTTCATCATGCTCACAGGCCTGATTCTACACTGTAAAAAGGTAACCGTGTAGCTAGGGAACCTGAAGGTGAGGAGACTTGTGTATGGGGACAACAGAAAAGATTGCAATTACTTTGGATTTATCTTGTCAGAAGACTACTGATCTTGATAAATTATGATTGATTTTTTCAATTATATATATATATATATATATATATATATATATGGGTCTACTTCATTTTGTTGAAAACTCATTTCACTGAATGTCAGCTTCCTGTGACCAATTCATTGAAAGCTCACTTCACTGAAAACTCATTTCAGTGAAACTCATTTTATTGAAAGTTATATATGGCCTTTTCCCCACTGTAGTGTAATCCTGGCATTAGTATATAAAGTAAGGGGGGTGTGGAGGGCACATGCAGTAGACTCATATATATATATATATATATATATATATATATATATATATATATATATATTTATAGACATTGGTCATTAGCAAATGCAACTTTTATCTGTATGCATTTCTTAGAAGTTTACTGATGACATAGGCACTTTTGTCAGGGTATTTTATTTTCTCAAATACATGACCGTATTAACTTTCATCACAAGTGTTACTGTCACAACTGTTTATTTTTACACTCTCCTATATTATTTCAGTTTAATGTAAATGTTCTATATTGTCAATGACACAGGGGGTTAGCCTTCTAAGATGGCCCATAGATACTTGTAGGGGAGTGCTGGGCATAGTTAGAGGTGACTGGTAATTGCATAAAAATGACTGCTCGGTGGTAAATGTATAGTCATGTTTTTATAGGTTCTTAGGTAGGTACTAGGCTATCGGCCCTAGGGCCTATACAAGCCTAGCCAAAAAAGTACCCTGGCTTTTGCCACCCAAGAAAATTATTTTCCTGTGCCCCTGTCGAGCAGAGACACAAAAGTGATCCCCGGGGTGAATTTCCTATTTCTCATCCAATCACCAAGATTTTTCTTGAAGAGTGTTAATGAGGAGCTTTGTTTGATATAGATAGGTAGTTTGTTCCAGAGTATGGGAAGTCTCTGGGACAGGAATCTATCACTCCAGCATGTTCTGTTTATTGTGGTGACAAGGTTTAGCTCCCTAGAGTGTGTAGTTCAGAGGGATTGGGATTTCTTTAAGTGGAGCATGTCCAACAGCTCTGGATTTCACATAACTTTGTATGTTAGGCAGAGATCGCCTCTGAGTAGGCGATATATGATGGGGTAAAGCTGGAGTTTTTTGATACGATCTGCTTAGGGCATCTTTTTGAGGCTAGTAATCCTCTTTGTGAAGTATTTCTGTGGCCTTTCCAGTTGTTGTAGATGTCTTGTGCGGTACATACCAAAAGGGATGTTGTACTCTATAATGGGTCTAATGAGTGAAGAGTAGAGGGGAACAATGACCTCTTTTGTCCTGGATGAGAAACCTTTTACGATGAGGTGTGCCATGTAGAAGGATTTCCTGTCTACTGTGGCGATGTGATTATCAAAGGAGAAACTACTGTCCACCTGTGTCCCATGGTCTCTTATCACACTTTTGGTGTTAAGTAGACTACCACCTATGTGGTAGCTCATGGGTACAGAGTTTTTACCAAGGGGATGGCCATGCACTTTTTGGCATTGAGCTTGAGGCCATGGCTTTGACACCAGGCATCTATCTCAGTGAGGCCCTTTTGTAGGATGTCCACATCGTTAGGAGTTTCAATTATGGCTCCTAGTTTGCAGTCATCTGTGAACTTCATTAGCCAAAGACCTTCTGTGTTAGCCTGTACTTCAGAAAAGTAGATACCAAGCAGGAGAGGACCCAGGACTGAACCCTGTGGTACTCCACTTGTCACTGGTCTGAAGTCGGGTTTGGAGTCTGCTACTTTCACAGTGTGGGCTCTGACAGTGAGCCAGTTGGCAACCCATCTTGTGACATAGGGATTCATACCTAGTTTAGTGAGTTTATCTATAATTCCAGAGTATGGGATGGTGTCAAAAGCCTTGGCGAGATCTAGATAGGCTGGGTGAACCACCTTACCCTCATCTATGGCTTTCGTGACTGCTTCAAAGAAGTCAATCAGGTTTAGGAGACATGATCTGCCTTTTACAAACTCAAACTGGGTGGGGTCCAGAGTCTGGAGATTACCACTGTCTTTGTTTATAAGTTCCATGATGATACATTCCATGGCCTTGCAGACCAGGCTCGTTAGGCTAATGGGGCAGTAGTTCCCAGGGTTCGTGGTGGCTCCCCTTTGTGGAGTGAGATAACTGTCACTGTGCACCATTCAGTGGGCACAAAGCCTGAGGTGAGGCTATGATTGAACATGGTGCTTAAGTGGGGTGCCAGTTCATTCTGTAGTTCATGTAGAATGCAGCCTGGGATGTTGTCAGGTCCCATGGATGCTGTGTTCTTGGCTTTGGAGAGTGTGCTTTTTACCTGTGCAGCCGTGATTACAGGAACTTTGCATTCTTCTGGTATAGAGATTGGCCCTTTAGGGGGTGAGGGGGGGGTTAAAGTTAGCACTGAACCTATCTGCCAGGATGTTGGCAATATCAGTTTGATCTGTATATTTAGTGTCATTGTGCTGTAACTCAGAGCAGATCTGAGTGTTGCCAGTGAGATTCTTAACATATCTATAGAATGCTTCTTACTGAGGCTGACCAGGGAGTTCTTCCAGTCATAGGATTTTACTATTTTTTGCAACAGTTTCTTTCTTCTGTTGTAGAGTTTGTTTGTGGCAGGGGACCATCAAATTGGCTTCCTTTTTTTGGAGGATAGCATCTTGGTTCTGTTAGGGATAGCACGATCCATGCACTCATCTAAGTGCTTATAAAGTGCATTTGTGTAGGATTCAGCAGTCGTACCTCTGTTGTCCATCTACATGGGTGTTGTGAAGTTTACCACTTCTGTCTTAAGAAGTGTGAATTTGGCTTTGGAGAAATTTTTTACAGTGGTTTCCCTAATGCTGTGTGAGGGCAGGATGTGGATGTCTAGGCTGATTAGCTTGTGGTCGGATCTGACCAATGAGGAATTGACCTCTGGTGTGGAACACTGGTCCTCCATGTTGGTAATGACCAGGTCTAGGATATTGCTGCCCCTGGTGGGGGTGTGGATAAGTTGATCCAAGGCGCTGGAATTTATGAATTCCAGAAAACATTGAGCATACGAGTTGGTACATGAGTAGTTTTCCCAGTTAATGGTGGGGTAGTTGAAATCACCCATTATTAGGGTGTTGGTTATAATATTTTCCAGTGTATCAAGAAATGAGGAGTGGGAATCCTGCGGCATAGTGGGGGATCTGTAGCAAGTTACAATTTGGATTGCGGTCTTGCCCAGAGTTAGTTGCACTTGGATATTCTTGGATACATTATACTGAGCAACTAGCCTGGAGGTGTGGATATCCTTAATGAATATGGACACACCTCTACCTTTAGTGTTTTGGTCCAGGTTAGGTGGCCGAAAGGTGTGGTATGAATTATAGCCTGGTCATGCAGGGGTGCTCTCTGGAGCCTTGAACTTGGTCTCTGTCACTGCACAGATGTCGATGTTCTCCATTTTAAGGAGTGCCTTGAGTGAATGCATTTTGAGGTTTAGACTTCTAGCATTTGGGGCAGTTTATTTGAAAGCACTTATAAGAATTGACAGATGTCTTCTTCCTTGTTTGGTACACAATATCATTTTCCAGTTGTTTTGGAAGTGGGGGAGCTAAGTTCCATTTCTGTGCTGACACAATAAAAAAATGTTTTTACAGAGCTTTGCTTTGCTATTGTTAGTCCTTGTTTTGGATCAAACCTTGGTTTGTGTGTGTCTGTGATATGTTACAACCACATGATCGTTTTTATATTTGAATAGCTTTTGTTTCTCCAGTGGGTAATATTGAAAATGTAGTAATATTTGTTATATTTAAGCAGGACCCTATATCACTATGTGGGTTGCAAATTGGATCACAGATAGAACCCACAGTGTGAAAGTAGCGGACTCCAAGTCAGACTGCCAACCAGTTGCAAGTGGAGTCCACAGGGATCAGTCCTCAGAAGGCATCTACTTCTCAGAAGTCCAGGTCAACACGGAGGGAGTCTGGCTGACCAAGTTGACAGACGACTGCAAGCTGAGAGCCATTATTAACTCCCCAAGTGATGTAGACATCCTACAGAAAGGCCTCACTGAGACCAATGACTGGTGTCAAAACCATGACCTTAAGCTTAATGCCAAAAAATGCGTCATCATCCCCTTTTGGAAAAACTCAGTTCCCACTAATTACCACATGGATGGGAGCCCACTGAACACTGAAGGCGTTATAAGAGATCTGGGGACACAGGTTGACAGCAACCTCTCCTTCGACCACCACATTGCCACTGTGGTCAGAAATGCCTTCTCTGTGGTACATCTCATTGCCAAGGTTTTTGCATCCAGGAAGAAAGAGGTCATCAGCTCTCTCTACTCTTCCCTCATTAGGCCAATCATCGAGTATAATGTCCCATTTTACATGTACCTCACTAAACACCTGCAATAGCTGGAAAGCCCACAAAAGTACCTCCCAAAAAGGAACCTAGGCCTTAAACACATGTCCTACATGGACAGGCTAAAAAAACTCCAGATATTCTCTGTCTCATATTGTCTACTAAGAGGCAGTCTCTGCTTGACTTACAAAGCCATGTCTGACCCAGTTCTGTTAGAAACGCTACATCTAAAGAAATCCCAATCCCTCTGCACCACACATTCCAGAGACCTCAATCTCATTACCACAATCAACAGAACATGCCGGAGGGACAGGTTCATAACCTAGAGACTGCCCATGCTCTGGAACAGACTTCCCATACATGTCAAGCAGAGCACCTCTCTGGCCCTCTTCAAAATAAATCTTGATGAGTGGATGGGAAATAGAAAGTTCACCCCGGGAATCACTCCAGTGTCTCTACTTGATAAGGCACTGAGAATTAACATCAGGCGGTGATGCCAGGGCACTTATGGGCTAGGCTTGTAAAGGCTCAAGGGCTATTAGCCTAGTACACACCTATGAACCTATGTGATATTTATGTGTGGTATCCTTCTTTTGTGTGAGCAAGGTGCCACATAGGTGGTTAGGGTTGCTCGGAGGAGAACTTCCTCCCATCTGCCACCTGATCCTGGAGTGTCTTTCTGTGCCACTTGACATATATTTAGGGTCATCATGAAGGCATAAGTATGTTCCAGTAGGGTCTGAGGAAATACTTAGGGTTGTAGATGTGGCAGAGGCTGACATGTGACTGCCTCCACCATGTTACCAATTCAGTGGACCAGATAAATGACACATTGGAATGGGTGGTATCTGTGATGGAATGTCTAATGGGAGGGGACAACATCCTCATGGAGATAGGTCAGCCACATCATCTGATGTAGATTGACATGGCCATGCCTGATCACCCTCCCATAGTGACACTGCTTCTCCTACTCCATCAGTGGTTGAGGTGTCCAGACACAGACATGTCAGGCTATGGGGTCATGATCATGGGCATACTCATGAGGAGATCTTGTCCAGTAGACATCAGTCACTTTTAGGTAGCAGCAGTGCATCTGACCATGGACATGCATGTGCCAGTGCACCTCCTGACAGATACTGTTCTCGTATTTGAAGATGAACTGTCACCTCTACCATGCATGGCTCACACCTGTCCGACATACCAGAATGTAAAGCTAGCACAGTGCTTGGCTGTGTTTTTGCAGACAGTCACACACCAATTTCACCTGGAGTGCCCATACAGACACACACACATAACCATTATATGAGTCAGTCATGAGGTTTACAGCTCATTCTGCCTCAATGACCATTTGATACTTTATCCAAATGTCTGCTTGTCGGTCTTTCTTACTCACAAATGCACACTACCTTTTGTGTCAGCCTAGGCCTCTTGCACCCCAAAACAGCACATTGTGCAAGTGATGATAACTGTGCCATAGCCTTGATTTTCTGTCTCGTGGATTCAGGGGTACATAAGTCTTTTGTCTGATGCTCAGGGTGCATAGCTGACTTAGTGCTTAGTACATATGTGTTTGTGATTCTGTTTTGCAAATTGTACTGCTTTCTTACAGGTTTTGTAATGTGTACATCCGTCCCAACCTGCTAAAATAACACAGCTGGGCAATGCCATAAATAAAAATAGGACAAAGGCCCAACAATGGGAAAAGTTTTTAAAAATTGTGGTCTTCCAAACTTAAGACAGTTAATAGAATGACAGGTTTTGCATTACTTTTTTTTTGTTTCCTCTGAGGGATATGAAGTCTGAAACGGAAATGTGTGTCATTATTTTCTAACTTAACTCTTTAATGATTTGCTAGTACAAAAGTATGAGGCCAAGCTCTGGGCTTTATTTGAAAATCGGTACATTTAGAGGTATAAATCTATGAATCTTTGATGCATGAGGCCTGTTAGTTGATACAAGATACATGTATTCACATCAGTCAGTGCTGTCCCATCTTAATGTAATTGCTGTAAAATTGACCCACCTTATACTTACTTACATTACCAAGTAACAGAATGTATGGATATGCCATTCATTTGTAGTCTTAGACATTTATTTTTCTATTCCAGGTTTAGCACTTACCTCGGAAATCTGGCAGTTGCAAGAGTTTTAGTTCAGGGCTGTCTCTGTCTGATGCTATCAGTACACAGCCATTACATGGGTAACTAAAGGTTGTGATTCCTGGAAACAGTTGCGAGTTTTGCCCCTGGTCTGAAAGTAAGCCTTTGTTCAGTGTCCTAGCTGTGGGTTTAATTCCTCAGAGTTTGTTTGTGGTAGGGGACCATCAAATTGGCTTCCTTTTTTTGGAGGATAGCATCTTGGTTCTGTTAGGGATAAGCCAATGATCCATGCACTCATCTAAGTGCTTATAAAGTGCATTTGTGTAGGATTCAGCAGTCGTACCTCTGTTGTCCATCTACATGGGTGTTGTGAAGTTTATCACTTCTGTCTTAAGAAGTGTGAATTTGGCTTTGGAGAAATTTTTTACAGTGGTTTCCCTAATGCTGGGTGAGGGCAGGATGTGGATGTCTAGGCTGATTAGCTTGTGGTCAGATCTGGCAAACGAGGAATTGACCTCTGGTGTGGAACACCGGTCCTCCATGTTGGTAATGACCAGGTCTAGGATATTGCTGCCCCTGGTGGGGGTGTGGATAAGTTGATCCAAGGCGCTGGAATTTATGAATTCCAGAAAACATTGAGCATACGAGTTGGTACATGAGTAGTTTTCCCAGTTAATGGTGGGGTAGTTGAAATCACCCATTATTAGGGTGTTGGTTATAATATTTTCCAGTGTATCAAGAAATGAGGAGTGGGAATCCTGCAGCATGGTGGGGGATCTGTAGCAAGTTACAATTTGGATTGCGGTCTTGCCCAGAGTTAGTTGCACTTGGATATTCTTGGATACATTATACTGAGCAACTAGCCTGGATGTGTGGATATCCTTAATGAATATGGACATACCTCTACCTTTAGTGTTTTGGTCCAGGTTAGGTGGCCAAAAGATGTGGTATGAATTATAGCCTGGTCATGCAGGGGTGCTCTCTGGAGCCTTGAACTTGATCTCTGTCACTGCACAGATGTCGATGTTCTCCATTTTAAGGAGTGCCTTGAGTGAATGCATTTTGAGGTTTAGACTTCTAGCATTTGGGGCAGTTTATTTGAAAGCACTTATAAGAATTGACAGATGTCTTCTTCCTTGTTTGGTACACAATATCATTTTCCAGTTGTTTTGGAAGTGGGGGAGCTAAGTTCCATTTCTGTGCTGACACAATAAAACAATGTTTTTACAGAGCTTTGCTTTGCTATTGTTAGTCCTTGTTTTGGATCAAACCTTGGTTTGTGTGTGCCTGTGATATGTTACAACCACATGATCGTTTTTATATTTGAATAGCTTTTGTTTCTCCGGTGGGTAATATTGAAAATGTAGTAATATTTGTTATATTTAAGCAGGACCCTGTATCACTAGGTGGGTTGCAAAGTGGATCACAGATAGAACCCACAGTGTGAAAGTAGCGGACTCCAAGTCAGACTGCCAACCAGTTGCAAGTGGAGTCCACAGGGATCAGTCCTCAGAAGGCATCTACTTCTCAGAAGTCCATGTCAACACGGAGGGAGTCTGGCTGACCAAGTTCACCGACAACTGCAAGCTGAGAGCCATTATTAACTCCCCAAGTGATGTAGACATCCTACAGAAAGGCCTCACTGAGACCAATGACTGGTGTCAAAATTATGCCCTTAAGCTTAATGCCAAAAAATGCGTCATCATCCCCTTTTGGAAAAACTCAGTTCCCACTAATTACCACATGGATAGGAGCCCACTGAACACTGAAGGCGTTATAAGAGATCTGGGGACACAGGTTGACAGCAACCTCTCCTTCGACCACCACATTGCCACTGTGGTCAGAAACGCTTTCTCTGTGGTACATCTCATTGTCAAGGGTTTTGCATCCAGGAAGAAAGAGGTCATCATCTCTCTCTACTCTTCCCTCATTAGGTCAATCATCGAGTATAATGTCCCATTTCACATGTACCTCACTAAACACCTGCAATAGCTGGAAAGCCCACAAAAGTACCTCACAAAAAGGAACCTAGGCCTTAAACACATGTCCTACACAGACAGGCTAAAAAAACTCCAGATATTCTCTGTCTCATATTGTCTACTAAGAGGCAGTCTCTGCTTGACTTACAAAGCCATGTCTGACCCAGTTCTGTTAGAAACGCTACATCTAAAGAAATCCCAATCCCTCTGCACCACACATTCCAGAGACCTCAATCTCATTACCACAATCAACAGAACATGCTGGAGGGACAGGTTCATAACCTAGAGACTGCCCATGCTCTGGAATAGACTTCCCATACATGTCAAGCAGAGCACCTCTCTGGCCCTCTTCAAAATAAATCTTGATGAGTGGATGGGAAATAGAAAGTTCACCCCGGGGGTCACTCCAGTGTCTTTGCTTGATAAGGCACTGAGAATTAACATCAGGCGTCATGATGCCAGGGCACTTCTATGGGCTAGGCCTGTAAAGGCTCAAGGGCTATTAGCCTAGTACACACCTATGAACCTATGTGATATTTATGTGTAGTATCCTTCTTTTGTGTGAGCAAGGTGCCACATAGGTGGTTAGGGTTGCTCGGAGGAGAACTTCTGCCCATCTGCCACCTGATCCTGGAGTGTCTTTCTGTGCCACTTGACATATATTTAGGGTCATCATGAAGGCATAAGTATGTTCCAGTAGGGTCTGAGGAAATGCTTAGGGTTGTAGATGTGGCAGAGGCTGACATGTGACTGCCTCCACCATCTTACCAATTCAGTGGATCAGATAAATGACACATTGGAATGGGTGGTATCTGTGATGGAATGTCTGATGGGAGGGGACAACATCCTCATGGAGATAGGTCAGCCACATCATCTGATGTAGATTGACATGGCCATGCCTGATCACCCTCCCATAGTGACACTGCTTCTCCTACTCCATCAGTGGTTGAGGTGTCCAGACACAGACATATCAGGCTATGGGGTCATGATCATGGGCATACTCATGAGGAGATCTTGTCCAGTAGACATCAGTCACTTTTAGGTAGCAGCAGTGCATCTGACCATGGACATGCATGTGCCAGTGCACCTCCTGACAGATACTGTTCTCGTGTTTGAAGATGAACTGTCACCTCTACCATGCATGGCTCACACCTGTCCGACATACCAGAATGTAAAGCTAGCACAGTGCTTGGCTGTGTTTTTGCAGACAGTCACACACCAATTTCACCTGGAGTGCCCATACAGACACACACATAACCATTATATGAGTCAGTCATGAGGTTTACAGCTCATTCTGCCTCAATGACCATTTGATACTTTATCCAAATGTCTGCTTGTCGGTCTTTCTTACTCACAAATGCACACTACCTTTTGTGTCAGCCTAGGCCTCTTGCACCCCAAAACAGCACATTGTGCAAGTGATGATAACTGTGCCATAGCCTTGATTTTCTGTCTCGTGGATTCAGGGGTACATAAGTCTTTTGTCTGATGCTCAGGGTGCATAGCTGACTTAGTGCTTAGTACATATGTGTTTGTGATTCTGTTTTGCAAATTGTACTGCTTTCTTACAGGTTTTTGTAATGTGTATATCCGTCCCAACCTGCTAAAATAACACAGCTGGGCAATGCCATAAATAAAAATAGGACAAAGGCCCAACAATGGGAAAAGTTTTTAAAAATTGTGGTCTTCCAAACTTAAGACAGTTAATAGAATGACAGGTTTTGCATTACTTTCTTTTTGTTTCCTCTGAGGGATATGAAGTCTGAAATGGAAATGTGTGTCATTATTTTCTAACTTAACTCTTTAATGATTTGCTAGTACAAAAATATGAGGCCAAGCTCTGGGCATTTTTTGAAAATCGGTACATTTAGAGGTATAAATCTATGAATCTTTGATGCATGAGGCCTGTTAGTTGATACAAGATACATGTATTCACATCAGTCAGTGCTGTCCCATCTTAATGTAATTGCTGTAAAATTGACCCACCTTATACTTACTTACATTACCAAGTAACAGAATGTATGGATATGCCATTCATTTGTAGTCTTAGACATTTATTTTTCTATTCCAGGTTTAGCACTTACCTTGGAAATCTGGCAGTTGCAAGAGTTTTAGTTCAGGGCTGTCTCTATCTGATGCTATCAGTACACAGCCATTACATGGGTAACTAAAGGTTGTGAGTGTTGCCTGGCTTCAATATTACTGTATTTATGTGTGCAGGATGATGGTTTTAGCCCCTTGGGTGCTGAAAGTGAGTGCTATCCATTGCCTATTGTTCAGTGTGAGGGCATATTGTGCACTCCTATGCATGCCTACACCCACAGTGGTTGCTGATCCCACTTGCCCGTGGTGGTGGGATGTGTGGTCCTTCCCCTTGATGTTCTTGCTAAAGCTGTTTTCGCAGGATAATGTTGTGAAGCATGACACATACAGTGAATATTTCAGCACATCTACAGGGATTGAACTGCAGAGCTCCCCCAGATGTATCTAAGCACCAGAACTGTGACTTCAGCAGGCCAAGCACATGCTGTATGATATTTCTTGTTTGAGCATGTGCCTCATTATAGAATTCTTCAGTTGGTGTGTGTAAAGTTCTGATGGGCCTCATCAGCCACAGTTCTAGTGCATTACCTGCATCCCCCTATGACCCTGTGGGATAACTCCCTAGTAAATATCTCATACAGTTAACAGTTTTGCCAGATATGTGAGTCTTGGTTGCCAGCACACATTCATGATGATTCCTTCAGTATTACACACAACCTGGCAGTTAATGGAGTGGAGCCTTTTATATTTATGTACACCCTTCCCTGTTCCCCAGGTGCTGCTTTTATTTCTACATGTGTACAGTCTATGGCACCCAGAAGATCAGGGTAGTGTGCTACAGGGTAGAACTCCTGCATAATTCTGGCTCTGTCCTCAGGTGTACAGGGATAATATATGCACTTACTGGCATTTTGTACCATAGCATTCAGGAATTGATGTAGGTTCCTAGATGCTGATACCAGTGACACCCCCAGCATGTCCCCTGTTGATCTCTGGAAGGTTCATGTAGCTAACATTCTAAGTGCTACACATGCCTTAGTCTCCACTGGTATTGTTTCTCCTCGGTTTGCCCTTGATCTCAGTTGAGGGCACCAAAGGTTGCAGAGTTCCTGTAATGTGTTTCTGTTCACCCTGTAGCACTCTACAATTTCCACCTCATGCAGGTTCTGAAGAGTTAAATGGGGTCTAAACACCCTTCTCCTTCTGCTGTTGTCTATTAGCAGCAGCAGCTGCATAGACTTGGGCCTGTTGCACAGACACATGAATAGGAGCCCCTAACATTCATTCTATATAGACTAGTTTCTGGTGCTGTTTTCTAATAGGTTTTGTAATTCACAAGGATAACCAGCACTGAGTCTGCACATTTGTTTTATAACTTGTTTAATAGCCCCATCCATCTTGGATTGGTTGATTAGCATGCAGTTCTGCTGCTTATGTTGTAATTAACATGCCAAGATGTTTAAAGTGTGTGTAGGGCTCTACATGGCATGTAGACCCCTTACTGAATACAAAATGGTGTAGGCTTTATTGAATCCGCCTCTAAGCCTTAATTTCCTTAGTCAAAATAATGATTTACTGGTTGTGTTAGGTGTTTATTACAAGCACTGAATGCCTATATATTACAGTTCTAATTTTCTCAATAATATTGATAGGTGGTTTGTTAAGGCATGGCTGGAGAGAGATGATAAAAACTGGCTCTATCTGATTCTTTCTTAAAGGGAAAATATGATAGTTCTAAGGTTTTTATGACGGGTTAATGTGTGTTGAACAATCTTGGCATGGATGCCACTGAATGAAGTGACAACTGAGGAGATGATGAGAGGAGTGTTAGTGACAGAGTTGTGGAGTGTTAGTGACTGATTAGCTGATGTCTTCCATTTTGGTTATAGTGCATGAGACATGGGGCTTCTATAACTAATTTGCAGGGGAACATATTTGTGGATGTAGCTGTTTAATGGAATTGTTATGATGTATATAGTCCTCCTTCCTACAAGGTACATAATAAGAGTTTTTTTAGATAAAGATAAAATTCTATTAATCTTAGCACAGTAAAGTTTACAACAAATTGGATTCTCTGCCGTTAGAAATTCTGAGGATGACAGAATTATAGGCTAGGTAACATTACTGTGATTAAAAATAAGAGTATGCTACAGGTGTACCTAGTCAGCACATTGGGCTATATATTTTTAAGAGGGTGTACAAAAACGAAAGTATAACAATGGCCTTCTTTCCCACAAAAAAAGAGTAAAACATAATAATGCATTAGCTAATTGTCTTGCCTGGCTGTGACTGAATTTATCAGGAAACAAGTTCCCATAAAAAGTCAAGTACCTTAGAACTATATAATTCTGATATGATCGGGGTGTGGCATTTATGCTAAATTATGGCCTGCTTAAGAAAGGTTTAGAACAGAGATATGTATTTCAGTTAATATGCTGTTTGTGGAAATCCAAGATGACTTCTGAGACAAATCATGTGTTTAAGGGTATTGACTAGGCACTCATTTGTCACAGGTATACTGACAAATTATAACTCTAAGGTTGAAATGCTTTTATAATTATTAACATCATGAAGAAGGTGATGAGAAGAGCCACAGTTTATATTAATAATATACAGAATCATACTAGAAAATTAGAAAATAGTGTTTTAAAATTATGTTGTTTTACTAAACCTGATTAATCATTAGTAAATAGTGATGAAGGTTAATTTATCAACACTTGTAGTCAGCACTGTTTACTTTACATCTGCAGGAAATTGTTGGTGTTAAAATGAAAAAAAGGTGGTTATCTCACTGAATACCATTTTGGTGATCTTGAATTGAATACTTATACATTTCAAAAATTAGATTAATATCTAGTTTCACGAAGAGCTGAGAGTTAGAAGTATTGTAGTATTTATAAATTAAATTACTTTAGAGGTGTGATTGGGGAAACTGGGATCAGAACCCAGCAGTTAAGTTACCGTGCGATAGCAGTGCAAACGAAATGTATTTGTATGCTGGGTACTGGAGGTATTATGATTTAATGTTGCTGCTATATATCTTCTTCTTTCCATACTGAGATTCTATAAATTGAAATATGTATAATGTATCTTTAAATTTTATACTTAAGAAAATGTATACGTGTAATATAAACTTTTAGACATACAAAGTTAGCAGATATATTAGTGATTAATAGAAGATTTTGGAGATTTTTCAGTTTATCAGGTTGCTGTTTATGAGGTAGAAGTTGCATTATCAATATCAGCAAAGTTTTTTTACGAATGAACCATTTGATAAATGATTATTCTGTTACTGCAGACAAAGGTAAAATTATGGTGACATTACACAACTCAAAATACGTTTTGATTTTGATTTTTTCTGTTTTATGTCCAACTCAGTCATGAAACTGGAATGCACATGTATGCATTTTACCTGTTTTAACCTCATTAAAAAGGTATCTTGAGGCACTGTTTTAATGAAATTGAATACAATAAAGCTCATAATAAAAACAGGTGATTGAATGGTGGAAATAGTATCAGAACCTTTTATAGTTGCCCACAGTGTTTGAACATGGGAGATGTTTATAGGTATCAAAACCATAAGCTTCAAAATTGTTCAGAAGACTGTGTGAATGCCCAACATGAATGTAGCAAACATCAATACAACTAGATTTTACCAAGATAAACCCTTTAATCTTTACTGGCTATATGGAGCAATACAACTTTAGGTCCCATGTGGACGGATGAGGTGCTTCTGTGTATGTAAAAGGAACCCTATACCCTTATCTGCCTTACTTAGTAGCATATGTCATGGCTTAGTGGTAAATCTCCCTGTCTAGGGTGTGCAGGGTTCCTGGTTTGAGCCTTAGAAGAGCTGTTTATTGTATCTGTCATGGCTTAGTGGTAAATCTCCCTGTCTAGGGTGTGCAGGGTTCCTGGTTTGAGCCTTAGAAGAGCTGTTTATATGTCAATTGGAGTGGTTATTCTGGTTGCACTATAATGCTTTATAAAAATAAGAACCATAACTAATGTCCTCATTCTTGGGTTTTCTACAGGAACTAGTTCCATTATTTGTAGGAGATCTAAACTTTCCTTTTAGAGAATGAGACCACCTAACCTCCACATGTACAAAAGGTCTCTTTGTTGAATTATACCTTAAAATTAGGATATAATTAAATGGCCAGAAAGCCATCTGGAGAACCACCATCTAAGGTGCTGACTTAGTCACAGAACATGTACAAACCTGAACTACATTAGACCTTGAGGTACCTTTTAAACATTTAAACAGTACTGCGTTGTCACTGTTAAGAAGTATTGTCTGCTGGGATTATGATAGAATAGAATTTTGTTGAGATCTAAAGGAGGAAATTGATTCCAGCACTCATTGACTTTTATATGAGCCAAAACGTGTTATCTAACTTGCCATCCTACTGATACATTTATTCAAAGGTGTGAAAAGAATGCAACCATTAATGTTAAACTTGTTTGGTAGAAAAAAATCCATTTAAGGACTCCACAGTAAATAGCACCATCACTGACATAAATTCAGATATTTTCCAACTGATGTATTAAAAGATAAAATATGTTTTTATGAGAATTCCTTAGGAAGTAACATCACAGTGTATTTCTGTAAGGTAAAATTCTCTAAGTTTACTGCACCATCATTTCTTGTTCTTGCTGGAGAGTTCCAGGCTCCAGTAATCCATCTTGCTATCCAGTGATCTCACATTAGCTAGCAGTATAGTTGGTACTACAGGCCTATAGGGGGTTGCTTTTCAATACCTGCTCTTCAACCTCTTTTCCTTGTTCTCTGACATCTCTTTCTCTTTTTCCTTGTCCAGCATATTCCAGAAACCTGTTCTACCAGTTTCAGGCACTTTAGTGTGTGAAGAGTTACAATACCCAGCTGTTGTAGCTCTTTGCAAGTAGTAGGCTCATATACTCTAGAGACTTTAGACATTCAACCAGCAACATGTAGATGGTGACTGTTTAATTTCTAGTAACTTCTGTCTGCTATTAGTTATTGTACCTTTGGCTTTATATTAGAGAAGTACCTCTCACCCAGTTGTGTGCAGAACTGGGCATGTCCAAAATGACTGGTAGGGGAAATGGGTATGAAAACAGCCGATGACTGACATGTATGAAGATTCCGTATGACATCATGCATACATCGGTAGTGCCTCTTGCATATTGCTAAAGTTGAACTTCACACAAGAAAGGATTAAAACAAATGCAAATGCAGACTGTTTTACGTACTTCAGGATTTCTTTAAATTTATTAACCTGTGTGATTTGCAATGTTAACTAAGCTAACTGAGCAGGAAAGTCACATGGCTTAATGAACTATAAAGCAAAGACATCCTGTAGTATGTTGTATGGTATGTAATCCTAAGGTGTCCCATTAGCGATGTTTGCATGAAATCAACTCTATACATAGGCTGGATCTCTTGTATATTGTGACAGCTGAACAGCACTCAAGAAAAGAAACGCGCAAGTGCAACTACAGAGTGTGCTACATAGTGCAGGATTTCTTTAAAACATACTCCAATATGGAAGACCAAAACTTACCAAGTGCAATATTACTTCAATTAAAGACTGCTTTTGTAGCTGCCAATCACTCACATGTTGCTACTAAGTCTTGCCTCCTTGCGGATTCTCAGATGAAGTCGTACAGCTGGTCAGTGCCTACCTTGGAGAGAGAATGTTCACGATGCATACTGTTCACTCACTTTGCCCACTATTTATAGATGTAGAGTTATTATCAAATCGCATCAAATTTAAAAAAAAATGTAAATCCACTACAAGATGATTTTAGTGCTTCTATGGAACTGGCTTGAATAGCAGCAGCATTGTTGGCTTACATTAATAGGATCTCTAGTTTGGTTATTGGCTGGAGTACCTTCTATGCAGAATCGGCATGTGTCTCTGCACTCTCATGAGTTTTACTCAGATTTCCTCCTATACCCTAAAGACACAGGTAGGTGGACTGGTGACTTTAAATTGTGTGTGTGTGTGTGTGTGTGTGTGTGTGTGTGTGTGTGTGTGTGTGTGTGTGTGTGTGTGCACACAAGAGTGTGCCTGTGTGTGTTTGTTTGTGTGTGTGTGTGTGTGTGTGTGTGTGTGTGTGTGTGTGTGTGTGTGTGTGTGTGTGTGTGTAACATGGAAGGAAGGTATGGCACTCTACTTTAGGTTTATGTTCATCGATTAATACTAGGCTAACTGTCCAGCTCATAGTCTTACCAGATACTACAAATGCTGGCTTTGTATTAACAGTTATGCTGACCCATTGCTGGGCAGGAACATGACCTTTACTTCCTGGTAACAGCCGTCAAAGCTATTTTCAATGTGCGATCCTTGCAATGCACAACATAGAAATCAATATTCATGGCAGCACACACATGAATGTTTAGTAATTTAAACATGGGAGCAGGAATTCTTGGGGGGAGGCGTGGTTTGGGCGGGACTTGCTTCTGTGCATCCTCTGAGGTACTTCTCTAATATAAAGCTTTTAACTGGAAGTGCAGAAACTGATTTTTTTTAGATTTTCTGTGCAAAAGAAGACAAAATACACATATCTTTAGAATGAGCTGACACAGCAACAGCCACACAGGGTGCAGCCATTTTTTTTTTTTTGGTTTGGTTTTTTGAAGGTTTTAGCAAACCTTCCAGAATTTAGATATGACTTTGATGCTGAATCTACTGTACAAAAAATTAAAAATGAAGATGTTTTCTGGCTTTTGCTTTAGCAAAGTAAAACTAATGCTTGCATGGCACCAAACTCGATTCCTGAGTTTTTAAATTGATATTGTTTCTGTTATATTTATTTTAAATAAATGTACACATTTCCTGTAACCCTATGTCTTGCCGAGCAGAAGTTTTCCCATTAAAGAAGACTGATAATAAAATGCTGTCGGTGACTAAAGGTGAATTCGTTTTGCTCTTTACCTAATACAGCTCCTGAGTTTTTCCTTAAGCCAGCACCATGGTATAGAAGGTTAAAACTATGTCTGCAGTCCAGATAACTCGGTTTGATTAGTGGCTCCAGGCACCTAAGGCACTGGATTCCGACTACAGTCCATGTGACTCAGTTTGATTAGTGGCTCAGGTACCTGAAGCACTGGACTCCAACTACAGTCCAACTGACTCAGTTTGATTAGTGGCTGTGGGCACCTGAGGCACTGGACTCCAACTACAGTCCAGGTGACTCAGTTTGATTAGTGGCTCAGGTACCTGAAGCACTGGACTCCAACTACAGTCCAACTGACTCAGTTTGATTAGTGGCTGTGGGCATCTGAGGCACTGGACTCCAACTACAGTCCAGGTGACTCAGTTTGATTAGTAGCTCTGGACAGCTGAGGCACTGGACTCCAACTATAGTTCAAGTGACTCAGTTTGATTATTGGCTCTGGGCACCTGAGGCACTGGACTCCAACTACAGTCCAGGTGACTCAGTTTGACTAGTGGCTCAGGTACCTGAAGCACTGGACTCTGACTACAGCCCGGATGACTCAGTTTGATTAGTAGCTCTGGACAGCTGAGGGACTGGACTCTGACTAAAGTCCAGGTGACTCAGTTTGATTAGTGGCTCGGGCACCTGAGGCAGTGGCACAAGTGAATGAGAGTGCCCATCCTGGGCATGATGCATCTTGCATCAGATTTCCAGCATAGGCTGAAGGCACGCAGGGTAAGAATTTGCTAAGGGAGTCTGGTGCATTAGTTGAGTCAGGATGGAGATAGGATGATACACCATAATGCTGCATTGCACATCCATCCCAAGGACATTATGGGTGTGTGTGGAGGAGATAGACTTAGGGTATAGACAAAAAAAAAATCCACTTCCCACAGCAGTATGAGACTGCATCAGGATCCTCAATTTCCTTACTGGCTCTAGATGTGGATGGGCATAGCCTGCAAGGAGAGTAAGGTAGGTCCATTAGCCTATTGAATGGTCAGTGGACCTGTTGGCAAGTTGATGGTCAGCTGCAGGAGCAAAATTATCATAAAAAACAGCCTTTATGCCTAACATAGCAAAAAAACTAATCTCAAACAATAAGTTTCTCAGTTTTCTTCTTTTAGTATTCTAACAAGAGAGAGTATTTAATGCATTATCTTGATGTTCATTCTCACATTTCTGTCTTTTCAGAATAAAATACATAAGCAAAGATGATCAGTTGTTTGTTTTCTTCATTCCAAACAAACTGGGGAAAAAGGTGCCAAAGTTAGTGTCTAGACAGTTATCTAATGGCAATATTTTCTGCTATACAAAATGTAGTAAGAATTTATAAAGTAAATGCAAAACACATTCTTCAAGAGCCAATGATATTTCACGGAGTAAGAATTCTTCAGCTATAAGGCACTTGAAACAGGATGTGATTTCAAGGTCTGGGTTTATTGCCAGGTTCAGTGCACTCTATGGAATTCTGTCTTGATACTATCCAGGAGGTTCTAGTGGGGGACTCTGTCCAGGGATTGAAGTGGACAGCCTAGATCATGCAAGATGCAAGAGCTAGGTACATAAAACTAGAGTTGCATGATCCATCTCTGTCACCTTTAACAATCCTGTCCACCTGTTCCTTTCCATGTGCAATTCCTGGCTTTGAAAAGATGTAGCAATGTGACTCTGCAGTCCTCATATACTAGAGATTCCTCTGCTTCCATAGGGCAGACTCATATGGAGGGGAAGGGGGAGCATGGTGCAGTATGAGAGCTTTACGGGAGGAGTTCTGGAGTCAGTCCTAAAGATGCCAAATAACCTGCTGTCTGCAGCTAACCAGCCCTGAGGTTGAATTGGACATCAGGCAGGGATCATGAAGATCTACCTTTATGGTAAATGCATGTATCTTGCTTTTGCATTTAGGGGAAAAATTAATATTGATGCCATTATGCTGTTAATAATTCCATCCTGAATCAAACAGAGACATATAAAGACCATACTAGTGGGTAATACATTATCATTATTTTGTAAAATTAAAGATATCATTAGACATGTTTATTGCATCACAAGGTATATTTTGAACACAGTTCAACTTGGAAGCTAGTGTTTCTTACCACCAGGCATCTAAACTTAATATGTCCAATTTTTGGAATATGACACACCTTTTTGCAGCTATTTCAAGCCAAACTATAGCAAATGCAAAATAATTCAAAGTTTTTTTCAGCAGGAAAACTTGGCTACTAAAACGAAAATGTTATTGCATCACATTATACTCCCTGTATCTGTTTTAGGGGCATCCTACCGTAGTCACCACTGTCTCTCACTTGCTGAACTGGGCTGGCTTGAACTCCCTCACCTCCTTCAATGGTATCAACTCTCACTCGCCCACAAACTAGTAAACCATCCACTATACGTCCCATCCCTCCAGAATCTACTCCAACCCTATTGCACCCCCAGACCACTAAGATCCAGCAACAAAAATCACTTGCAGATCACTAAGGCCAATAACTCTGCCGATGAAGCTCTATTCTCTTGTGCCATAGCCAAATTATGGAACTCCCTCCCACCCACAATTTCCTCTGTACCATCATGCACCCACTTCAAAACTTTACTAAAAGCACACCTAAAAATATGCTGGCTATGTCCTTGCAACTCCCACTCTAATATCATCCACCCCATCCAACCACTACCTTTCTTTCCACCCCACTAACTACCTTGATTATAGCAAGCGCATTTGCTCGTAAGCCTAGTACTTATGATACTGCAAGAACTTCTTATTGTAACATTTGTTAATGTCTGTTATGTACTTCACAGATAAAGATTCTAGTTGTCTACTAATGTAGTATGTTCTTCATCTGTAAATATGTTTGTAATTAATTGCTATGTTAATCAAATTGTTAATCACTATGTAATCCAATGTAACTACAGTCTGTTTATTTTAACTGTGGAGCTTTTCTCCCCAGGCCTCTGCTGAAAATGGACCTACGTCCAGTCGGATACTCCTGGACAACAAATGTAAATAAATAAATAAATAAAATAAATAAATAAAAAGAAGGCCTGATTTATAGGGCAGAAGATTATGAATAATGACCAATCACAAAGCCTGTTTATGTGTAACTACACAAAGGCTGTCATCACAATACTAGAAATCAGGGTTTTACATTTGCAATTATCCAGTACCAGTCCAAGCTTTTTCTCAACTATTGCGGCTTTACTCTGGCATATATTATGCCTCAGTTTACATGAAACTTCTTCACTGATCACTTTCTAGTCTGTTCTGGAAAAGCGTGCATGAAACTTGAAGCATAAATCTACAGGCCAATGTTTCAGACTGTATGATAGTTTCCATGTGAGGCTTAGAATTTGCTTGTCAGCTATATTATAACTATAACAAAATCATTCATAAACATTAAATCTATAGAGTGCAGACTGAGAGGGTTATTTTTGAACAGTAAATTATAACACTGTTATGTGGTGACTGCATGCTGCAGGGGAGGAGTGTTGTGTGACAGTAACACATGAACTGCTGTTGTCTTTCTGCTTTGTAATATATACATAGTATTTTCTTGTAGCACTCTATTTGAAAGCTAGACGGAGGTACTATATCATTATCTGCAGTGATACTTCAGTAGATGTATTTCTCCTTTACTTGTTAAGTCATATTTTACATATGTTACAGCTGTGCCACAGTACTGTTTATACACTACATCTCTATTTGAAAGCTAGACGGAGGTACTATATCATTATCTGCAGTGATACTTCAGTAGATGTATTTCTCCTTTACTTGTTAAGTCATATTTTACATATGTTACAGCTGTGCCACAGTACTGTTTATACACTACATCTCTATTTGAAAGCTAGACGGAGGTACTATATCATTATCTGCAGTGATACTTCAGTAGATGTATTTCTCCTTTACTTGTTAAGTCATATTTTACATATGTTACAGCTGTGCCACAGTACTGTTTATACACTACATCTCTATTTGAAAGCTAGACGGAGGTACTATATCATTATCTGCAGTGATACTTCAGTAGATGTATTTCTCCTTTACTTGTTAAGTCATATTTTACATATGTTACAGCTGTGCCACAGTACTGTTTATACACTACATCTCTATGTGAAAGCTAGACGGAGGTACTATATCATTATCTGCAGTGATACTTCAGTAGATGTATTTCTCCTTTACTTGTTAAGTCATATTTTACATATGTTACAGCTGTGCCACAGTACTGTTTATACACTACATCTCTATTTGAAAGCTAGACGGAGGTACTATATCATTATCTGCAGTGATACTTCAGTAGATGTATTTCTCCTTTACTTGTTAAGTCATATTTTACATATGTTACAGCTGTGCCACAGTACTGTTTATACACTACATCTCTATGTGAAAGCTAGACGGAGGTACTATATCACTATCTGCAGTGATACTTCAGTAGATGTATTTCTCCTTTACTTGTTAAGTCATATTTTACATATTCAACAAAAATGTGTAGCAATCTCAGTCAAAAAACCAATAATCCAAAAGGAGAGATGCAAAGGAATCCAAAAGCACTGAGCGTACTTCACTTTCTTTTAATCCACAAAATAAAACAGACAAACACGTCAACACATTAACGCTATTCTTATACACCAAAATCGCGTTTTCGTCCCTGTTATTGGGACTTCATCAGACAAAACTGAAACAACTCAATTTGATTTAAATACACATTCTTTGATCAATTAACCTATCAAATTGAAATCCATTTGTTCAAATGAGCAAATCCCCATTCCCAAATCCATCATGAATATTCATGAACTAATACATTATTAATGTCTATACCCTAAAAACTAATACAATCATTAAACTATCCTGAAAAACTTCATTTCTGTCATTTTTATTTCAACTAAAAACATTTAACTCTTTTTCAAAAGTTTATTTGTGAATCTTGTGTTTTATTTGACTTAAAAATAATTGTTTGACATTATTTATTTACAAAAATGCTGTGTGTATTTAAAATACTAAGCTCCCTCTAGTGTATGAAACCTGCATTTCTTTGAAAAAATATTTTATTCCATTTATAAATAAATATCTATAAAAAAATGTTAATAAATACTTAAAACTTCTAAAATTTGACCATATATGTTATTGTACCCCAAATTATTAACTTATTAACAACCCTTCAATATGTTAAATATATGTATATATGTATTAAAAAATTCAAACTTTATTAGATTTTATCTTTAACAATGGTCCTATGGAAATGGTTTCATTTAACCCAGGTTTTCTACTAGCGTCCAGGTGGACCTGCCACCATAATTCTCTACTTTCCAAGATTTCTTCCCATGGACCTCCCCTGACATCTGGTTTTATTTGTTCTAAAACAAAAAATAAAAACTCTGCTCCTACACAACTTTTTGAATGCTTATATAATGCATTTGTCTCCTTAGCTTTACTGATTTCATAAAAATGCTCATAAATACGCCTTTTAAATGCCCGCTCAGTCTTCCCAACATAAAATGAATGACATTTTTGGCAGACAGATATATATACTACCCCTTGTGTATTACAATTGTATGTGTATTTGTTTCTTATATTTTTATTCCTACTCTCAATGAATATCTCCTGTGTATTCATAATGTGAGGGCATTGAGAACATTTTCCACATTTGAATATATCTATCCTGTTATTGACTTCTTTTTTAATGTGACACATCCTTTCTAACTTATTTCTTATAATTGGTGGATTCCTGAATGTTATTTCTGGTTCTATCTTTTTTATCTCTTCCATGTCAGAAAACAATAGGAATTTATCCCATTCTCTCTTAAATATACCTTTTTTATTTTGGTTGAAAGCATTAAATTCAACTACCAGTCATTTTTTGTATACTTCTTCCACTTCTTCCTTTTTACTGGATCCACCAAAATTCCTATTCTCAACCTGTCCTTTTATAGGTTGAAATTTATTTAGTCTCCCAATTTCTACTTCCTTTCTTATCTCTTTAATAAATTGTATTGGGTAACCTCTATCTTTAAACATTTTTTCTAATTTGTTACATTCTTCCAAAAAGTCAATATCTCTACTCTTCATCCTGGAATTTCTCACAAACTGCCCTTTTACAATATTTTTCTTAAAATGTGCAGGATGGAAACTATCGTAATGTAGGTAGGAATTACAATATGTATCCTATCTATACACTCTAGTTTCGAATTGATTATTTTCCTTAAAAACTTCTACATCTAGGTAGTTTATAAAATCTGTATTAATGGCGTATGTAAAGCTTAAAAAGTTTGTAGTGGAGCTAATATATGTAATAAATTCTAAAATTTTTTCTTTTCCTCCAGTCCAAAAAATTATGTCATCAAGAAACCTATGATAAAGTAGCCAATACTGGCTGAAACTAGAATTTAAAACATATTTCTCCTCCCACTTGGAGAGTACAATATTGGCAAAAGTGGGGGCACATGCTGCCCCCATAGAAACCCCTGATATTTGTTGATAGTATTCCCCATTAAAAACCAAATAATTATTCTTTAATATAATATCCATTAATATTACTGTCGTAATTTTCTCCTCGTGTGTCAATTTAATATCAGAGAATACCATTTCTTCAAAGTATTCCATCCCTTCTTTATGGGGAATACTAGAAAAAAGATCAACGATATCAATTGTAGTAAAAATTAAATCTTTCTTATAAACTGCTGGTGTGAGTTCTCTGAGGAAATCCCAGGAATCCCTTAAAATTACTTTATTATTTACCCATATATGTTTAACCTTGTAATCCACATACTTAGCTAGAGGAACAGTTTTTGCACCTTCAGCAGTAACTATGGGTCTAAAGGGGGGGGTCTACCTGATTTTTATGAATTTTGGGAATCCCAAACATTGTTGGGACCCTTGGATTCTTCACTTCAAAATACTTAAAAGTCTTATTGTCAATCACTTTCTCTATTACTAAATCTTGCAACAATAAATCAATCTTTTTGTATGCTACTAACATCTCATTTTTTGAAACCACTGAATACTTCCTTTCGTCATTCAGTATAGCATGCATTTTAGCTTCATATGCCATTTTTTCCATGATGACAATTCCCCCTCCCTTGTCAGGTCTCATTATCCTTAATGTGGGATTCCCTTGTAATTCTTCCAATACCTTGAACTCACCCTCATTCAAGTTGTTCTTATATCTTTTTTTACTACTATACTTTCCTTCCATCTTCCTTATTTCTTTTTCCAACACATTTTCCAGGTTTCTTAATTGTGGAACCAGGGGAGGATTAAAAATAGAACTCCTAACAAATTCTACCTTTTTATATTATTTCTATCAAACCCAGCCTTAGAGGCTAAGATAGACAAATTAACTTTTCTCATGAATAATTTAACATCTAAAATGGTATTTGTTACTTCACCTCTTTTCACTGGGTTATATTTTAAACCTTTACTTAAAAGGCTAAAATGCTCTTTATCTAGTATAATATCACTAAAATTATAAATTGTGAACACATCATATGTACATATAATGTTGTTCTCCACTAATACCTCTTGTTCAGTGTCATTATTAATTCCAGAGACAGGGGTATCTAATAATGAAATCTCCCCCTCCGTCTTCTCGCCCCCCTCTTTGGAAAATTTCCCAACCTATTTCGGGGTTGTGGTTGCTCTTGAAATTTTCCTTATAAAGGTGGAAATTCTTCTTCGTAATCTTGTTCTATCCTTCTATTATCCAGTTCTTTATTATCATAAGATCTATTCCTATCATTAAAAAATGCAGGTTTCAGGTAGCTAATATTGTCAGCATATTCTTTAATGTCCCTATTTAATTTAATATTTTACATATGTTACAGCTGTGCCACAGTACTGTTTATACACTACATCTCTATTTGAAAGCTAGACGGAGGTACTATATCACTATCTGCAGTGATACTTCAGTAGATGTATTTCTCCTTTACTTGTTAAGTCATATTTTACATATGTTACAGCTGTGCCACAGTACTGTTTATACACTACATCTCTATGTGAAAGCTAGATGGAGGTACTATATCATTATCTGCAGTGATACTTCAGTAGATGTATTTCTCCTTTACTTGTTAAGTCATATTTTACATATGTTACAGCTGTGCCACAGTACTGTTTATACACTACATCTCTATTTGAAAGCTAGACGGAGGTACTATATCATTATCTGCAGTGATACTTCAGTAGATGTATTTCTCCTTTACTTGTTAAGTCATATTTTACATATGTTACAGCTGTGCCACAGTACTGTTTATACACTACATCTCTATTTGAAAGCTAGACGGAGGTACTATATCATTATCTGCAGTGATACTTCAGTAGATGTATTTCTCCTTTACTTGTTAAGTCATATTTTACATATGTTACAGCTGTGCCACAGTACTGTTTATACACTACATCTCTATTTGAAAGCTAGACGGAGGTACTATATCATTATCTGCAGTGATACTTCAGTAGATGTATTTCTCCTTTACTTGTTAAGTCATATTTTACATATGTTACAGCTGTGCCACAGTACTGTTTATACACTACATCTCTATGTGAAAGCTAGACGGAGGTACTATATCACTATCTGCAGTGATACTTCAGTAGATGTATTTCTCCTTTACTTGTTAAGTCATATTTTACATATGTTACAGCTGTGCCACAGTACTGTTTATACACTACATCTCTATGTGAAAGCTAGACGGAGGTACTATATCACTATCTGCAGTGATACTTCAGTAGATGTATTTCTCCTTTACTTGTTAAGTCATATTTTACATATTCAACAAAAATGTGTAGCAATCTCAGTCAAGAAACCAATAATCCAAAAGGAGAGATGCAAAGGAATCCAAAAGCACTGAGCGTACTTCACTTTCTTTTAATCCACAAAATAAAACAGACAAACACGTCAACACATTAACGCTATTCTTATACACCAAAATCGCGTTTTCGTCCCTGTTATTGGGACTTCATCAGACAAAACTGAAACAACTCAATTTGATTTAAATACACATTCTTTGATCAATTAACCTATCAAATTGAAATCCATTTGTTCAAATGAGCAAATCCCCATTCCCAAATCCATCATGAATATTCATGAACTAATACATTATTAATGTCTATACCCTAAAAACTAATACAATCATTAAACTATCCTGAAAAACTTCATTTCTGTCATTTTTATTTCAACTAAAAACATTTAACTCTTTTTCAAAAGTTTATTTGTGAATCTTGTGTTTTATTTGACTTAAAAATAATTGTTTGACATTATTTATTTACAAAAATGCTGTGTGTATTTAAAATACTAAGCTCCCTCTAGTGTATGAAACCTGCATTTCTTTGAAAAAATATTTTATTCCATTTATAAATAAATATCTATAAAAAAATGTTAATAAATACTTAAAACTTCTAAAATTTGACCATATATGTTATTGTACCCCAAATTATTAACTTATTAACAACCCTTCAATATGTTAAATATATGTATATATGTATTAAAAAATTCAAACTTTATTAGATTTTATCTTTAACAATGGTCCTATGGAAATGGTTTCATTTAACCCAGGTTTTCTACTAGCGTCCAGGTGGACCTGCCACCATAATTCTCTACTTTCCAAGATTTCTTCCCATGGACCTCCCCTGACATCTGGTTTTATTTGTTCTAAAACAAAAAATAAAAACTCTGCTCCTACACAACTTTTTGAATGCTTATATAATGCATTTGTCTCCTTAGCTTTACTGATTTCATAAAAATGCTCATAAATACGCCTTTTAAATGCCCGCTCAGTCTTCCCAACATAAAATGAATGACATTTTTGGCAGACAGATATATATACTACCCCTTGTGTATTACAATTGTATGTGTATTTGTTTCTTATATTTTTATTCCTACTCTCAATGAATATCTCCTGTGTATTCATAATGTGAGGGCATTGAGAACATTTTCCACATTTGAATGTATCTATCCTGTTATTGACTTCTTTTTTAATGTGACACATCCTTTCTAACTTATTTCTTATATTTGGTGGATTCCTTAATGTTATTTCTGGTTCTATCTTTTTTATCTCTTCCATGTCAGAAAACAATAGGAATTTATCCCATTCTCTCTTAAATATACCTTTTATATTTTGGTTGAAAGCATTAAATTCAACTACCAGTCTTTTTTTGTATACTTCTTCCACTTCTTCCTTTTTACTGGATCCACCAAAATTCCTATTCTCAACCTGTCCTTTTATAGGTTGAAATTTATTTAGTCTCCCAATTTCTACTTCCTTTCTTATCTCTTTAATAAATTGTATTGGGTAACCTCTATCTTTAAACATTTTTTCTAATTTGTTACATTCTTCCAAAAAGTCAATATCCCTACTTGTCATCCTGGAACTTCTCACAAACTGCCCTTTTACAATATTTTTCTTAAAATGTGCAGGATGGAAACTATCGTAATGTAGGTAGGAATTACAATATGTATCCTATCTATACACTCTAGTTTCGAATTGATTATTTTCCTTAAAAACTTCTACATCTAGGTAGTTTATAAAATCTGTATTAATGGCGTATGTAAAGCTTAAAAAGTTTGTAGTGGAGCTAATATATTTAATAAATTCTAAATTTTTTCTTTTCCCCCAGTCCAAAAAATTATTATGTCATCAAGAAACCTATGATAAAGTAGCCAATACTGGCTGAAACTAGAATTTAAAACATATTTCTCCTCCCACTTGGAGAGTACAATATTGGCAAAAGTGGGGGCACATGCTGCCCCCATAGAAACCCCTGATATTTGTTGATAGTATTCCCCATTAAAAACCAAATAATTATTCTTTAATATAATATCCATTAATATTACTGTCGTAATTTTCTCCTCGTGTGTCAATTTAATATCGGAGAATACCATTTCTTCAAAGTATTCCATCCCTTCTTTATGGGGAATACTAGAAAAAAGATCAACGATATCAATTGTAGTAAAAATTAAATCTTTCTTATAAACTGCTGGTGTGAGTTATCTGAGGAAATCCCAGGAATCCCTTAAAATTACTTTATTATTTACCCATATATGTTTAACCTTGTAATCCACATACTTAGCTAGAGGAACAGTTTTTGCACCTTCAGCAGTAATTATGGGTCTAAAAGGGGGGTCTACCTGATTTTTATGAATTTTGAGAATCCCAAACATTGTTGGGACCTTTGGATTCTTCACTTCAAAATACTTAAAAGTCTTATTGTCAATCACTTTCTCTATTACTAAATTTTGCAACAATAAATCAATCTTTTTGTATGCTACTAACATCTCATTTTTTGAAACCACTGAATACTTCCTTTCGTCATTCAGTATAGCATGCATTTTAGCTTCATATGCCATTTTTTCCATGATGACAATTCCCCCTCCCTTGTCAGGTCTCATTATCCTTAATGTGGGATTCCCTTGTAATTCTTCCAATACCTTGAACTCACCCTCATTCAAGTTGTTCTTATATCTTTTTTTACTACTATACTTTCCTTCCATCTTCCTTATTTCTTTTTCCAACACATTTTCCAGGTTTCTTAATTGTGGAACCAGGGGAGGATTAAAAATAGAACTCCTAACCAATTCTACCTTTTTTAAATTATTTCTATCAAACCCAGCCTTAGAGGCTAAGATAGACAAATTAACTTTTCTCATGAATAATTTAACATCTAAAATGGTATTTGTTACTTCACCTCTTTTCACTGGGTTATATTTTAAACCTTTACTTAAAAGGCTAAAATGCTCTTTATCTAGTATAATATCACTAAAATTATAAATCGTGAACCCATCATATGTACATATAATGTTGTTCTCCACTAATACCTCTTGTTCAGTGTCATTATTAATTCCAGGGACCGGGGTATCTAATAATGAAATCTCCCCCTCCCTCTTCTCACCCCCCTCTTTGGAAAATTTCCCAACCTATTTCGGGGTTGTGGTTGCTCTTGAAATTTTCCTTGTAAAGGTGGAAATTCTTCTTTGTAATCTTGTTCTATCCTTCTATTATCCAGTTCTTTATTATCATAAAATCTATTCCTATCATTAAAAAATGCAGGTTTCAGGTAGCTAATATTGTCAGCATATTCTTTAATGTCCCTATTTAATTTAATATTTTACATATGTTACAGCTGTGCCACAGTACTGTTTATACACTACATCTCTATTTGAAAGCTAGACGGAGGTACTATATCACTATCTGCAGTGATACTTCAGTAGATGTATTTCTCCTTTACTTGTTAAGTCATATTTTACATATGTTACAGCTGTGCCACAGTACTGTTTATACACTACATCTCTATTTGAAAGCTAGACAGAGGTACTATATCATTATCTGCAGTGATACTTCAGTAGATGTATTTCTCCTTTACTTGTTAAGTCATATTTTACATATGTTACAGCTGTGCCACAGTACTGTTTATACACTACATCTCTATTTGAAAGCTAGACGGAGGTACTATATCATTATCTGCAGTGATACTTCAGTAGATGTATTTCTCCTTTACTTGTTAAGTCATATTTTACATATGTTACAGCTGTGCCACAGTACTGTTTATACACTACATCTCTATTTGAAAGCTAGACGGAGGTACTATATCATTATCTGCAGTGATACTTCAGTAGATGTATTTCTCCTTTACTTGTTAAGTCATATTTTACATATGTTACAGCTGTGCCACAGTACTGTTTATACACTACATCTCTATTTGAAAGCTAGACGGAGGTACTATATCATTATCTGCAGTGATACTTCAGTAGATGTATTTCTCCTTTACTTGTTAAGTCATATTTTACATATGTTACAGCTGTGCCACAGTACTGTTTATACACTACATCTCTATTTGAAAGCTAGACGGAGGTACTATATCATTATCTGCAGTGATACTTCAGTAGATGTATTTCTCCTTTACTTGTTAAGTCATATTTTACATATGTTACAGCTGTGCCACAGTACTGTTTATACACTACATCTCTATTTGAAAGCTAGACGGAGGTACTATATCATTATCTGCAGTGATACTTCAGTAGATGTATTTCTCCTTTACTTGTTAAGTCATATTTTACATATGTTACAGCTGTGCCACAGTACTGTTTATACACTACATCTCTATGTGAAAGCTAGACGGAGGTACTATATCACTATCTGCAGTGATACTTCAGTAGATGTATTTCTCCTTTACTTGTTAAGTCATATTTTACATATGTTACAGCTGTGCCACAGTACTGTTTATACACTACATCTCTATTTGAAAGCTAGATGGAGGTACTATATCATTATCTGCAGTGATACTTCAGTAGATGTATTTCTCCTTTACTTGTTAAGTCATATTTTACATATGTTACAGCTGTGCCACAGTACTGTTTATACACTACATCTCTATTTGAAAGCTAGACGGAGGTACTATATCATTATCTGCAGTGATACTTCAGTAGATGTATTTCTCCTTTACTTGTTAAGTCATATTTTACATATGTTACAGCTGTGCCACAGTACTGTTTATACACTACATCTCTATTTGAAAGCTAGACGGAGGTACTATATCATTATCTGCAGTGATACTTCAGTAGATGTATTTCTCCTTTACTTGTTAAGTCATATTTTACATATGTTACAGCTGTGCCACAGTACTGTTTATACACTACATCTCTATTTGAAAGCTAGACAGAGGTACTATATCATTATCTGCAGTGATACTTCAGTAGATGTATTTCTCCTTTACTTGTTAAGTCATATTTTACATATGTTACAGCTGTGCCACAGTACTGTTTATACACTACATCTCTATTTGAAAGCTAGACGGAGGTACTATATCATTATCTGCAGTGATACTTCAGTAGATGTATTTCTCCTTTACTTGTTAAGTCATATTTTACATATGTTACAGCTGTGCCACAGTACTGTTTATACACTACATCTCTATTTGAAAGCTAGACGGAGGTACTATATCATTATCTGCAGTGATACTTCAGTAGATGTATTTCTCCTTTACTTGTTAAGTCATATTTTACATATGTTACAGCTGTGCCACAGTACTGTTTATACACTACATCTCTATTTGAAAGCTAGACGGAGGTACTATATCATTATCTGCAGTGATACTTCAGTAGATGTATTTCTCCTTTACTTGTTAAGTCATATTTTACATATGTTACAGCTGTGCCACAGTACTGTTTATACACTACATTTGCCTCATTTACGTTTTGCTACCTATATGCTACAGTTCTTTTTCCTTTTTACATATAATATATTGTTGTATTGTTTTCATAAAGTAACACACTGTGAGCTGAGAGACTGCCCAGTGCCTGCACCCTGGAGATTCTGTTAGGTGCACAAAGTACCAGTGATTTTCTCATGCCGTGCTGATAACAAAGTGACAAGCATTCTCGGACAGGCCAACTCCACCACAGCGTATAAAACTGGTCACTCCAGTGCATCAGTAGGTTGTTCACGGGACATACAGGGTTGGTTGTATGATCATTATATTGGGATATGGAAGTAGCAGGGCTTTCTGTCATAATGCTGGAGAGTATTAACAAGTACATAATGCACAGCAGCCTTTTTATTGTTACAGGCACATGAGCTGTGCAATGCAGGCTCTGTTTTCACCCTTGCACAGTGTTTTTTTTTCCTCATGGCTGTATGTCCATGGTGTTAGAATAGTTAAGAAGACAGGTTGTGGACAAAATCAGCCATGTTAAGGATTAGAGAGGACTTGTTCCCTTCAAAAAATGTTTTTTTTTTCATTTATATCCACAGGTGTTTTGTTTTTGACCAGATGCCACATTTATATCCACAAGTGTGTTGTTTTTGACCAAGTGTCACATTTATATCCACAGGTGTGTTGTTATTGATCATATGTCACATTTATATCCACAGGTGTGTTGTTTTTGACCAGTTGTCACATTTATATCCACAGGTGTGTTGTGTTTGACCAGATGTCACATTTGTATCCACAGGTGTGTTGTTTTTGACCAGATGTCACATTTATATCCACAAGTGTGTTGTTTTTGACCAGATGCCACATTTATATCCACCGGTGTGTTGTTTTTGACCAGACGTCACATTTATATCCACAAGTGAGTTGTTTTTGACCAGCTGTCACATTTATATTCACAAGTGTGTTGATTTTGACCAGATGTCACATTTATATCCACAGGTGTGTTGTTTTAGACCAGATGCCACATTTATATCCACAGGGTTGTTGTTTTTGACCAGATGTCACATTTATATCCACAGGTGAGTTGCTTTTGACCAGATGTCACATTTATATCCACAGGTGTGCTGTTTTTGACCAGATGTCATATTTATATCCACAGGTCTGTTGTTTTTGACCAGATGTCACATTTATATCCACAGGTGTGTTGTTTTTGACCAGATGTAACATTTATATCCACAGGTGTGTTGTTTTTGACCAGATGTAACATTTATATCCACAGGTGTGTTATTTTTGACCAGGTGTCATAGTTATACCCACAGGTGTGTTGCTTTTGACCAGACATCACATTTATATCCACAGGTGTGTTGTTTTTGACCAGATGACCAGATGTCATATTTATATCCACAGGTGTGTTGTTTTTGACCAGACGTCACATTTATATCCACAGGTGTGTTGTTTTTGACCAGATGTCACATTTATATCCACAGGTGTGTTGTTTTAGACCAGACATCACATTTATATCCACAGGTGTGTTGTTTTTGACCAGATGTCACATTTATATCCACAGGTGTGTTGTTTTCGACCAGATGTCACATTTATATCCACAGGTGTGTTGTTTTCGACCAGACGTCACATTTATATCCACAGGTGTGTTGTTTTCGACCAGATGTCACATTTATATCCACAGGTGTGTTATTTTTGACCAGGTGTCATAGTTATACCCACAGGTGTGTTGCTTTTGACCAGACGTCACATTTATATCCACAGGTATGTTGTTTTTGACCAAATGTCACATTTATATCCACAGGTGTGTTGTTTTTGACCAGGCGTCACATTTATATCCACAGGTATGTTGTTTTTGACCAGATGTCACATTTATATCCACAGGTGTGCTGTTTTAGACCAGACATCACATTTATATCCACAGGTGTCTTTTTTTTGACCAGATGTCTCATTTATATCCACAGGTGTGTTGTTTTCAACCAGATGTCACATTTATATCCACAGGTGTGTTTTTTTTTACCAGATGTCTCATTTATATCCACAGGTGTGTTGTTTTTTACCAGATGTCACATTTATATCCACAGGTGTGTTGTTTTCAACCAGATGTCACATTTATATCCACAGGTGTGCTGTTTTTTACTAGATGTCACATTTAGATGTCACTAGGGAGAAGTTTGATGAATTGTGCATCAACATTTTGATGATACAATTCCCAGTAAATGTTTACTTTTATCAGTAACATTAACTTATGTCAAAACGAATTGTCTTCAGGTTAAGAATATTAATAAAAGGAAATGATGATTTGAAAAACAGTTATATTTTTACTTATAAGTGCTGTAGTATGGATGTGTTACTACATTTTTCTGTGCATCTTTAATTTTCTTCACCTTTTAGACATCCAAACTCATAAAGTGGTGAAATATATGACAATTCCTGTTTCTATGAACATTAAAAGCTATAATTTTATATGTGTAGATCACAGCATTTAAGCTCATCCCAAATGCAGCAATGAGATTGTTGTATATGTTTTGAAAGACATCAACTGCTATAAATTGTGGTACTGCGACACCAAGGCTACATCTGTGGAATAAGCTGTGAAAGTTAGTTTTATCATATTAATAATTATCTGTCTATAGAAATTGTACTGTTTTAGCTACTACAGATGTCACTGTAATCTTACATTGATATATTTTGTAAGTAAAACATGCTGAACAATACTTTTTCCCTAATATCACATCCTCAATAACTATTTTCTACATCTCAGTACTACTGTTTAACATATAAAACAATAACATATAAAAAACCTGTACATGTTTTATCCAAGACCAAGACGGGAATTGATAATTTCAGGCTCACTGCTGGTTATGCATTATCACTATTCTGTTACAAACTTTTATAAACCAGGTTTCCTTACTTTTTAAACAGCGAGCACTCTTCTCCTGGATATTTGTTGTGCTGAAATATGTCTGCAGATATTCCTTCTTAGTATAGTGTACTTGCACACAGTGTTAAGTTTGCAGACACTGTACATTTAATAAGTTCATCTTCCACTTACCTTGTAAATCACAGTGAAGATTCTTTCTTTTGATTTTCTCCTGCTTATACATTTGGCCACATTCACTGCATTTTTGCCTTCAGAGTTGCTCAGAACCTTTCTTCAGTTCCCCTTGACTCTGGCTGTGTTATCTTCTACTTTAATTTGTTTTATTTCTAGACGTAACACAACTTCATGACACAGGTGAGCCCCAGACTGCAGACTCTTTCATTCCTCATGACAATAAGAAATGCAGAAACAATTCTGCTGCCCTTTGAAAATTTCACCAGCCTTATAATCATTAAACAAGACCAGGTACAGAGTATTCTTTCACCTTCTAAGAGACACAGAGTTTTGTATTAACCCCTTTCCCTTCTAAAATGAATCCAGTGTTATACAATTTTACTGTCAGCAATATATTAACTCATGCCTTATCAAAACATCTTCTTTATGCCTCAGCTATATTAACTTGATTAATGTCCATTCTTTTTAATGTTATTAGCAGAACATTTTATTTTTTTTCAGGGAAATTGTATGTGGGGGGGGGACTAATTATATGGACAACAGTAATTTAGTAACTCTGGATGATTATGAATGTCTCAATTAACAATGGAAAAGGTTGAGAGGGTCTTGGTTAAAATTATATCTGATAGAGGAGCAAGGCCTGATGAAATTAATTGCCTGTTCCTACCTGATAGGATTAATGGCCTGTTTCTACCTGATGGGATTAATGGTCTGTTCCTACCTGATGGAAGCATAGCCAGCCTTAGGCATAGGCCAACTAGGCAGCCGCCTATGGCACCACTCTAGTAGGGGTGCTTTTCCAGTAATCTGGATGGTAAAGGTAGACCAGCATGGGGGCACTGGATGGTGTTTAGCGGGCTGCTGTGGAGATCTTTTGCCAAGGGCACCAGTTGACCAAAGGCAGACCCTGCATGGAAGTAATGACCTGTTTCTTCCTGATGGAAGTAATAGCCTGTTTCTACCAGATGGGATTAATGGCATGTTACTTCCTGATGTAGGTAATAGCCTGTTGCTCTCTTCCATAAAGGAGAGCATCAAAGAAGTCTTATTGTATTTATTTCAGCACTCCTTGATGTCTGGAGCTCTCCCTAGTCAACAGAAGAGTGCTTCTGTTATTCCTATTAATAATGGCGGAGATTTACGTGCAACAGAAAATTACAGACCCACACATTTATCCAGCCTTTTAGAAAAGTGCTTTGACAGAATCCTGATAGCAGTAATGAACAACTTGGGGAGACAAACATATTATGATGGTTTCTCCATTTGAGTATCAACTGCTACTAATGTAATCGCTTTTTATGCTGAAGTAGTTGAGGCCTTGGATTTGGCAGTTAATGTGTGATCTATTTGGAGATATCATAGGTTGCTGATACAGCTCCTCATCATCCGATTATAGCTACATTATTGAAATGGAAAAGTAACTATATCACAAATTGAATAGTTAACTAGTTATACAATAAGACAGCAAAAGTTACTATTCAAGGGTATAAATCTAATTAAATAAAGATTTCTAGGGGAGTCCATCATGACTTGGTGCTAGCTCCACTTCTTTTTTACATATTCATGCCATCATTTCCAGCCATTGAAGAGTGCTGGGTTGGGAAGGTCATCAGCGATGTTAAGGTCACTGGGGTTGTCACCTCAATATTGGGTCAGTATGAAATTCAGCACTATTTAAATTTAATATCTGAACACACCCAATTTAATGACATCAAATTTAACCAGTACAAGTGTAAAGTGCTGCATATGAGTGAACACAACTTTTCATACCTTATATTATGCACAGTACTGCTATAAAAGATAGCTTGGATAAGGAAGATTTGAGAACTGCCATCAACAATCAATTGAGCTTTGAAGAGCAAGTGAATAAAATCTTGAGGAAGATGCATTTTGCGATAAGGACTTTTCTAAGAGCTGTGTCTAGAGATGAGGTGTTTATGATGCTAACAATTTAGATCCTTCATGGAATATAGTTCAGGTTTCTGTGTTTATTTAAGAACTGATATTAATTGAATGAAAAAGTCCCGAGGTTCTTAAAGAAAAGAAAAAAAAATAACAGAACTTTCTGAGCTTTCCTATGAAATTAGACTAGCAGGACTCATCTATTTTCTTTCTATTACAGGTACTAGCAGGGAAACCTGATTTTGATCCAGAAATGCTTAAAAAATTCTAATAGTTGTTGTTTATTAGAAACAAGTTTCTTAAATCATAATAAATGCACTAGAAATAATCAAATGTTCTTAGATATTAAGGTTATACACACTGAATTAGACAATCATTTATTGTTTCATTACAGAGCTGGAAAATGGAATTCTTTAACTTTGGAGATCAGACAAATTAATGATAACATTGATTTATGATATGGAGAAGAAGGCTGGTCTAGGCAAAGAAAATCCCTAAATTATCTCTGTTGAGGTCCATGGCATATATTTGAACCTTGAAGGCCTACATTGGTTTTACACCAGCTTAGTCATTATTGTATTACCATCTACCTAAACTAGTGTACTGCAGCTCCTGCAAAACGGTGTCTACGGGATTGCAATTGGCCACCACAGTCTCTAACAACAACTTTTTTCTCTCCCAACAATTAAACAGTTCAAACTCTATATTTACCCATGCTAGCATACTGTAGCTCCTGCAAAACTGTGTTGTATGGGATTACAATTAGCCACCACAGTCTCCAACAACAACTTTTTCTCCCCCAACAATTAAGCAGTGTAGGTTACAAACATAAAAAAACATTTTTTCTCTCTTTTACTGTGCTGTGTAACAAAGTGAGTCACAGCCCTTTCTGCTCTATTTTTTTGCCTCTTTCCCCTGTAACTAAAGTAAACTGATTCATACATTTGTCTGTCTGACATTAATTTTTACAGCTATAACTTGTACCTTTATGGCTTTCTAACTTGCAGACATAGATTAAGTTTTACTTATTTGTATGACATTTGAACAAGTAACCCTGATAAAAACCTCATTGCATACTGTTGGTCTGTCTTTTCTGCTAAAAGTAAGTAAAATGAAAGTGCTGAGTGCAGGTTTTAGGCCCTTACATTCAACTTACTTGTGGTGTAGTGTGGCAAGTCATTTAAGATTCTCCCTCTAACTGGGGCGGAGCCTAGATGGCCAACTGAGAGCAGTGAAGTTTGAGTTCCATAAACTAGTATAATAATATAAGAAACTTTTATTATTTTCAAGTTTAAAACATCAGAAATCAATAGATAAACCACTAAACTACATAAGTATAAATGTTGGTGGAGATATACAAAAATTTTCTTGTCATGTAACTTGGAGATATATTGAGTCACTGAATATGAACAACTTAAGGAATTTTCATCCAGATGCTGCTTGAAAAAAGAACTGCAATTGATGACATTTACCTTACAGGAACTATCTTTGAAGATGGATAGCTTTAAAAATGACTTATAAAATGTAAAATTATGCAACACCATACAAAAATAACAA
Organism: Protopterus annectens; assembly: GCF_019279795.1. Lineage (NCBI taxonomy): Eukaryota > Metazoa > Chordata > Ceratodontiformes > Protopteridae > Protopterus > Protopterus annectens. The sequence goes on along the minus strand of NC_056749.1, from coordinate 106,697,659 downwards.
ACATAGAGACTTCTCTAAATGACACTGAAGGGAGACTCAAAGAGGAAGAATTCCAAAAAGAATTTCTGCTTAAACAGAATATATGGCTGCTTAACAAAATAGATGACTTAGAAAACAGGGAAAGGAGAAACAACATAAGGATCTTTGGTCTGCCTGAAAACATTGAAGGAGAAGACATTACTTCATTCTTAACAACTTGGATTCCTGAATTTTTAGACTTGAAAGAGGGATTTTCATTTGGAATTGAAAGGGTGCATAGAGCACTGAGGAAACCTGCTTCTAACTCAACAAATACTCCACCTAGATCCATAGTTATAACATTTCTTTCATTTCTGGACAAGGAGCTAATATTAAAATCTGCTTGGAGAAAATCACCCTTAAAATGCAATCAAAGCCTGATAAGGTTTGACAATGATTATTCTTCCAGAATACTAGAACAAAGGAAAAACGTCTGGCCAATAATGAAACTGTTGAAACAAAACAACATTAAAAAACAGCTGACCTTTCCAGCCAAGATAAAAATACTTTTGCCAGTGAGATGAGAACCTTTAATGACTTAGAAGAAACTACTATACTCATTAAAAACAACAACATAGTGTCTGTCCCAGAAGAAATGTAATGGATGGCCCCTACTCTTAAAAGAATAAAAGAAACAAATCCTTGGGCTGATGCTAGAAAGAAGAAACAAAAAAAATTATTCCAAGAAAGTTGTTCCAAAAAAAAATAACTCTTACAACTACATCTCTCAAAGTATCAATTGATATGGTATCACTTGTCATCTGGGTACTTACATATTATCACAACCTGATTTCAGCGGTTGCGGAAATCGCATAGTTCAAGTGAAATGAGTGCATGTAAGACTTGAAGGAGTGTGAATAGCACTTTCAAGTCTTACATGCACAATCTGGTTGTGACTGAGTATGTCTAAGACCCACAATTAAAGCAATAGTCCCACTGTACACATTGCTGTACGTTATAAGGTCTTGTTTACATCTGGCATGTTTCTACTTCTGGACTGTACACCTTGTAACGTACCCTTTTTAGGGGCAAAAAACTGCGAAGAAAGGTGAAGAAAAACAAGTAAAATTACATGTCAGAACTGCTATGTACTAAAATAAAACTGTACGCAATGTATACCACATTCAGTGACTGCAAGTAGGAGGAGAAATGTCAGAAATAGGCATCTCTACGCCTATCTTAAAAAAAGTCAGCAAACCAACAGTTTTTACAATGTATGCCTTGGAATTCTATACATATTAGAGTGCAGTGAAAGGCTTTGAGAGCATTGCCATTGCATGCGTGTGTAATGTACGCAAACCAGGAAGATGAATTTGGAAATTGTTTTTCTTCCTGACGGTAATCCACACTTATTCTTCGGCAGTAATGACTTACACCACCACATTACGGTGTTTCCTGCACTTGTTTTGATTCCAGGGTATGAATTCCGCAAATGCAAAAATCTGGTTGCAATAATACGTAAGTACCGTCATCTGTTTTTATTTAAAAAAAGGAGGGTTTCTTAAACAACTGAGAAACATTTATGATTTATTCAGAATGTTCAAAGAGTCCAATAATTCTTCACAAACAAAGGTAGGTCAAGATGGGTTACTATTTATATTATATATAAGCCAAACAAAGCAACATATAATACAAACATAGAAGTTTCTATTCCCCTACTTGAACTCAATGAATAGTTGTCTTGTTCATTTCTCATTGATTTTACTTATAATAATTTAAGTAATTAATTAACTAATTCAACAAGGTACCATTCATCAGAGTTCAGACTCAAATGTAACAAATTAACATAATATATAATAGAAGTAACAGTAGATTGTTTTGAAAAAAATGCTGTCATGGAGACTAATGCCTTCTTCAGTTAAAGTTGTGTATTTTGGCTTTTCCCGGTTAGGGGTCGCCACAGCGGAACTCTGCTCCGCTAATGATTGGCAGTAGATTTTTACGTGCTAAGTTGCCAGTCCTGACACACAACCTTCAACGAAGGTATGCCCATTCATGTATGTCTCCACACAGAAGATGCCTTAGCTGAGAATCGAACAGGACAACGTCTTACTGTGAGGCAACAATGCTACCTTCTTTAGTTAAAGTATGATTTAGAAATGTCATATAGAGCTTGGTTAAATAATACTGGCAAGCTCTTAGTACAAATGTCATCATTATTCTGTCGAAATATAGTTAATATCAATTATGGCAAGTGTCACAGCTACGAGTACTGTTTGATCAATCCTGATATGGTGTGTGTGGATACAGCCGTGTCTGGCAGCTAGTACAAATGTCATTATTATTCTGTCTAAATATAGTTAATATCAATTATGGCAAGTGTCACAGCTACGAGTACTGTTTGATCAATCCTGATATGGTGTGTGTGGATACAGCTGTGTCTGGCAGCTAGTACAAATGTCATTATTATTCTGAATAAACATAGTTAATATCAATTATGGCAGGTATCATAGCTTCGAGTACTGTTTGATCAATCCTGATATGGTGTGCATGAATGCAGCCGTGCCTGGCAGCTAGTACAAATGTCATTATTATTATTCTGTCTAAACATAGTTAATATCAATTATGGCAAATATCATAGCTTTGGGTGCTGTTTGATTAGGCCTGACATGGTATGCGTGGATGCAGCTGTTTCTGGCAGTTGTTGTATGTTGCCGTTTTCGTCTCTGGGAAGATGTGGGTTACAACTTGTGATCGAGGTTTATTGATGCTTGTGTATTAGGAAAAAACATTTGGTGTTTTAGCCTGGATCCAGAGGAAGGGGGTGGATAAAACTGTGATTTTGGATATTTTGGCAGAGAATAGTTTGTTTATACATCTACTGAGTGAGAGGTGGGAAGGCTAGAAGAATGTGTTATCTCTTGTTGTGGCGGCTTGTTGGGAGTTTTTTTTTATCTGTTTGCTCTCTGTTCTTTTCCTGGCTGCTGCCTCGCTGAAAGGGAGGGAATTTAGGCTTGAAGCTGCAGTGGAGTGAAGCTTTGCTTCAGGTGCATCGTGAGCCTCTGGTATGCAGTACACAGACACACTAACAAATACAGATGCTCCCAGGTTGCTATGGTAACAGAGACAGAGTGACGATAATGTGTAATGGCTCTGAGGAGCTTCCAAGATGATTCTCAGCAATGAAGTTTTTGGTTTAAAAAAAAAAAAATATATATATATATATATATATATATATATATATATCTGCTTTAAACCACATGTATACATATTGATGGTCTCCCAACACGTCGTTTAGCTTGCTAAGATGATTCTTGATAAAAAAATAATAATAATAAGCACAATTTTACATTTAAAATATATTTTAGTCCATACACATTAAGGACTTACATAAGAGTGGAAGTCTGAGTTATTGTGAAAGACCAAGTGCTCTTAAGAATGGAAATATACTTATAGCAAATAAGAAACTAGAAGGGTCTCATAATTTAAAGTCTGTGGACTGTATAAACATGCTTGGAAGGAGCTAATAATAAGAATAAGCATTACAGCTTGTGGTCTCTCAAATAACTGAGCAACAGCCAAAAGAAAAAAACACACACAATAGTTATGTAATGTATGATTTTAGTAAATCTAGAAATAAAATTGTCATATAAGATGAAGCAGTCTGCTGAATTTAGATATTAAAGACATAATTTAATAACATGGGCTTGTGTATAACAACACTATTGTCTTAACTTGTCATAAATGACATACACTACACTGAACATCAAGGGGAAGCATGATGATTGTCTTATATAAGTAAATATGTTACTGGTGGATAGAATCATATTAGACAACCTCGACAGAGTGCTGCTCGCTATATTTTTATCTGTGACTGTATAACTGTCTTGAGGTTTTTCTAACTGATGTGTTTCCAATTGGCTCAGTATCTGCATATACTAGTTGTTGGTTCAAGACATTTTCCTGCATATACAGTAGCTATTTGCTCAGTTTGTTTTTTGTAATCTTTCTAATATATCTTTACCATCTCAAAGTGCTTACTCCTATCTGTACTCTTTTTTTCTAGACCTAACACCACTCTTAAGTATTCAACTGCGGTACCACCTTTGTCATTCTTATAAGAAAAGCGCAGTCTGGGTCAGAACTGTCTGCAAACAGCTAAAGTTAACTTTGAGTATGTGTCTACCGGTTTCATCCAATATTCATTTTCCCCCTGGAGAGCACCCTGCTTTGGCTTGTAAGCAGCCCCCCCCCCCCCACACACACACTCAACTTCCACTTTCTCTCTTATTCCCTTCTATTAGCAAACAGTATCCATAACTGATCAATACTGTGTGTTTGTTAATTTAAACTGAGACCACAGTAGCCTACTGATACAAGGTTATCCTGTTTTTCCACCTGGCAAATGGTTAAGAAATGACTTAAAGTTTCAGAGCAGTCCTTGGTCAATTGTGACTGTTTCTTAAACACAAACTTGTCTTTGCTTTGGCTCATTAGCAGCAGTACAAAGAACTGCCTGCTCACACCCTTGTTCTCCCCTCCCCCTTCCCTGTTTATTACCTTAAGACAATCCCAAAGTTAATAAATATTACCTGTGGCAGGTACCATTTTTACAACTACAACCACCCTTGTCACTATCATATGTTCATTTATCAGTTAACTCTGTTACCTGATTGTTTCCAGCCCCCTCATAAGAGCAACTAACAGGGTCTCTACCCGCTTCGCTCCCCACCCTGCCCCTATTCCCTCCCGCCCCCAGTGGTCCCACCTTTATTACACTCACAAACCCCTCCCATCTTTCCAGTAGCCAACCACAGCACTAACCCAACACTACCTCCTCCATCTTCCCACTACTATCACACCTCCTCAACTGACATGTACAAGCATACTCTCCTTGCATATCTTACATCCTACCAAAGCTCCATCATTCCCCCACTCAACCATTACCACTGTACTACTACTCACACCACCACTCATGTCGCACCCTCACTCAGCTCCCCTCCCACCAACTCAAGAAGCATCCCTATGCACCCCCCACATATTCTACCAACTATATTACTCAAGCATAAAGCATCCCTACAACTTTACACAGTAACCCTCCCACCATACCTATTACCCATAGAGCACAATCATAAAATTTCCCTTATAAACAAACACATTCAAAAACTGAGAAAACTAATAACCTCATGCATATCTAAACTAGCCCTAAGTGGAGATATCCACCCCAACCCTGGCCCTACCATCTCCAACCCCAATCCTCATAATCAGACTAGAAACCACAACTTCTCCCATATTACAGCCAATAGAAAGCCAAGTGACTTCCTTCTACTAAGACTAAATAGTAGAAGTATATCCAACAAAGTCCATGAACTCCATGCCACCATAGACTTGTACTCCCCAGACATAGTCATCCGGACAGAAACCTGGCTAAAACCTCACATTACCAGTGAGCAAATACTCCCCACAGGTTATGGCATACTAAGAGTAGACTGGCTAAACAAGAAAGGAGGCGGTATAGCTATAATATTTAAGCAGCATCTAAACATCCAGATCTAAAAATCATCAGCTCCACAAATAGGCAATGAAGAAATAATATATACCAACCTCAAAATAAACCAAAACAAAACCATTAACATAATCGGATGCTACTTCCCACCTGGCCAAAACATCCCTCCACTAGAAAACCTTCTCAGCTGGTCTACCCACCATCTCCCCCAAGAAACTATCATTTTAGGTGATTTCAATATTGACTGGCAATCCTGTTCTGGCAGCCATCCAACCCATCATGTAAACCTTCGTGGCTTCACCCAACTAGTCCAGTCGCCAACCAGGATAAATAAAAACTCCACCAAGCACACTACCCTGGACTGGATACTAGTCAGTAAGAGCCCCCAGTCATATATAACAGGCTGCTTATCAGATAGCCTCAGTGATCACTCCCCAACATTCCTACTCAAAAAATACCTATACCAAGCTAAACCTGTCATCTACCGTCAAATACGTAAAAAACTAAACTTTAACCCACTGAAATTCATCTCATCCCTCAAAGAATGTAACTGGCATCCTCTAAAGTACCTCAGCCTTGATGACGCAGTTGAATTTTTTAATACTACCTTCCTGATCATCCTTAATTACCATGCCCCCATAAGTCTTTCCAGAATCAAAGCACAACCCTCCCCATGGCTACAGAAAACCACTAAGTCAGAAATGAAAAACAGGGATAAAGCCTGGGAGCACTGGTGCAAAACCAAAACCCCCTCAACTAGACAGAAATTCCTAGAACTACGCAATAGAGTCAAAAAGCTAATAAAACAGGACAAATTCCAATACTACCAATACTACCAGTCTGCCCTAGACTCCTCTCAACACAGCCCCAAACAATTCTGGTCCTCCATAAACTCCATCCTCCACTCAGGTAAAGTCAGTACCCCTCCTCCTAACATCCCTCACTCCTCAGAAAATATTGCTACCTCATTCAACACACACTTCACACAAACCATACTATCACTAGCTAAAACAACACAATCCCCCTCCCCTCCAACCCACGCCTTCAACTAGTAATCTCCCCACTGCCTTCTCTTTTTCTCCTGTACCCACCTCCAACATAAAAAAACTCTTAACTAAACTTAAATCCACCAAATTAGCAGCAGACAACCTCCCAAGTGAATACCTACAAATCGCAGCTGATGCTCTGGCCTACCCAGTATCCATCTTGATTAACCAATCTCTGTCAGAAAGTTACGTTCCCACACTGTGGAAAGTATCACATATAATTCCCCTCCACAAAGGCGGACCCTCCAGAGAACTAACCAATTACCACCCCATAGCTATTCTCTCTCCACTCTCCAAAATACTAGAGAAATTCATACACTCTCAGGTCTCAGACTACCTCCTTACTAACAACCTCCTTTCCAATACTCAGCATGGTTTCCGACCAAACCATAGCACCAACACTGCCTTACTCTCCTTTACTAACACTATCCTTCAGCATAAAAACAATGGCTAGCTCTCCTCTGCTACTTTCCTAGACCTATCTAAAGCATTTGACATGGTCCCACACAAACAATTTATCTCTGTCCTCAATAACCTATCCGTCTCACAATCGGTCACCAACTGGTTTCAGAGTTACCCATCAGACCACCAACTATCCGTTGTATGGCAGAATGACATATCTCCCCAACTACCTGTCTCCATAGGGGTTCCCCAAGGATCCATCCTTGGACCCCTACTCTTCTTATATATGATACATCCTACTTTACTTTGATTGAATTGCTTGTCATCTATCTTTCATGTAAATATTAATTGCTTATACAATAAGTAGACATTTATATTATATTAGAATTCTGTCTAATCTACAGTAGTACTATATCTGTTCAAAATAATATAAATATTGCTTATTACTATTCAAATATTTTTTATTTTATTTATTATATTACCAGTTTGATTACCGGGGAAGTCCACTAGGCCAAGAAGTGCCCATTTTCAGTGGAGGCCCGGGGAGAAAAGCTCCATGAACAATATAATACAATAAAGGTTGCAAAATGCAAATAAATGTTACAAAGTGAAATACAATACAATATAGGTTGCAAAAAACAAATAAAGGTTACAAAGTGAAATACGGGAGTAGGATTCATACATTCAAGAATTACAAAGTGTAGTATACATTATGAGACAGTTTAACAACAGAATTTTTTTTTTGTTTCAGATGAATACAATATTTACATGTTTGGAGTCAATTAAAGTCTGCTAGTTCTGGTTCTTTGGAGCAATAAGAATAAGTATGAGAGTAGAGTGGAGTGGGAGTAAGGAGAGCTTAATGGGGAATCCCTAGAATTTATGTGGGGTGAAAGCAGGATCATTTCCATTTGGAAGATAGGTGAAGGAAAAGTTGGGTCTTGAAGGATTCAGTGTTGGGTATAGTCCTAAGAGAAGGAGGCAGAGAGTTCCATTTTTTTTACCTAGAAAGAAGGAAAGTAGAAGCTGGCCAGCGGGACGTTTGGGTTTGAGAATGGAGATTAGGTTTTGGTGTTCAGATCTCAGTGATCTGTTAGGGATGTATGGAGGAAGGATGTTCTTTAAGGCTGGGCATTTATCAGGGGAGAATATTAGTTTGTGAGCGGTGGTTATATATTCTTCATATGATTCAATTTATGGAGCTCAGATGTTCGGGATTGTCAAAATATGAGTGATAATCTGATGGACTTAGGTTTATCCATCAGATTAGGAATGATTTTCATTCCATGGCTAGTGTGGCTCTTAGTTTTGTTAACATATATTAATTTAAATTTATTTCACAAAAAATTTTTAGTATGCCTGACCAAAACATTACTTTATTGGTAAGTATAAAACTGATAATTTCCTTTAAAAGATCAAGCATATACTTTATAGTTATCAGAGGAAATTTTCAATAGTCACAATAAAACAAAAAATACATAGTCTAAATAACCTAAGATGGATTTAAGATTTATCATCTTTAAATACCAATGGCTTAAACAATCCTAGCAAGAGATCAAATCTACTGAAATATTTTAAAACTGAACAAAGCACAAATTGTCTTCCTTCAAGAAACTAATTTCAAAACAAATGACAATTACAAATGGAATCCTAAGGAATATATGATATTGGCACAATCCACTTATAAGGCAAACACAAAAGGGGTAAATATTTTATGGAAAACAAATGTGATTAACCCAAAACCATTTATAAGTATGAAGATAAAGAAGGCCTTATGGCATTAGTAATAGTTAAATATAATAACAGAATATGAACCCTAGCCAATCTATACTGGTTCCCAGGCATTGGAGCAGGAATTGTTAAAAAACACTTGGATTTCATTTCCAATAATTATAAAGGCAACTTAATAGTAGGAGGAGATTTTAACTGTATATTTGATATTTCTGAAACTACAAATAAAAGACCACTTCATACATCTGCTGTATCAAAGCTTTAAACGAGTGTGTAGACTCATTTTATCTTGTAGATACTTTCAAATTTAAAGAAGATAAATCTTTGTTGTTTTCCCATCAAGATCACAGATTTGGTACCCAAACTAGAATAGATAAATATTTGCTGCCCATGACTTACATTCTAAAATCATTAATTTCTCAATCACTCCCTGCCCCTTTTCAGACCACAATTCATTGATACAAATATGTCACAATGGGTATAAAACATTAATCTTTAACTCCAGAATTCCAGCATATATAACTAAAATTAAAGAGTTCAAACCCTGGTTACTATATGAATTACAGTTCTTAGATATTAATTACACCACAGAGATAAATAAAATAATGATATGAGACTCATTAAAAGCTTACATATATGGTAAAACCCTAACTTGGTATAAAAAAATCAGAGAATGGGATTTTGAATTATTAGATCTACAATCCAAACTTTTGTCAGTAAAAGCTGAAAAAAATCAAAATCATTTAGAGATGAAAAAGAAAGTAGAAGTATTAAACAATAAATACAATGGAATTCTAACACATAAAACTAGTTTAGCTTTAGAAAAACTAAAAATTAATACTTTGGCCACTTCTCCCAAATATCTACATAATTTATCCACAAGAATCAAAACACAGTCAAAAGCTAATAACATTAAAATTATCTTCCATGAAAAGAAAGGGAAAAATGTCTCAGATATAGATGACATTCTTGATGCCTATAGAAATCACTATATGGAACATTTCCAAAAAGAAAATACACATATTGATCAATTAAATCTAGATGAAAAATGTTCTAATACAAAAAACCCCAGAAAAATTAAAACTAGATCTGCAAGCACCCATATCCTACAAAGAAATTGCAGATAAAATAAAAGAGGGTAAAAATAATAAAGCTCCAGGTATAGATGGCATAATTATGGAAATATATAAACTTTTTCCTTCAAAGATACTATCCCTCTTCCATAAAACTCTATTAGAAGTTCAGTCACAAGCTTTAATACCACCCTCTTGGAGATATTCCTTAATCGCAACAATCCTAAAGTAAAACAAATCCCCAAATCTCTGTACCTCATATAGACATATATCATTATTAAATAATGACTATAAGATATTTATGACAATATTAACAGAATGAAAATACCACTATCCAAAACAATGAATAATGATCAAACTGGATTTTTATATCATAGACACACACATGACAATGTTGAAAGGATAATTTCTCTTATAGATTATTAACACTCATAATTGGCTTAGATATAGAGAAAGCCTTTGATTCCCTAAATTGGGACTATTTATTCAACATTCTAATGCTATTTGAATTTCCTGCATCCTTTGTTTGTCAAAAGACAAACCCTCCTCCATAGGTATCACAAGGGATAAGAAACTAAGAGTAATGCTACTCAACGCCAGAATTCTAAACCTCAAGATGCATGCACTCAAAACTCTCCTTAGCATGGAGAACATCGATATCTGTGCAGTAACAGAAACCTGGTTCAGGGCTCCCGAGAGCACCCCAGCACTACCAGGTTATACCCCATACCATGCTTTTCGGCCCCAAAACTTGGACCGAACCACAAAAGGAGGGGGAGTATCGATATTCATCAAAGATACCCACACCTCCAGGTTGGTGGCAAAGCACAAGCATCAGAGACTATCCATGTGCAAATAACAGTGGGTAAAACTGCCTTCCAGTTTACAGCCTGCTACAGACCACCCTCCCAAACCCAGGAACCCCACTCGGCCTTCCTGAGAACACTGGAAAATATGAAGGTCTCTCCAAACACCATTATATTGGGCGACTTCAACTACCCAAACATAGACTGGGAGCATTACTCTAGCTCCAACACCCTAGCCCAAAGGTTCCCAGAATTTATAAACTCAAATGCTATGGAACAGCTTGTTACGACTCCCACAAGAGGGAAAAACATACTGGACCTGATCATCACCAACATGGGGACTCTATGCTCCAGACCAGAAGTGTATCCCTCACTGGTAAGATCAGACCATAAACTAATCTCACTGGATATTTACATCCCGACCCCACCCCCTGCCCAGAAAACCACAGTGAAAAACTTCTCTAAAGCAAATTTCACACTCCTCAAAACTGAGGTGGAATCCTTCAAAGCCCCCGGGCCTGTGGCCAAGAAGAGCTAAACCCAAACATAAAACTACTGTTCAATCTCAGCTTTACTACAGGATATGTGCCCAAAGACTGGCGTACAGCAACAGTGGTCCCCCTCCATAAAGGTGGTGCCTCAACGGATCCTGGAAACTATTGCCCCATAAGCCTGACTAGCTTGGTCTGCAAAGCTACGGAAAGGATCATCATGGACCTCATAAATAAAGATATTGGGGACCTACAGACACTGGATCCTACCCAGTTCGGCTTTGTTAAGGGCAGATCCTGCCTCTTAAACCTGGTTGATTTCTTTGAAACAGTCACCAAGGCCATTGACGAGGGGAAGGTGGTCCACACAGCCTACCTGGACCTCGCAAAAGCCTTCGATACAATACCCCACTCGGGCATTATAGATAAGCTCACCAGCTTAAATATAAACCCCTATGTCACTAGATGGTTTGCAAACTGGCTCAAGGACAGAACCCACATGGTTAGAATTGCTGGAGCCATGTCAGACTCCAAACTAGTTACAAGTGGTGTCCCACAAGGCTCAGTCCTGGGACCTCTCTTGTTCGGTATATATTTCTCGGAGGTACAGGCCAACATGGAAGGACTGTGGCTGACCAAGTTCACAGATGACTGCAAACTGGGTGCCATAATCGACTCTCCAGCTGACACAAACATCCTCCAAAAGGGCCTCATAGAAACAGACAACTGGTGCCAGAGCCATGGCCTCAAGCTAAATGCCAAAAAGTGTATAGTCATCCCCTTTGGCAAAAATTTGACAACCACGTGGCCAAAGTGGTTAGAAAAACATTTTATATAGCCCACCTAATCATGAAGGGATTCACATCTAGATCAGGGGAGGTCATCGTGCCTCTTTACTCATCCCTATCGGGCCCATAATTGAGTACAATGCCCCTTTTGGGATGTACCTTACCAGACATCTGCAGCAACTGGAAAGACCCCAAAAGTACCTCACCAAGAGGATTAAAGGGCTCAAACAGATGCCATATGCTGCCCGGTTAAAGAAACTCCAGCTCTACTCAGTGGCATACCGCCTATTCAGAGGCGATCTGTGCCTGACGTATAAAGCCATGTCCAACCCGGAATTAATGGACATGCTGCACCTCAGAAAATCCAAATCCCATCGAGCAACGTGCTCGAGAGACTTGAACCTCAGCACTGACATAAATAGGACATGCTGGAGGGACAGATTCATAACCCAGAGGCTCCCTTCTCTCTGGAATAAAATCCCAGTCCAGGTTAGGCAGAGTCCCTCATTGACTCTCTTCAAGAGGAATCTTGATGAGTGGATGGGATCGTAGGTTTCCTGGTATCACTTCTGTGTCACTGTTAGACAGAGGCACAGTATACTAACCTCGAAAAAGGGCATAGCAAAATAAATTTAAAATGGGTGGCGAAAGCCTAACACATTCTGGCTAGGCTTATAAATGCCCTAGGGCAGATAGCCTAGTATGAACCTATGAACTTATAAAGAATATATATGCAAATAATTTAGCGTATGTCAAGTTAGGTAATTTTACCTCTGAATCTATACATATAACAAAAGGCACTAAACAAGGATGTCACACATCAATGATTCTGTTTGATTGGGCTATTAAAATATTGTCAGATTCAATTCATAACAATATAAAAATCAAAATAATAGATGTTTGTGAACAATACAATTCTAAAGTAATGCTATTTGCTGATGACATATTACTAACATTATCTAATACAAAAGAGACATTAGAAGAATTAGATATATTAATTGACAAATTCCACATTACTTCAGGACTCCATTTCAATAAATCAAAATCAAATTTTTTATTTTTAAATAAAAAAAGAACTGCAGACTAAGGGGGATCACATCATAGGGAAACAAGAATCTACCTTAAAATATCTAGGAATTGAGTTACGCAAGGATAATAATGAATAAGTCTCAAAAAATTACAATAATATCATCAATACGATTAAAATCTCTGTGGAAAAAATGGAACAAAATAATATTAACATTTGAAGATAGACTACAGTTAATAAAAATGGTTTTACTGCCCAATATCCTATATATAGCCTCGGCAATACTATTGCCGGAAAGGAATATGCTTAAAGAAATAAATTCATGCCTAATAAAATTTTTATAGTTTCCCAAAAGAAACAGAATAGCTTTAATACATCATATCAGACCATGGAAACAGGGAGGATTAAACTTTCCTGATATAGGAACATATATAAAAGCATCAATATCTAAAACAATCTTAGAATGGATAAGTCCAAATTACTCTGCAAATTGGAAAGAATTACTAACTGTAATATCAATAAATGAATTTGATTTACAAAAAAAAAATCAAATAACAGATAAAACAATTTGCCATGGCACATATTATCTATTTGTATGCAATATAACATAACTAAACCCACTAAAACTCATATGATTAATTATTACATTGACTCATTTAGGAAAATTATTAATACAAATATAGATTTAAAAATCTGGTTTGCTCTTTTAACACCATTTATAGTCACAAAGAACTTTCCACATAAAATATATACAGAAATTATTAATTCCTGGGAACAGAAAGGATTTATTTGTTGGCTCCAATGTATCAAAGAACTAAAAGTTTTAGATATGCAAGTAATAAAAACAACATACAAAATTCCACAGCAGGACTGGCTAACTTTACATAGTAACTCCTGAAGGCTTGAAAATCCAGAAATCACTGCTCGAACAAGGAGGATAGTTCACAGAACACTTTATTCACAAAAACGAATCCAAAACTGGCAGGAACACATACAATCCAAAAGTAGGTTAAGCGCTTTCATCCGCATGTAAGGCAGATTTCATCAGAACCTAACAAGTAGTACAGGTGTTCTCCTTTTAAAGCAAATTTGGCGTCAAAAATCACTTGACTATGTACAACATAATGCTCAAAAAAGCTATTAAATGTAATAAATGTAATAAAAAATAAAAAATAAGATATAAAATATGCAACGTGTGCAGTAATCAAATGGTGATGTTATATTATAAAAATATTGAAAAATATATATGTGAATGTAATGTCATGTATAAAATGATAAAAAGAAATAATATAATTCTAAATTCTTTATAATCAGTGAAGCCTACTGACATAGAACATGCACAACCTTCTACACCAAAAAGTTAAAAACGACATAAATAACATTACAATATAAACACATACAAAATCCAAAGTATAATGATGTGTAAATAAATAATTAATAAATAATTAAATAAATAGATTAATAAATAATGTTTGGTGTAAATATAAATGTAATATAAGTGTAATATATTTCAAGAATCCAACATGAGAAAAGGTTTAATGCTTATATAATCATTCAGTCCAGGTCTGGTAGTAGCATCACATAACAACTGCCATTTGCTTTCTAAAAGTGCAAGATACGTTTTCCAATTACCCCCTAATACAGTGTGGTCAATATGGTCAATAATACTAAAAAGAAATGAATGATCAGGACCTCTATCTAAAATATGCTTGCTCAAGGCATTATTGGGGTCCTGTTTCTTAATTCTATATAAATGTTCATAGATTCTAGTTTTGAATTTCCTCTCAGTCTTTCCAATATAATAGGCGTCACAATAAATACAGGTGGCAACATAAACTACTCTAGGTGTATTACAGTTGCCAGCTGTACTATGCAAACGGATCCTAGTGATGTTGTTTAACTTAATTGCCTCAGCTTCATTTATACACTTACATTGTTTGCATGTACCACACTTTTTTGTGTGTTTAGATCTGTTAACATTCCTCCTACTACTGACATGGGAAACAGTATTTCAAAATTTTACAAAATATTGATAAACTGTAAAACAACACCCACAACCTCATATTGGAAATATATAACAAAAGGGCACTCAGTACAGTTAACTGAAGATATTAAAATAAATTTTCCTATTATCAATAAAATATACATCCTTTACACAATACTGGAAAGTTATTAATTGCAAATGCTTGCAAAAAACATTCTTAACCCGAGGCAGAATCAGTAAAATTACTTCTTCTATAAAAGGAATATGTTGGAGATGTGAACAAGTACACAATGCAGATTGGAACCACATTTTCTTTGATTGTGTTAAAATTAAGCCATTTGGAATGTTATTAATAACTTCTAAAAGCTTTATTCAATAAATTATTTTATTTAACTAAAGCTCTTATATTATTGTGAATGAAGGTCCTCATTTGAATAAGTCAAACTTGTATCTAGCATGGACGATACTTGCAATTTCAAGGAAGTGTATAACAAGAAGATGGAATACAAGCACAATACCAACTTTGGAAGGCTTCTCGTTATTGGAAATTAAAATTAAAGAACTAAGAATGTATCCAAAGCCATTTATCAACAACCCTTGGAGAAAAGTCTTATCGTTGATTGACACTATACAATAATTGATCAGACACTCTGATAATGGATTGGACATACTTATAAAGTAACTGTATACATTAAGATCTGTTATAGTGTCAGGCTAATGTAAATAGTGTGCATAGTTATTTAAGATGTTATGTATAAATACTATGGAATTCATTCAAACATATTTGGAAAACTAAAAAAAATTTGAGAAAAAAAAGATTCCCCCTCTAACTACTCCTACTAGCCCCCCCCCCCCCCCACCTCTAACAAGTTTATACTGGCTACAGTAGTACAGGCACCATTTTCAAACCTAGGTGCTTAGGATTCCCTGTCTCTTCCCCCCTTGGCTGACCTGGCATGCCTCTAAGTTTCTTCATTGTATGGATTTTATACTGTTTTTGTGTGTGACTGTATGACCTGTTTCTAGGCTGTGATACTGCACAGACTGCTCTGTTTTGTTGCAGAAGATTTTTAAGTAGCTAGTGACTTTACTGAACTCTGTCCTAATATTTGTGTTCTAAACTGAACCTGAACCTAGAGAAAGTGTATAATCATCAGAATAACTACTTGCTGCGTATGTTTTTAATGTTTAAATTGCTCATACACATTGAATAAGTGCATTTAGAACCCGAATAGCTTGCACTAGCTATATTGGAATAGCTTTTACTGACTATTTTGCATTTGTACAGTGATGAATGATTGATTTGTTTTTCTGGTATATCTGTAAAATCTGGCAAGTGTTTATGTTCTCTACTACTAAGTTTTCTTAGCCATAAAATCTAGTCCACTCTGAAGTATGCTACTTTTACCTCCTCAAACCTCTCTGATTGTACTGTTGTAAAATAACTGCCTGTTGTTGCCTTATTGCTTACCCGAGAATCTCTGTTTTTCTCTTTTTCTAATCAAACTCTACATTTACCCACACTAGCATACTGCAGCTCCTGCAAAATTACATCTACGGGATTGCAACTGGCCACCACAGTCTCTAACAACTTTTTCTCTCCCAGCAATTAAACAGTGTAGATTACAAACATAAACAACATCTGTTAAGCTCTCTTTTACTGTGCTGTGTAACAAAGCGAGTCACCATTTTGGTCAGTCATAGGGCTCTTTCTGCACTATTTTTTGCCTCTTTTCCCCTGTAGCTAAAGTAAACTGATTCATACATTTGTCTCTCTGACCCTAATTTTTATAGGTATACCTTGTAGCTTTATGACTTTCTAACTTGCAGACGTAGATTAAATTTTACTTATTTGTCTGACATGTGAACAAGTAACCCTGATTCAAAACCTCAAAATGATATACTGTTGGTTTGTCTTTCCTGCTAAAAGTAAATAAAATTAAAGTGCTGAGCACAGGTTTTAGGCCCTTACATTCAACTTACTTGTGATGTGGTGTGCTTTTGCCCACTCTTCTCACCTCCTACCCCAAGTATCCTCAAATTTATACTTTCACCTCATTGTCTGATCACTCCCACAGCCCCCTCCCAGCACCATAACTTGTGCTCTCTCCCTTTCACTCCTCCCACCTTGTCTCCAATCTTCCTCTTTTCCCCACCCACCTTGGGCTGCCTGGTCTGTGGCTTGCCTCTCTCACACTTAAATCTTTCACTCCCTAGCACACCTGCTATCTCCTAGCATACTCACTATTTCCACCCCTCAATATTGTTCCTTCCCTCACACTGCTTATCTCTAGCCACCACCCTTCCCTAATATATTACTTTATATTTTACCTATAACTTTTCCCCTCCTTTTTCCATCACACAATGCTATCCTTACTGCTATTTCTCCCACTTCTAATCTCACTAGCCCTAAGCACTTCCTACCACACTGAGCTCCATATCGTACCCTCTTCCTCCACCTTTCCCTTTCCCAGACCTCTTCCAACATATAACCAATGTCCACTGACTATTGCCACCTCTCTTTTCTGTCTCTCCCCCTTTCAGTATCTTAAATTTAAACTCATGGCCTACCCCACTCTTACTCCTAAGCCCAAACTCAAGTACCCCATTCCCCTTTCTGACCACCCTCACCTTTTCCATCTTGTCTGTGCTCTTCTGCTTTCTGGTGACATCCATCCTAATCATGGTCCCTCCCCTCTCTCCACTACCTCTCCACCTTCATCTGCTGTCCTCCCCAAAACATCCTCCAATCTCTCCAGCTTCAATCATCGCTCTATCTCTGCAATGAACATCCAGAGCCTAAACAACAAAACGTCTGAACTTCACGCATGGTTAGCCCAAAACAAACCTCACATCCTGGCCTTATCAGAAACCTGGCTAAAACCTCATATCAATTCTTCTGAATTTCTGCCACTTCAATACAATATCTATAGGTCTGATAGGACACCCAAAAAAGGTGATGGGGTGGCTATTTTGTACTCTGTCTCAATGACGCTAACACCTATAGACATTACCCTGCCTAGTTTCACCTCTGCTGAACTACTGCTCCTAGACTGCCACATCAGTAACTATAGGAACTTTGCTATTGCCTGTATCTATATCCCCCCAGGTAAAAACATCCCTATTCTTGAACATATGCTCTCCGGGATAAACACCTGCATCCCCTATGAAACCATCATTCTTGGAGATGTTAATATAGATTGTAACTCCCTTATTGGTCACTCACCCCAACATATCATAAACCTATATGGATTCTCACAACTGATCACTACCCTTACCCACTACAGTAAAAATGCTACTGGTTCCACAATTGACTGTATCTTGACCAACTCTCCTAACAACTACTGTAACCCTACTACCTTCCCTGACTCTATTAGTGACTGTTATCCCATCTCTATCTTAAGGCACTCTTCTCATCTCTCTAAGCCCCATCTCTGCAGACATTGTAGGAAACTGACTAACTTTTCCCCTGAAACCTTTAACTATGGACTCTCTGCCATCAACTGGTCTTTTCTAAAAACTTTCTCCCTCAAGGATTCTGTTACTAAATTCAACCACATTTTCCTTGATGTCCTAAACTCTCTTGCCCCAACTCGCAAAATCAGAATCAAATCTAATTTCACACCCTGGATCTCCAAAGCTACTCCTGCTTTGATGCATAAAGAGATGCTCTATGGGAAAAATGGCAAACCACTAAAACTACCTCCTTTCTCCAAGGTTATAAGCAACTCAGAAATTGTGTAAAAAAATTATTATTTTGGATAAATACCAATATTTCACTAAATTTCAAAGCTTTCACCCAAATGACCCGCACAAATTCTGGAGTACTATCAGCTCCCTGCTCCACACTGGTTCTCCTACCATCCCTAATCCTTTCCCCTCTCACTCTCCCTCTGAAACTGCAGACTTACTCATCAAACACTTAATAGATAGCATCTCTAAACTCCTACCCTCTGGTAACTCTGCTCATCCCAACTCTTCTGTGTCACCCACACCTCCCCCTAAACCTCTATGTTGCTCTGTTGCTCAGCCTTTTACCTTGTGACCTGTTTCTACTAAATACATCAAATCCCAGCTTCTTAAACTAAAACCATGCTCTCCCTCCACTGATAAATTCCCCCCTCAATTTCTGAAAATTGATGCTGACTCTATTGCATAGACTGTATCTATCTCTGCAGAAATACGGAAATCCTTCTATACCACTCCTCTGCACAAAGGTGGTGACTCTATTGAACCCTCTAACTATAGACCAATTGCTATTCTCTCACTGCTCTCTAAGATCCTTGAAAAATGTATACCTACTCAACTACTGTTCTATCTCATTCATGAAAATCTCCTCACCCCCTCACAACATGGTTTCTGCCCTAAACACAGTACCTCGACTGCCTTACTATCCTTTACTCAAAGGGTTGCAGAAGCTAGGGACAACAACCCCCTTGTCTCCTGTCTATTCCTTGATCTCTCTAAAGCCTTAGACACTGTGTCTCATCCCATCCTTCTTAACAAACTCTCAGACCTAAACCACTCTCCTTCTGCCCTTGGCTGGTTCCAATCCTACCTTACTGGCAGTAAACAAGCTGTTAGATTGCAGCAGGTTTTCTCACCCTTCCTTGCTGTTCAAACAGGAGTACCCAAAGGCTCCATACTTTTCAACATTTTTACCATCAACCTACATTCATCCTGTAGTCTCTCATCTGTAATCTAATATGCAGATGACTCTACTCTCTTATCTATCTCCAATACTATCTCTGAACTACACTCACTATCATAGATTTCCTTTATATCTGTTGAAAAATGGCTCAGAAACTAATCAATCAACTAATCCTTAACCCTAAGAAAACTCAACTCCTTCTCTTCCTACCTCAGACACTCTGTCACCTTAAATCCCACTTTTCTCTTTCCTCACTAGATGGCACCACTATCTCCCCTGCCTCACATATCAAACTCCTTGGGGTAATAGTTGATGACCAACTAAAATTTGACTTGCACATACAACAGGCCATCAAAAAAAGCCACCAAAAATTTGGGCTACTTTATAGGAACAAAAAATTCCTCACCACTGTCACTAAACGCACTCTTGTGCAGGCATTTATCTTATCCAGTCTACTATACGCTTCCCCCATCCTTACCGATATCCAGTCTACCTCAGTGCAGAAACTGGAAACAAACGTACAACAAAATTGTGAGATTTATTCTAAACCAACCACTCTCTTCACATCACTGCCACTCACTAAACAAACTTCAGTGGCTGGAATTTCCGCACCTTCTCCTACAATCGCAACTCCACACCACCTTTGCCATACTTAACCCCTCTGCTTGCCCTGCTCTCAGCTCCCATGTTACCCCTACCCCCCCCCCCCACCAGCCTCTCTGGAGTACTGCCTCTTCCCTCAGTTTATAAACCCAAAAGGAGTATTGGAAAAGTACTTTACAAACACTCTGCCTTACTAAATTGGAACAAACTCCCTCTCCATATTAGATCCACACTTTCCTTTCCTTGTTTTAAAAAAGAGCTTAAATCCCACCTACTAAACTTGAAATTATGCCGTTGCCTTGACCACATGTAAGTCTTAGTCTGACAAACTGTATAACCTGTTGCATCATCTAACTTTCTTTCATCTCGTAAACCCTCAGCTCTACTACTATAGCCCTACTACAGCCCCCTCACATTCTCCACACTATCCCCCCCACTTCCTATCAATGTCTATACATTATCCTTTTGAAGAATGATTATCTTTTTGTTTTTACTCTCATATGTAGTAAATTTTAGTCCACTACTATCAGTGCAACCCTTAATGTTCATAATGTTTTTTCTTTTGTTTTTCTCTTTATAATTAATTTTGTATTTGCAGTGTTGTTTTTTATAGTTTTTGTTCTGTATGTTTATCTTTGCTTATGTTTGCTGGGGCTCTTTCTCCTTGGGTCTCCACTGAAAATGGGTTGCTTACTATCAATGCAAATAGTTAATAACCTTTTCTTTTTTACAGTTATTTTGTATTATGATTGTTATTTAATATTTGTATATTGTCACTTTATTTTTACTTATGTTTGATGGGGCTTTTCCCCTCGGGTCTCCACTGAAAATGAGTTTGCTTGCAAACTCAGTTGGACTAACCCGGTTAACAACTGCAAAAAAAAAAAATATATATATATATATATATATATATATATATATATATATATATATATACATATGTATGGGTCTACTACCGGAGATCAAAATTACACTATTTCGTAGTAGATGCCCACTAACGCGAAAGTGCACTTCACCGAAAGTGCACTTTCGCGAACACCACTTGAGCAAATGGTTATGGACTTTAGGGTTAGGGCTTGGGTTAAGGATAGTGGATAGCTAGTAGGGCTATCCACTATCCTTAACCCAAGCCCTAACCCTAAGGTCCGTGACTACTGCACTACAGTGGAGGACACTTCCCGTTCATTCTAGTGGAGTTCGCAAAAGTGCACTTTCGGCGAAGTGCACTTTCGCATTAGTGGGCAACTACTACCGGATTTCGACATAGTGTAATTTCAATCTCTGGTAGTAGACCCATATATATATATATGTGTGTAGATATATATATATATATATATATATATGTGTGTGTATATACACATATATATATATATATATATATATATTATTTGCATATATTCTTCAGAGTGTTGATGCATGCTTGTATACACTGCATGTTTACCTGTGTGCATGTGTGTGTGCATGTAACGTGTGTATGTGTGTGTGTGTGTGTGTGTGTGTGTGTGTGTGTGTGTGTGTGTGTGTGTGTGTGTATGTAAATATGTGTGTATGTATATGTATGCATGTATATATGAGTCTACCTTAGAAGATCGACAGACCATTTGATCGACATTCATTTGGTCGACAACCAGTATTCAAGGCACTTAACAGGGAATTACCCCCCCTCCCCAATGTTGTGTGACCCTGGAGTTGATATATATATAGTTAGAGGGGTGTAGGGGGCACAACCCCCCACAAAGGGAAGTGTTGGAGGCAAAGCCCCCCCACCTAATTTTGTTTAAAATGTGTAGTTTTTGTTGAATTTGTCATGTTTTAAATGAAAATCCCCAGATTTTTGCCATGAATACTGGTTGTCGAACAAATGAGCTGTCGACCAAATGAATGTCGATCAAATGGTCTGTCGATCTTCTAAGGTAGACCCGTATATATATATATATATATATATATATATATATATATATATATATAGATATGTATATATATGTATGTACACACACACACACACACACACACACACATATATATATATATATATATATATGTGTGTGTGTGTGTGTGTGTGTGTGTGTGTGTATGTATGTATATATATGCATGTATGTATACACATCAACAGATACACACACACACACACACACACACACACACACACACACACACACATATATATATATATATATATATATATATATATATGTATATATATATATATGGGTCTACTTCATTTGATTTTAAGACCATTTGACCGAAACTCATTTGATCGAAATTTCATTTGATCAAAAACCAGTATTCAAGGCAAATAACAGGGATTTGTTCCCCTCCTCAATGTCGTGCGACCCTGGATTTGGAATATATAGTTGGGGTGGGGGGCACAGCCCCCCACACTGGGGGTTGTGGTGGGTGAAGCTCCCCCACCTATTTTTATTTAAAATCTGTACTTTTTGTTTTGTTTTCTTATTTTAAAGGAAACTAGTTGGGAGGCTTCACCCCCCCCAACTATATATACCAACTCCAGGGTTGCACGACATTGGGGAGGGGGACATATCTCAGTTTTATGCCTTGAATACTGGTTTTCGATCAAATGAAATTTCAATCAAATGGGTTTCGGTCAAATGGTCTTTCGATCCCCATATATATATATATATATACATACACACACACACACACACACACACACACACACACACACACACATACACACATATATAAAAATATATATATAGTGACATAGACATATATATATATATATATACATATATATATATATATATATATATATATATATATATATATATATATATATATATATATATATGTCTACTACAAAATATCAAAAGACCACTTACTCAAATCCCAAATCATTGAGACATCAATATTGAAACCACATGTCTGCTAATTGCTAAACCATCCAAAACGTTCACCAGGAGAGGAACCACTTGACCACCATTGGGAAGTTTGCCCTTTTCCCCACTATAGTGTAATCTCGGAGTTGGTATATTTATTTGGTGGTTGTGAGGAATGAAGACCCCCACTTTGGTGGGTTTTATTTACTTCATTGTGTGTATTTTGTCCTGGTGGCCAAGTGGTTCCTTTCCTGGTGAACGTTTTCAATGAATTAACAGTTTGCGGATATGTGATTTCGATATTGTCATCTCGATGATTTGGGATTTGAGTAAGTGGTCTTTCGATATTTTGAAATAGATATAAATATAGATATAGATATAGATATATGCACACACACATATATTATATATTATATGTCTATGTATATAGATATAGCTATATATAAAAAGAACCACAACTATGGCTAGCAAAAAAGGAAGACTTCTGGAAAAAGAACCAGTAAAAGTGTATCACCATACCAATGCTTTTGTTTTGTAAAATATATTATGTTTTGTGAAACATAGACAGGAATGTTACACTTCTAGATATAGTGGCATTGTTAAAAATAAGAAACATATAAAATGCAATGTTTGTATTCAATGTTCTTACATTTATACAAGCACCAGTATATACTTAGAGTTTTAGACTGCCAGTGATATTTCTTTACATGTAGGTAATTGTGATAATAAAGGGCTAGTGTACATTGTCATATGTTTCATGTGTCCTAGTTTCTGTACTGGCAAAACTGAAAGGACATTACGTAAAAGAAATTTATGAACACTTCTACAACACAGGGAGGAAAAAATGAGATTGCTCTTTTTAAACATTCAGTGGTGTGTAAAAGTTTTAGAAAGTTCAGTTTTGCCATATTGGAGATCGTTTCCCCTGACCCAAAAAGGGGGGGGGGGGGCTTGAGAGAACAGACTAAAGTACAGGGAGATGTTTTGGCAACTGAAGTTAAATACCGCTTCCCCTCCTGGATTGAGTGAGCATGTGTCCATTGTTTCCGTACTTAAATTATGGACAAACTGTGATGGACAAATATGATTTTTATTACATCAAATATCATTCATTGTTTTTCATTGTTGAAGTTGTAATAAAATGCTTTTTAGGCACTTAGTTTTTATCCTCTAACGATTTTTCATTTATTTATTTGCCCATTTTCTTTTTAAAATTTGAAGAACATTTTAAAATTTTGATCAATGGATAAGTTAATCAACTTTTTTAGTTATTATTTTGTTTTTAATAATGTCATTTTTGTCTGTGTTGTTTTTTTCTGCAGGCTTAGAGAATCAGTTGTAGAGTTGCATGTCTTTGTAGACACCCTCTTCAGTGAACGGAAAACTTATAAACTTATTCTCCACGTAATTCTGTTGGTTCTGATGAAGTCTTATTCATTTTAAAATGACAAATGCACTTAACCAGTTGTGAATTGCATTTTCATTTGTGGAATGTTTTACAATATAAAGTGTCAGTGTGGAGATAGACTTTTACTGGTTCTTCCTCCAGAGGAATTTTGTTTTTATGAGCAGTGGTTGTGCTTGATTGAACTTTACTGCATACTTGCCAGTGATTTTTTTATGTATAACTATATGTATGTATAAATATGGATATGTGTGTGTGTGTGTGTGTGTGTGTGTGTGTGTGTGTGTGTGTGTGTGTGCATGTGTGTGTGTGTTTGAGACTATATAAGCTTTCTCTGATGTGATTAACATCTTTTCTTGAGCTGATAAAAAAAAAACTCACGTGAGAAACATGAGTGCTAAAATGTGTCATCCTATGGGAGGGAGGAAAAGTCTCTGTTAGTGCTATTCTATCCTGTCAGTAGTTCGATATACACATACAAAAAACAAACGTGCACACACACACACGCTCGCGTGCATCTGGATTGTAGTTGCAGTATGCTTTAGGAGGTTTTGGTTTCATGCATTATGGCCTGAGATCTTCAAGTGGCTCCTAAAACATAAAGGGTTTACTTCCCTCAATAATTAAGGTACAGTAAGGGACAGAATTAAAAGTCCTACACTTGGAAGGAAGGGAGAGTGACTTGGGGGAAGCAATCATTTCCTTCAGTAGAAAATAACTGGAATATTTTATCCAGTGAATTTCCTTAGAACTTGTTAGAACTGGGAAGTGCTGGATTTTATATCACAACTAATGAGTGTCAGTTTCTGGGATAATTGTAGATGTAAGATTGTCTAGAATATGCTTCTTGAAACATAGGTGACCACTGTATTCTGCTAATATTTCATTTAAAAACTTTAAGACAGTGTTTGTTTTATTCTCCATTACTGTGTTAAGAGATGTTCAGATTTCACACACACTGGAGAATGCAGGCAAAATTTTATCCTAAGATACTGAAAATGCAAGTCAAAACCACTGAGTGTATGAGCTACTTGCCCCTACTCCCCATCTGTGTACTTGCCCTCAATTAATAACTGGTCTAGAGACATCTTAATAGTGACTGTAATGATCTTAGTTTTTATAATATTATTCATGAATCCAACACTATTTGTATAGAGGGTGTGGTAATTCAGGAGATTATATCTCGGCAGCAGAATGAAAGCCTTCTTATGGATTGGAGTATGTTATAGACCCTTCACTGAGTTAGAGTTGGAAGAAGATAATTTAGAAAAGAATTTTACTATGCTTTTGAAGAATTGTCTTCCCCTCTCCGCACAGTCAGAGGGTTTACTGGATGAAGGGCCTGATCATTCTGTCATGTAGATATGTCAGAAAAAGGCTAATAATAATCATCACTATTTGTCTTAATTTGAGGAAAATGAGCTGGAAAGATCCCACTAGTCAGAGATGCTAGAAAGAAAACTCATATAGTTGATATGGAGGCTGATGAATCAATCTCTACAATTTGGAACCCATATTTTGAGCTTTTCCATGAGTTCTTTTGAGTCTTTGTAGTCTCAGACAGAAGCTGTAGGTCTGTAGGTGAAGAAAATGTTACAGTCTGGGGTGACTGAAGAATTGCGCAGTGCCTGGAATACTAAGATTGTTCTAGTACCTAAACACAACAGTGGTATAAGATCTTGCAATGATTTTTACCAGCTCAGTGTCAAAATTTAATGCTTATCCAATGCCAAAGACAAATGGGTGGAAAGACTAGAAAAAAACAGTATTTATCACATTTGACCTTACAAAGGGGTACTGGCAGATTTCCTTAGCTTTGTTGTCCAGGAAAAGACAGAATTTTCTATCCCAGATTTCTTGTTCCAGTGCATTATGCCTTTTGGTACATAGAGCACCAGTAACATTCCAGTGACTTACTTCAGTTTTGGGAGCCCATTGTAACTATGCTGCAGCATATTTGGAAGACTTGATCATATTTCCTGAAACCTGGACCAGTTATTTGTTTGAGCTGCAAACAGTGT
>NC_056749.1:106626327-106666327 GCF_019279795.1 Protopterus annectens | reverse complement strand
ATTGTCAGAGTATTAATCTGTGTTTATATGCATATATATATATATATATATACATATATATATATATATATATATATATATATATATATATATATATATAGATATATATATATACATATATATATATATATATATATAAAATATGTGTGTGTATGTATATATGCATGCAAGTATTTGTGTGTACATAGCTTTTGAATTAGCACTTTTGATGTTGTGGTGTGTGAATGGTAAGATGTGAGTTTGGGTATGTATGTGTATGTCTGTTGGTTTTGGGCTTTAGTGTATGTCAGTGTGTGTTTTGACTGTGATGTGTCTGTGTGAGGGTGTGTATAATCTGTGGGAGTAAGCTGCTTGTGTGTGTCTGATTGTGCGATCTTGGAGTTAGCATATATAAGTAGGGGGTATGGGGGCGCAGCCCCTCACATGGGTGGTGCAGGGGGCTTGCCCCCCCATTTATCTGTAGTGTAGGATATTATATTTGAGTTGGGGGGGTGGTGTGTGTGTGTGTTTGTGTGTGCTGTATCTGTAGTGTAGCTGTTTTAGGGTTTCAGTGTTTGGTGTCTTCGGCTATGTAATTTCGAAATACTGAAATTCAGGATTTCAGTATTTCAAAAATACATAGTGAATCTCTCTCTCTCTCTCTCTCTCTATATATATATATATATATATATATATATATATATATATATATATATATATATTGGGGATACAAAAAATAAACACCCCTGCCAAAATGCCAAGTTTCCGCAACACAAAAAAATGAGACCACAACAAGCCACCTCAAAACTCCTCCTGCCCCCAGTGTGACCCACAACCTGCACAATTCAACTGAAAAACAAAGAAATCTGCTAGGGGAAAATATTCAAAAAATAAAAAACATACAACAAGCTGGTTGCACAAGTGTGCACACCCCCAAATTGAAGCACCTCCCGATTCAATCACAGCATTCAGTCTTCTTGGGTACACACCTGCCATAAATAAAAGAGACTCTGTGTAACCTCAAATAAATTGATATATATATATATATATATATATATATATATATATATATATATATATATATATATATATATATATATATATATATATATCAATATAAATTCTGAAACACTGTAAGTGCATGAGTCCCAAATTAAGTGTGCAGAAAATATAAATTAAAACACCAAAATGTTAATCTCAAACAACCTCAATATATATGTGTGCATATATACAATGCCATTGAGTTGAAATTGAGTTATGGAGGGTTTTCATGATATATTCTGAAAGTAGATTGCCAGGCTTTTCTTCCATTTAGGTACTGCTGTTGCCCAGTCGTACCCCATGCAGGTTTTGAACCAAGGGCTACCAGCTGGTAATCCTGTGCCATAACCTCTGTGCTATCAGGCTGGGTTATAATATACCTCTAATATATTTACATATATTTACACAGACACACACACACATATATATTTGTGCGAGTGTGTCTACATGTGTGTATGTATCTCTCTCTCTCTCTCTCTCTATATATATATATATATATATATATATATATATGTGTGTGTGTGTGTGTGTGTATGCATATATTTGTTTATTTATCTAACATTTGTTTACTTGGAAAGTCCAACTGGGACAAAGCTCATTTTCAGCAGAGGCTCAGGAAGAAATGCTCTAGACGCATGTCTTTGAAATGTGTGAGGAAACCAGACCACTTGGAGGGAACCCACATGACTTCCAGACTCTTCACAGAAGGCATCCCAGCTGAGAATTAAACTGCCTGCAGACACACACACACACACACACACACACACACACACACACACACACACACACACACTTATAGATGGATAGATAGATAGATAGATAGATAGATAGATAGATAGATAGATAGATAGATAGATAGATAGATAGATAGATTCATAGATTTGTACTAGGCTAGCTGCCCTTGTGGGCCATTTTAAGAATAGCCAATTATGACATGTGAGACTCAAACCCTGGACCTTGTTTGTAAGGCAAACACTATGCCAACCTCCCACCATGTTTACTATATATATATATATATATATATATATATATATATATATATATATAGAAAGAAGACCAGAGAAGTCGACCACGGCAGAGATGATGGCACGGGAGATCGACAATGCAGAGAACCCGACGACGGTTATTAACAGGCTGAACATCGACCGACATGGGAAAGGCTGTGGGGTATGAGGATGCAAGGGGCGGGAAAGTGAGGTGTGTGTGGAGATGGGATAAAGGGGGTGATAGGGTGTGTTAAGTGGGTTAGGGGGGGGATAGGGAGGGGGGTGGGAGAAGTATGAGTTGGTTAAAGGGAGGTTAGAATTGGGTTAAGTGGTTAGGTAGGGGGAGGCGATAAAGGGGCTTAAAGTGAAGGGGTTGTAGAGGCGTTAAAGGTGGGGTGGTTTAGGGCGAGTAAGGAGTTATAGGGTAGTTTTAAGTAGGTTAGGTTGGGAGGCGAGGGGTTATGAGTTAAGTTAGTTAGGGGGGTAGCGGTAGGTATTAGTCGACGATAGCGGTGGACCTTAGGGTTAGGGTAAGGTGTAGTGTGGGCTTGGTAAGATTTTTTGTGGCTTGTGTTGTGTGTGTTGTGGAATGGGGATGTGCTTTGTTTTTAATTATTGTTGTGGTGTATGTATTGGTATTGTGGGGTCGTGTTTGTGTTGTACACGGGTTATTTATTTATCGTTTGTGTGGTTTGTGTTTATGGACTTTATGGACTGTGTAATGTGTTGATGTGGTTATCGGTGTTGTGTGGTTTTATATATATATATATATATATATGAATCTAGGACACATGCTCGACTAGCATATGTCCAAATCACAAAACATCGAACACACATACACGAAAGCGCTTAACATCATAAAGCGCTTTCATGTATGTGTAGTTAAAAAAATCTACGTTTCTAGCCCCCCTGCACCCCCTACCCCCACCTACTTTATTATTCTCACTCCGAGATTGCACTACAGTGGGGAAAAGGGAATTTTCCCTTACCCGCACTGTAGTCAGATCTACGAAACAGGCAGACATACATGGAAGCGCTTGTCGATGTTAAGCACTTCCGTGTATGTGTGTTCGATGTTTTGTAATTCGGACATATGCTAGTCGAGCATGTGTCCGGATCCCATATATATATATATATATATATTTATATATATATATATATATATATATATATATATATATATATATATATATATGTATGGATCTGCTTTACAGAGTTGAAAAAACATTAGATTGCTATTCATAACATTGAGACCACAAAGTCAAACATTCACTTTACTGAAACTTCACAACATCGAATCCAGTAACATCAAACTGCAAAAAACAAACAGAAACCATTTCAAAGCTTCAACTACTTTTTATCTGCTATGCTTTTGCAGGGGGGCTTCACCATACACACCCTCAGAAATTAAATATACTAACTTCAAGATCGCACTACAGTGAGGAAAACAGTAACCTACAGACACACTATGTAAGCAATGTCAACAACAACAGCTTAACATTGAAATATTCCATTTTAAACCCAACACATACCTGTTACTCAGTATTACCTTTTTCCCATTTTAAACCTTAAATTTCAAATAAAGTCTTCACTGAAACCAGCAGCTTCCAACATTACATCCACCATATTTCTTATACAGTGACAACACAACACCTTAATGGGATAGCTCAATATTTAACCAAATATCATTTAACTATAAGAAAATATTTACTAATAGTACCTTACCATTAGCTCTTCTATGTTCGATATTCTGGTATTCGATGTTGTGAAGTTTCAGTAAAGTGAATGTTCGACTTTGTGGTCTCAATGTCATGAATTTAGATTAAATGTTTTTTCAACTTTGTAAAGTAGATCCACACACACAAATATATATATATTTATGTATATATATATATATATATATATATATATATATATATATATATATATATATATATATATATATGTATGTATGTGTGTGTCTAAGGTTTACTATCATAAGTATGAAATGAAATTGGCTGAAAAATGGTAATATTGACTCGGAAAATCAAAAACGGTGTGTACCGACATGCAAAATGTCAACTCCGCATACTAATATGCGAATTCGACCTTACTCGATATTAGTAGAATGCAGTCCTACACTGCACCAGATGTAACATGAGGATTTTGCAGGGGGGGCAAGCCCCCCACACCCCCTGCAAAATGTATATTCAAACTCAAAGATCATACTACAGTGGGGAAAAGGGTACATTTTCCGATCCCCACTGTACTGCGATCTCTAGTTCAATGACCAACCTCATCTTTGCAAATGCACTGAGCAATCACTGAAATGGAACTCGCACAAGGGAAGGATCAGCAACACAGGTCGGCCAAATGTCATTCTACAACTCGTGGCCACAGAAACTTCCCTCATCAGTTTAACTGTAAACCATATACACACACACAAGCACACACACACACACACACACACACACACACACACACACACACACACACACACACACACACACACACACACACATATATATATATTTACTTGTATGCTAAATGACCAAAGTTCCCTCCATCTAAAAAAAAGATAAAAAAACAGAGCAGAATGAAAATAATTTTCTGTACCATCCAGATGGAGGGCTGTTTTCCACATATCCCTGCTAACTTAAATATAAAAAATATGAGATCTCATAACAGAGGATAAAAGGAAAAATTCCCTTCTTGCCAAAATTCAGTGATCTTGGATAAATACCACACTTCTACTAACAATATTTGACATGCATTTTATTCATTCAGTTTAATTCAAATAAAATGTGATAATATAACAGAAAGTCATATGTGTATACATACACACACACGCACACACACACACACACACACACATATATATATATATATATATATATATATATATATATATATATATATGTGTGTGTGTGTGTGTGTGTGTGTGTATACTGAACATCGAAGCACAGAAATCTCAAATGGCTAACTATCAAGCCAAAAAGATGGAAGGCGAAAACTGTGAAAAAACAGTTATATTTTTGCAGATCCCCCTTCACCCACTCTGTGCTCCCACACCCCCTGATAATTCTATATACCAACTCTGACATTGTTCTACAGTAAGGAAAGGGCTACTTCCTGATTCCCACTGTGCACAACCTTGCATGGACTTAACACCGGCAGAAACTATCAAATGAGTTTTGATCACTTCTGGAAAGTTCAATTATATGGAGTGTTTATATATATATATATATATATATATATATATATATATATATATATATATGGTTCTAGGTTACATAACCGACAGCTGCTTTCACTGACAACACAAACATCGACACCACATAATCGACAAACCATAAACACGAAACCTCACATGCCCGACAAACAAATAACCGACGGTCCACAAACACGAAACCTCATACGCTGCACACACCACAATAACAACAATCAACTAACAAAACACATCCCCTGTCCAAAAACCACACACAGAACACAAGCACACCAAAATCCTTACAAACCCACACTAAACCTCACATACACAACTATCTACACCCCTAACCCAAACCCTTAACCTAAGGTCTGTCACTATCGCACACTCAGCTAACCCGGCGCCTAACCCTAACTCACTTAATCCACCCTAACCCAAAATATACAACTACGCACACTTACCTAACTGCACTAACCCTAACTCACTTAACCCGCCTAACCCAAAAATACTACTACCGACACTTACCTTACCCTAACCCTAACTCACTTAACCCACCCCTAACCCAAAAATACTACTACCGACACTTACCTAACCCGCCTAACCCTAACTCACTTAACCCGCCTAACCCAAACACTATCACTACAAGACATTTACCTAACCCAAGACTGACCCTAAATCACTAACCCACCCCTATCCCCACAGACCGTCAATATCCACACTTACCTTACTCGCACCTAACGTCCATCACCGCATACTCACACAGCCTTTTTCCAAGTCACTATCCTTGGCATCGGCGTTTTGATCCGTGGCCGGTCTTCCGCATGTAGATCTTCTGGCACCCGCTAATCCGTTGTCGGTGAAAGCAGCTGTCGGTATGTAACCTAGAACCATATATATATATATATATATATATATATATATATATATATATATATATATATATATATATATATATATATATATATTAATATGTTTGTGTGATTTTTTTCAGTGTCCGCTGAAAAAGGGCCATCTGGCCCAGTTGGACATTCCCGGTAGACAAATGTAAAATAAAGTAAAATAAAATAAATATCAAAAGTGCAATCCATTGAAACTAAAGCAAGAACAAAGAAATTAATTATTGGACTCTTCCACCGCTCACACCACTGCAGCTCTAGATGTATTATTTCAGGAATTATTCAACAATTAAGTAAAGCAGAACATTTCTTAACCCATCTGTCTGCCTATTTCAAACTAACATCATAGAAGTCTCTCTCTTTATATATATATATATATATATATATATATATATATATATATGGGTTTAGTACAAAATTTCAAATTCCCAACATCAGTTTCAGAATATTGAGTTCAGAATCTCGAGATCTTGGAATCTTGAATTGTGAACCCCCACGAAACACCACCCAACACACTAAAATATGTGTATGCAGGGGGTTGAGCCCCCCTGTGCCCCCTCACCCCCTGCAACTTAAATATACCAACTCCGAGATCACATTACAGCGATGACAACAGAAATCTCTCAGTCCGCACTGTATGCCAATCTCCGTTCAAAGTTTTGAAACTGTAAACATATGATCTTTGATCATATGAAATTCGAAGTTTTGAGCTTCAAATACTGAATGGAACCCATATATATATATATATATATATATATATATATATATATATATATATATATATATATATACATACACTCACACACACACACACACACACACACACACACACACACACACACACACACACACACATATATATATATATATATATATATATATATATATATATATATACTTCTAAACATCGAAGTACACAAATATTGAATGGCTATCAACTGATCACAAAGATGGAAAGACAAAACACTGAAAAAACACTTATGTTTTTTGCAGCCCCCCCCACACCCTCACCCCCAGTGGAACATGATTTGATGGATCTTATAGTGGATTCCTTTTACAGTGGAAGCAAAATTTTATTGAATGCAAGAAAGTGATATATTCAGAATAAATATAATAATAATTTAATATTTATTTATAAAGGTATATAGACAGGTGCCTATTTACTCAATATAGTCTCATCTTTTTAGCAGGTTGAGCTTGCTTCTTAGATCCTGTCTCAAAGTTACAGGAATGATGTAATCTGAAGCCAGCTGACCATAGCCAGAACAATGTTCTCTACTCATCTGAAATGTTGTGATCTGCTTCTTTTGGGGGGGGGGGGTCTTTGAATAAAAGGTGCAACAACTGAGTTTAGTCTACAGCAGGATTTACAGGCTGTAGCATCCTCTTTGTGAGTTTTGTGCTACTGTACAACACATCTGGCTGAACCTGTCCTGGAGGATAAAGGAACACTGGCCTTCTAACACTGACTTACAGACGCCTCTTTGAGGAAGTCTTTTCTGCAGCGAGTAGGCAAATACAAAAGGAAGAGCTATCCGACCATCTCAGACTGGTAGAATGTTTAGTCCTATCTCAAAAGGAAGAGCTATCCGACCATCTCAGACTGGTAGAATGTTTAGTCCTATCTCAAAAGGAAGAGCTATCCGACCATGTCAGACTGGTAGAATGTTTAGTCCTATCTTGTACAAAAGGAAGAGCTATCCGACCATCTCAGACTGGTAGAATGTTTAGTCCTATCTTGCACTCCCCTTGTTGTGGGGCTATCCGACCATCTCAGACTGGTAGAATGTTTAGTCCTATCTTGCACTCCCCTTGTTGTGGGGCTATCCGACCATCTCAGACTGGTAGAATGTTTAGTCCTATCTCAAAATTGTTGTGGGGCTATCCGACCATCTCAGACTGGTAGAATGTTTAGTCCTATCTCAAAAGGAAGAGCTATCCGACCATCTCAGACTGGTAGAATGTTTAGTCCTATCTTGCACTCCCCTTGTTGTGGGGCTATCCAACCATCTCAGACTGGTAGAATTTTTAGTCCTATCTTGCACTCCCCTTGTTGTGGGATACTTGGGTTAGGGTTGAACTTCACTATGGCAACACAACTTCCCTAAGTCCCTCTCCCTTTATGCTACAGATAATTTCTATGTAACTTTGCCTGGTGTTTACCCAGTTTTGGCCATGGTCACAAGCCCTGAAACTAGACTGGAGACAAAAGGGTGCTGTGGAAAGAGAAGCAAGTCTGACAGGTGCAACTGCTGCTTTTAAGGTACGATTTTTTTTGTATCCCTGTTTTATTTTTATTTGTATTTATTTACTCCGTATTGACCAGCTTAGTCCCAGTGACCCCTTTTTGGGGAATGCCAATGGCAGTATTCATGCTGACAAGGGAAACTTTGGCCAGAGCACTTGGGAAGTTCCCCTACTCTTTTTTTCTATAAGTGCCATGGGATGTTTTTTATCAACCTGAGCTATCAAAGGATGGCATACTCTAGAATGCAGCACCCCCATACTGCATAACTTTGTCAATACTGAGTTATTAATCCAAGTACTTGATGTGGGAATAGAACCCACAGCCTTATGTCTTTTAGCACCAAAGGCAAGTGTGCTACCTGGTGAACTAATGATACAGTGATCCCTAACTATGCAGAGTATGTGAACAGTGTGAGGTGTGCAATAGGCTCTTGCTAGAGACTTTCCTGCCTCCACAATTGTTATCCTCAGGAGCTCCACCCATCACCTAGAGAGAAGCCTCAACAGTACTCCAGTGTCCACTGTATTAGGGTCTTATTAGGGTCTTATTCCATAGTACAGATCTGATCAATGGCACACTAGCATAAAAGTAAGGTTAATTATGTGATAATTGAATGCGTAATTAGCAACTGGCTCATTGTATAGTATAATTTATTATCTTTTAAAAAGTACATAATTCTACAGTTTTAATGATGGTCAGTATTTCTTTTCAATGCATATTTCACAGGATTTTGCTAGTAGCACAAAGCCCACATAGTAAACACCTCATGGAGCTAAATCATACAATTGATATATCCAAGGATTATTGAGCAGCTGACAAACATTTCAACTATTACATGCTATACATGCCATATTGTAAGGCTGTGATCATTTTCAAAATTTATCCCAATAGCTGGTTGCTATCCTTACTAATTATAGGATCATAGGAGATTACTAGGCTAATGGCTCTGGGGCCCTTACAACCTTAGCCAAGAGTTTATCCCCAAAAAAGAAACTTCAATCAGCACCTGTCACCCCTGTCATTGATGGGCACAGTTGTAACCATTGGTACAAATCTGTAGTTACCCATCCACTCATCAAGGTTGCGCTTGAAGAGGGTCAGCATTGTACTTTGCATGACATGTATGGGGAGTCTATTCCAGAGACAGGACAGCCTCTGGGAGACAAACCTGTCTCTCCAGCAGGTTTTGTTAATGTCACGTAATAGATTTAAGCCTTTCAATCGGGTACTATGCGAGGAGTTAGACTTATGGATATGGACAATCTGTACAATACAGAGTAGAGTGATAGTGATTTGAGTCTGTCAACACAGGACAAGTGTTGGAAGTCATGGATTCTCTTTGTGAGGCATTTCTGTGGCCTTTCCAGTTGGTGCAGGTGTTTAGAGAGGTACATACCAAATGGGGTGTTGTACTCAACTATTGGCCTAATGAGGGAGGAGTACAGAGAGGTAATAACCTCCTTTTTTCTGGATGCAATCCCTTTACTTATGAGATGAACCAAGTAAAAAGCTTTTCTGGCCACCACTG
Organism: Protopterus annectens; assembly: GCF_019279795.1. Taxonomy (NCBI): domain Eukaryota; kingdom Metazoa; phylum Chordata; order Ceratodontiformes; family Protopteridae; genus Protopterus; species Protopterus annectens. The sequence continues at coordinate 106,656,465 of NC_056749.1, read as the reverse complement.
CTACATGATGGTCAAATGTGAGATTGCTGTCAGTTTGTGTACCCAGGTCTCTCACCACAGGTTGTGTGCTTAGGGGGTTGCCGTTAATGTGATAACCAGTAGGGGCCGCATGTTTTTGCTAAATGGTGTGATAATACATTTTTTTGCATTTAACTTAAGGCCATAACTTTTGCACCAGTCATTTGTTGCTGTGAGACCTTCTTAAAGTATGTTAAAATCATTTGGAGAGTCAATGACAGCACCCAACTTACAGTCAGCTGCAAACTTGGTCAGCCACAGGCCTTTTGTCTTTGCCTGGACCTCTGAGAAGTAGATGCCAAACAATAGGGATCCCAGGACAGATCCCTGGGGGACACCACTAGTGACAGGTATGCTGCTGGAGGTGGTGGCACCTATTTTGACCTTGTGCAGCCTATCAGTGAGGCAGTTGGCCACCCACCTGATGAGATAGGGATTTATGCCAAGTTGTGTTAGCTTTTTTATGATGCCCGAGTGGGGGATTGTATCAAAGGCTTTGGTCAAGTCAAGGTAAGCTGTATGTATTGACTTTGCCTCATTCAGTGCCTTGGTGACAGTCTCAAAAAAAGTCAACCAGGTTCAACAGGCAAGATCTGCCTCTGACAAAACCGAACTGGGTCGAGTCAAGTGCTTGGAGATTGCCTATGTCCTTGTTTATGAGGTCCATAATAATATGCTCCATGGTCTTGCAGATCAGACTTGTCAAGCTTATGGGGGCGATAGTTAGCAGGGTCAGTATTGGCACCACCTTTGTACAAAGGGATGACAATGGCAGTTCTCCACTCTGCTGGAATGAAGCCTGTACTTAGGCTATGGTTGAAATGGGTGTGCAATGGTAAGCTAGTACTTGATGGAAATGTTGCAGAATACAGCCTGGGTACTATCAGGTCCCAAGGAAGCTGTGTTCTTTGTCTTGGATAGGGCCTTTAACACTTGATCTATGGAGATGTGAGGTGCAGGGCAAATATTGGGGATGTCAAATAGGCCTTGGGCGGGACAGGGGGGGTGAAGTTTGCGCTGAACCTATCTGCTAGCAGGTTGGCTAAGTCAACAGGATCAGTGTAAGTGGTATCGTTAAGAACTAATTCGGAACAAACTTGGACTTTGCCATGGAGGTTTCTGACGTAACTGAAAAAGGTTTTGTAGTTAGCCTTTGCTTCGGAGGCTAGTTTCGATTCATAATTGGCTTTGGAGTCAAGCCTTATCTCTGATTATGTGATCTAACTTGCTGACAACGAGCTTTTGCACATCTACTGTATATGACTGTTCGTCAGCATATAGTTTCAACAGCACACACACACACACACACACACACACACACACACACACACACACACACACACAATCACAGCAGTCAGATGACCCAAATCAGAATATCAGTAAAATCACTGTTTTAGAGGCATGCACCCATTTCCCCTGCATGAGGTTCTTCCCCTGCTGAGCAAGACTTAATTATTCTGACCCCAGCAGTACTGCATGTTTGGGAAAATAAATCAAGTCTCTTTAGCAGCCCATGTCATAAAAGCACTATAATTGGATAACAGGAGAGAAAATGTTTTATAAACTTGTTAATTTCCTGTGGTGTCAGTGAATCAGGCATCAATAGTTGCTCATGCTAACTGTTTACTTGAGAGAGAGAGAGAGAGAGAGAGAGAGAGAGAGCTCTGTATTATGGAAATATGCAAATAAATCAGTAAGTGTGTGTAAAACTGATTATGTTAGTGCAATAACTTATTGGAAATAGAGTAACAGTAACGATCATTTCAAATTGTTGGGCTTCGTGCAAGTTATCACATAAGGTGTTGCATTAAATGTTGTGAAGTTAGGAAATAGAGTAACAGTAACATGATCATTTCAAATTGTTGGGCTTTGTGCAAGTTATCACATAAGGTGTTGCATTAAATGTTGTGAAGTAGACTGAAAGAGAAGTGAATACGAAAAAGACAGAACTGCACTGTGTAATCCTAACAACAAAGACTGTCATGAGAAGGTTAAGAGATTTATAGCAGACTACTGCATGAATTTAGGCATTTTAAAATGATGTGCACTACACAGGAGTCCTGCAGTTTTATAGGCAGGGGGGGTAGATGAACTGCCCATTGTCCTAGCAAGGGTACTGTTAATGTCACCTGTGGTCTTCGGAATAAGCACCTCTCAATCTCTGAGCATCAAAATCACAAATCCTCCCCCCTTCTAGGGTCATAGCAGGTAGTTACAAGTACAGACTTATTCCATTTTACCCGATTTATCTGCAAATCCAAGCCAGGATGTAGCACTAAGCACATGTTGTCTGTTTTTAGCTCAGCAACAGAATATGTCTATAAAGGTGCAACTGTGAACATTAGTAAGTTTTCATGTTACAGAGGTTATATTTCAGGGAAGCAGATCTGTATCCTAGCTGTCAAAAGGAGTAGTTGTAACTAAACAGTGTTTAGGGAAAGGCGGGAGTAGTGCAGGTGTGACCCTCGAGTTTCTGTAGTGGTGGTTATGTAATTTCTGCTGGTTACGAAAGTAAATCACATGAGTTCATGGAATCACCTACAAATGCAGATAATGTAGTAACTGAGACATTAGGTACAATAAATTATTAAATAAAGAGTTGGAGGTTATGTCTACTTCCATTCCAGGTCTGCTAAGCTTTAGGAGGGAGGGTCCATTTCTTTTCTCTCATTTTTTTTCTTATTCACAGTAAGCACCTTGTCCTCTAAACTGAAAGCTGGTGAAATGCTAACTGACATCAGAGGGAGCTGTAACCCATGCTAAAATGATACTATCTCACTGGACGATTGAGCACATTTTCCCTGATAAGAAAATAAACTTCACGTTTTGCAAATTGAAGCTTTATACTGTTAATGTTGGCACATTCCTCCAGATATCCTTAACAGCAGTACCCAGCTGTTTTGCAGGTGAGTGCAGTAAAGCTCAGTATATGGTGTGCTGTCTCTTTAACCAGCAAAGCTGCTAGATCTGACCATAGAGTGGGGGTGGCTTGAATTGTAGTCATGGAAACAGCTGCTTTTGAGTAGCTGCCCCCTGGAAAATATGAGGGAGAGAAAGAGCTAGACATTTCACTGAACAGACTTATGCTGCAAACATTGCATTTCATGAACTCCAGGGCAGTGTACTCTTCAGAAGCATGCAAAGAGAGAACCATTGGTGGATGTTGCTATGGGCAACAGTGAGACAGGTTGAAAATGGTAATAGACTTATTAAATAGTACAGTTCCATGTGCAAAACTGCTGTTTCCTCCTTCCACACATTTCTTGCAGTTCATGCCTTTGCACTCATCTAGACCTTCAGCACAATGCAGCATGCTGGTATGAATTGTGCAGCCATTAATGGGTTAATGCTTCCCAAATCTTCATAAAAGGGAACCACTTACTGCAGTAAATGGGCATATGCCATTGCATTGCGTCATTTAGATCACACTTCAATCAGTGAAGATGTCGGTAACACACTCTATTTTTTTTCTGTCGTATCTGGACCTTCACCACTGATACCATCTCCTCTATGTGAAAAATATGGACATTGGCCAGCTCAACTGGCATAGAAGGATAAAGTACTGAATATTGTCCAGTAAACCCAAGTTCGAAGAGCAACTAGGGCACTTGACAGATCTGACTGGGAGGATAGGCATGCCCATCTTTTAGAGAGGGTTCAGAACCATCCAGAAGTTGTAGCAATCTTTCAGCAGTAAGAGACAGGCCCATGACCTGAAAGTGAACATGTGCCACACCAAGCCATTGATTGGTGGTGGCTTTCACTATGTAAGTATAAGGGAGAAGGCGTTTGAATAAGAACTGTGTGTTATGGCTCCCATGGTGATGCAGTTCACATCTCCCTACCTACATGAGGGGTAAGTTCATAATAATAAATGTATTTTTTTAATGCAATGACACAAGCAAGCCTTATGGATGCCTAAATCATGGCTGCTCTCAGACAACTTTGAAACAAATTTACAGCTAATAAGAGAGGCTTGACGGTAGGCAGGCATGAAGGCAAAAAGCATTAAAAAAAATAGGGATATTCCACCCTCTCCCCCTACACCTGTACATCTACTGCTCATTTACATGTCTGCTTTATCTTTAATGTGCTGTTATGTAATAACCACACTTTTACAGACAGTTCTAATAAAATGGCAACAGCACCTAGGTGCCATACTGTATTTTCAAATTCCATTTTCGTTCTAGGAGTAGCCATGTAGTGATCATGGATGTGCTTCCATTTGATGGGATACTGATGATGTCATCCCTAGTATTCCCTTTTTAAGATACTGTGTTAATTCAACTACCTCATACCCTTAAATGGAGGCTGACATTTCTTGGAAGACTGCAGCTCACCCACCATGGAGTAGGAAGAGAACTGCTTCAGAGCAACCAACTTACTCCTGAGCAGAAGACTTTACTTCATTTGTTTGTGACATAAGTTTGTGTGACTCTGGGCATTTTGAGGAATGGGGTTTCTTCAGAGATCAGTAAACTGCCTACCTACCTCTCTCTGATTACAGTACAGTTCTGGAGCTCAAGAAGGAACATAAAGTTACACTGACATAATTTAGAACTTGGGGGAGGGGGTTGTGAATTAATTTTAAAGTTTATTTGATACATTTTAAAATCAGAGCTTTACAGTGGAATTAAAACACAAATTGATGCACTTTAGACCTCACGTGGAGCGCTGGAAGATATTTATTTGTTTATTTTATTCAGCTCATTTGTTAACACAGTAATCTCTATAGGTGCAAGCACCTTTTTTAACATGAGCCATCTGTGAGTACCATCTGCTTAAGTGACTTGCTTTAAATCACACAGTTTGGAAGTGGAGAATGCTGGAATGAAACCCATGCTAAAACAGTTCAGCAGCTCATAACCTTACCTCTCTGCATAGCTAATATGATGTTTAATGGAAATAGTTGGCTGATAACATTCTTGTCACCAGTGTGCACATTTATCAAACAGAGCTTGCTTCAGGTTAAAGACCCCCTCCCCTGATGTGCTACAACTTAGTGCTGAGTGTCTTAAGGAAAGGGGTACAAAGCTTGAAGCTAGCGGCACAGCCATTCGGGAGTTCTCAGTCCCTTACATTGTTTCTGTTTTTATTAGAAAGCACATTTCAGTTAAAAGGATATTAGTCGAGCTTCATAACTCCTGCTGTATAGCTTTCAGGCGTCACACATTTTAAGGGGCATCACTCCTGTTTTGGAGACCCAGAAATACTCTGTGGGTGATTGCAATTTTACTCACTGATCAATGATATTGAGAAGCATAAATTCATAATAATTTATTCCACAATGTAATCTAAAGACATTAAATACATTGGTGTGCTTGATTTTACTGTCTTTTTGCACTTTGAGTCTTATATCTGATCAAATGTAATATATTTTTCCCACGTACTACTTACTGTGTCATATATTTTTTTTAAGAAAAATTGAGAGATATATGACGCTGAGTGCTGTCTTGACAGAATAATGATGGGTGTCTTATACAAACTGATCTGATGAACAGCACTGAAAGTGAAGCACTCATGCTTGATGTAAATGTTACAAGCAGCAGCAGAACTCCACAGCCTCTAGTAAATTATAAACTGGTGTACACACTTCATCTGTGCACAGCCAAGGAAACTGATAATTACTGAGCTGCAGAAAAAAGCTTTCATGGCCACAGACAATTCCAAAGATTTTCTGATTTGCAAAGGGCTTGTCTGTCACAGTTTTTCCATAACAAGATCATTGCTGAATGTTTATATGGATGGTATTTCCTAAACAGATAAAGACCACAGCATAGCATTGTTTTGTACTGCTGCATTTGCACACTTTTATTTAAAGGAATACTTCTCAAACACTTATAAGGTAGCATTGGGTAAAACAGGCTGAACAGTACAGAATGATACTAAAACTAAACCCAAAGGAACATTTATCACTTCTCTTTTAAAAGTAAAGGGCAGTTAATTTCCTCACCTGCTGAATCCCTCCATCATTACATAGACTTGTATACATAACCAACCAAATATTTTATCTTTAACATACTGTTCCTTTACTTGGTCATCAACTCCCATTTCCTGCAACTTCGGTTGACTGGGGTAGAAGAGATACCTTGGTGTGATGCTACCTCCTAGGTGTAGAGGTGATACCTTGGTGTGATGCTATCTCCTAGGTGTAGAGGCAATACCTTGGCATGATGCTATCTCCTAGGAGCAGAAGAAATACTGTGGTGCAGTGCTATCTCCTAGGTGGAGAGGCAATACCTTGGTGCGATGCTATCTCCTAGATGCAGAGGAGATACTTTGGTGTGATGCTATCTCCTAGGTGTAGAGGATACACCTTGGTGTGAACCTATCTCCTAAATGCAGAAGTGATACCTTGCTGTGATGCAATCTCCTAGGTATAGAGGATTTACCTTGGCATGATCCTATCTCCTAGGAGCAGATTAAATACCTTGGTGCAATGCTATCTCCTAGGTGTAGAGGAGATACTTTGGTGCAATGCTATCTCCCAGGTGCAGAGGTGATACCTTGCTCTGATGCAGTCTCCTAGGTGTAGAGGAGTTACCTTTTTCTGATGCTATCTCCTAGGTGTAGAGGTGATACCTTGGTGTGATGCTATCTCCTAGGTGTAGAGGAGATACTTTGGTGCAATGCTGTCTCCCAGGTGCAGAGGTGATACCTTGCTGTGATGCAGTCTCCTAGGTGTAGAGGAGTTATCTTTGTTTGATGCTATCTCCTAGGTGTAGAGGTGATACCTTGCTGTGATGCTATCTCCTAGGTGTAGAGTATACACCTTGGTGTGATGCTATCTCTTAGATGTAGTGGTGATACCTTGCTGAGATCCTATCTCATAGGTATAGAGGAGATACCCTGGTGAGATGCTATCTCCTAGATGTAGAGGATTCCTTGGTGTGATGCTATCTCCTAGATGTAGAGGCAATACTGTGATGCTATCTCTTAGGTGTTGAGGTGATACACTGGTATGATGCTATCTCCTAGGTGTACAGGAGATTCCTTGGTGTGTTCTTATCTCTTATGTGTAGAGGAGATACCTTGATGCGATGATATCTCCTAGATGTAGAGGTGATACCTTGGTGTGATGCTATCTCCTAGGAGTAGAGGAGATACCTTTCTGTGATGCTATCTCATAGGTGTAGAGGCGATACACTGGTGTGATGCTATTTTGTAGGTGTACAGGAGATACCCTGGTGTGATGTTATCTCCAAGGTGTTGAGGCGATACCTCAGTGTGATGCTATCTCCTAGGTGTAGAGGCAATACTTTGGTGTAATGCTATCTCCTAGGTGTAGAGAACATACTTTGCTGTGATGCTATCTCCTAGATGTAGGGGTGATACCTTGGTGTGATGGAATCTCCTGGGGTAGAGGCAATACGTTGGTGTGATGCTATCTCCTAGGTGCAGAGGAAAAACCTTGGTGCGATGCAATCTCCTAGCTGTAGTTGAGATACCATGATGTGATGCTATCTCCTAGGTGTAGAGGAGATACCTTGGTGCAATGGTATCTCCTAGGTGTAGATGACATACCTTGGTGTGATGCTATTTTTTAGATGTAGAATCAATATCTTAGTGCAATGCTATCTCTTAAGTGTAGTGGACATACTTTGTTGAGATGCTGTCTCCTAAGGGCAGAGGTGATACCTTGGTGTGATGCTATCTCTTAGGAGTAGAGGAGATAACTTGGTGTGCTGCTGTCTCCTAGGTGTAGATGTAATGTCTTGGAGTAATGTTATGTCATGGGTGCAGAGGAGATACCTTAGTGTGATGCTGTCTCCTAGGTGTAGAGGAGATAACTTGGTGTGATGCTGTCTCCTAGGTGTAGATGCAATGTCTTGGTGTAATGCTATGTCATGGGTGCAGAGGAGATACTTTAGTGTGATGCTGTCTCCTAGGAGTAGAGGAGATACCTTGATGCGTTGCTATTTAATATAGTTTTTATAGTGTCAGTCATTCAACAGATATCCTTCCATGCAGGAAGATCAGAAAGTAGTGGGCTGTATTCCCACATATGGTACATGGATTCATTTTTCAATACTGATTCAGCAGTGCAGCTTAAAGAGGGTTTGCTGTCCTTCAGATGAAATGTTAAACCAAGGTCCACAACTACCTCAGTTCATGGTAGCTCATGTGGAAGATCCCATGGACCTTATCAGAATGGATGAGGAGATTTCCCTGAGAGCACTGGTTAAATCTGCCCTAGTCAGTACGAATACCATATCCGGTCTTCTCTGAAAAATGGCTGCTGGAATAATGGACTAACCTGATCTGCAAAGCATGATTAAATAAATACATTTTGAACTGATCTTAGGTTTAGACCCCACTGTGTACATTTGTAACCTGCACGTATAGTAAAACTTCAGTCTTCTAGCTAGGTATGGAGCTGAGAAGGTGTTGTTTTTATGGTCAACGCTGACAAATTCCTTGGAAGTGTCAGCTAGAATAGTCTGTAGATATGGTAAGACCTCTGCAGGAATTCAGCAAACAGAAGAGCCTACCAATATTTGACATAGTAAACAGAAGAGAGCAGACAAAGTATCAGGCTATGCATAAACTAACCAGTACCTGTATCAAGCTGTGCATAAACTAACCAGTACCTATATAATACAAAGTATGAGGCTGTGCATAAACTAACCAGTACCCATATAATACAAACTATCAGGCTATGCATGAACTACCCAGTACCTATATAATACAAAGTATCAGGCTATACATGAACTACCCAGTACCTATATAATACAAAGTATGAGGCTGTGCATAAACTAACCAGTACCCATATAATACAAACTATCAAGCTATGCATGAACTACCCAGTACCTATATAATATAAAGTATCAGGCTATGCATGAACTACCCAGTACCTATATAATATAAAGTATCAGACTATGCATGAACTACCCAGTACCTATATAATACAAAGTATGAGGCTGTGCATGAACTACCCAGTACCTATATAATACAAAGTATCAGGCTGTGCATGAACTACCCAGTACCTATATAATACAAAGTATCAGGCTATGCATAAACTAACCAGTACCTGTATCAAGCTGTGCATAAACTAACCAGTACCTATATAATACAAAGTATCAGGTTGTGCATAAACTAACCAGTACCCATATAATACAAACTATCAGGCTGTGCATGAACTACCCAGTACCTATATAATACAAAGTATGAGGCTGTGCATAAACTAACCAGTACCCATATAATACAAACTATCAGGCTATGCATGAACTACCCAGTACCTATATAATAAAACTACATACTTCCTACCTATCCTTTTCAATTTTAATAGCCTCTTCAAGAGGTGCAGTTTACTACAGATGGAGATAGTGGCATTTTCTAAGGATCCTGCACCCTTTGAGACGAAATCAGTTCCCATTTCTATAAAATGCGGCTCGTTATCTATATCACCTCATATGTTCCTCCTCAGTTGTGCACCCAAATGTGCCTTATCATCATACGTATCCCTTTCTTGGGTTAATTTCCCAGAATGTCCATACTTCATCATGTGCAGGCACACTTCTTCCCTTTACAGGGGGAGCATGGCATTCCATTCCCTGCTCCCTTATTGCACACCTCTTTATGATTACCTAAGCAGCACTCCTGAGGTAGATGTCATGTGCCCTCCTTTGGGGAAGAACACATTCACTGAGGTATATAATCTTCTCTTCTTCAGTCTTTCCATGCATTTCCTTGAGCTTTCTCAGACTGGGAAGACATCACAGCCATACTCTAAGCAGATTTGTTTGAAATGAATTACTGTCTCTAAAACCACACTGAAAGTCTGCTGTCTTTATTGGATAAGTGGCCTTTTTATTTTGGGAGAACTTCAGCTTATCATGTACTCTTTTTTAAGATTTTAAAGCATCACATGTGCAAATGCAGTCTACATGTCTATGTCTTAGTACATGAAAGCTTTCTTTGTTGCAGGTGCTGTACTTTGCAGTGGACTCATATCTCATAGAAGGAGTGAACTTCATTTGTTTTAGTTTTCCCTTTTTTCTGAGTTTGTACTACCTCAATATATATATATATATATATATATATATATATATATATATATATATATATATATATATATATATATATATATATATATATATGTGTGTGTGTGTGTGTGTGTGTGTGTGTGTGTGTGTATTATTGGGGTTGTAGGTGCAGAACCCTTGTATCAGGGAAGTGGGGAAAGTACAACCCACTGGAAAAATAAACAATTGTTCTCTAGTGTTTTGAGTTGTTTTACACAACGTTTTGCTAAAATGATTAATTGGATTACTTTAGATGTTACAGTTATGCTGTTTTTTGTCTCGGCCTAGGAGGATATGTTTCCTTATAGAACCGTTAACATTTTGGGAACATAGATGTGCTGAACTCTTGACAGATATGAAACAAAGATGCAAGTATGCATATGTACACACACACATGCACACACGCACACACACACACACACACACACACACACACACACACACACACACACACACACACGCGAGCATGCGCGCACACACACAGTGAACCCTTACTTAGGGTTTAATCCCAACTTTGATGCAATGATATGTGTACTGAAGTTTTCGTGGGTTTGAGCTACTAAAGTAGCAAAGTTCAACCGTAGGGCAATGCATCAAGTTCTAGAGTGAATGGAACATCATCTTCAAAGTTATGTGCCATCAAAATGCTTTTGACTAGAGATGCACTCCACTAAAAATAAAATAGTTGTCATAATGTCCTCTAGAGATGAAATGAAGCTGTGAAAAAAATACCTTTCAAATGCCTAGCATGGCCTACCATCTGACAACACTTTCAGAAATGACTTACGAGTCTCTGATAAAATCGCATTGTTGTTGAATGTTTTATAGTACTTGATACAATTTAGGCCACTTATGGCTTTGTAATTCAACAGTGCAACTTTATTTTATACATTTTTGGTGTCACGTTAGGGATTACCATCCTTAGTAACTTCCAAACCGCAGCAATGAAGTGACTCTATAAAACTGTTAAGGAGAAGTCTGCAGAGTCTGAACATTTGTTACATCTTCTTCATTTCCTGTTTACTTTGACAAGAACTAATTCCTTTTTTCAACACTGTCCATATGAATAATTATGGGTTCTCCATGGCTCCATTCTTGTCCCAGTATAGTCTCCATTTTAATAGCAAATGTCCTGTAAATCTTTCACAACATAATAGGATTCTGTGTGCTGATGGCCAGCTGCTGCTTTGGAGTACCTTAAATTTCTATGATCTGCAAACATTTAATATATGTCATTAGTTTTCTACTAATAAACTAATAGTTAATACTTCAAAAGCTAAAGCAATGACCTCTGGTACCACCTCCTCTCTTCCCCTCTGATTCTCTAATATGAAAATATCATTCTTTCTGTGGACTCCTGCAAACCTCTTAGTGTCTTTTTGACCCCTGCTTATCCTTGCAGGTTAATAATGGCAGACCTGTCATCAGTTATAGATAATGTAATCTTTTCTGCAGGCTTACCAGTCTCTTCATCCCAGCAACAGATAATATACATGTAGTTTTACTATTGATTTAATGCTCAGAAATGTACTACCAAACATAACCATAACATTTATGCACTTTAAAAAGCACAGAACAAAATCTGAAATGTATGAATAATACCCAACCATACCATTATTTTCTTGTGAATTTAGCAATACACTTCTATCACTAAGAGATGCATTTTTGCAGCCTCTATCTGTAAACTAGATTGTGCAGTTTTTATCCACCAGCTCCCTATCACATTTCATTATCATACCTCTCAACTATCCAGATTTCTTGCACTAAGAGGTTGAGAGGTATGTCATCAGTAAACGTTAAGTTCATACGTTCCAGTGCTATTTCCTTTGCCAATCCCCTTTTATTCATTCTGCTGCAGAAGAGCCTTTCATAAACCTGCCCTAACTGTATTGAATTCATAAGCACCAGAAATAAAGGACGTCTGTGCGCTGCATTTCTAATAATCCATTGTTGCGCCTTCTGCTTTCTCGTTTACTTCTTATTTCCACCTCATCTATTGTATCTGCTTTTGATTGTGTTATTAAGCATCCTCATCCTCACCCTCACCATCTCCCTTTTTCTCATTCTTACATGGGGTGCTGTTTTCACATAAACGCTGATACTTCTTTCAAATCGGTGTCAGACTCCTTCCATCTTTGTGGGTTATACCTGACAGTCACAGGTCTTTTGTCACACACACTCTATCCACCCCTTGGCTAGACTGTCTCATCTACTTTTTCCTTCTACCTTTCTCCAAGAAATCTGCTTTACAAAACAGTATTTTGCTTTCCTGCACATGTGACCTTACTACAGCCATGTGTTCTCGTTGATTTTCTAACTTCAGCTCTGATGTCCTCATTTCTTCATTGGGCCCACAATGTGCGTCCTGCTACCCATTAGATGCTCTTCTTCTCCATCACTTCAAGCATCCTTAACAGCTCTGCTTTCAGTGCCCAGGTTTCTGTAACATACCAAAGCACTGGTTACACAAATCTTTTGTACACCTTACCATTCAGCTTCTTCAATTTATTGATTACACTGACTTTGAAGGTGAAGGTTACATAAAATATCCATGAAAAAAGCTGCACTAATGACATCCCGTCTCAGCCCCCCAAGTGTTCACATACACACACGAGCACACAAACACATGTGCACACACATATATTGACACTGTCCCTACCAAGTCAGACTATGTTAACTGAATCAAATGACAGCAGAGATGAGTCATTTCATCCAGAAATGGCCTCCATACCCACCACTTATAGCTGTGTTTTCAATGTAGGCTACATAGATGTCTGGGTGTGATCATGTTAAAAAGTAACAATGGTTACAGTAATCTCAGACACATATAATGCAACCACCACAGCCCCCCCCTACCTCCACCCAGACACACACAAAGGCCATATAATTGAACCTTAGTGATAATACTTACATACATATGTGATGCCCGTGCCCTGGCCCAACAGTCAAGGAGCCTCAATCCTTACCAATAACACCAGACAGGGCATTTCATATGAGAGGAAAGGATAACAAATACACACAGTAAAGTGCAATTTCCCTTAAGAGGACACAGAGATCACAGTCAGTCCAGGGCTAGTCGCTCCCTTGCTCCCCAGGTCCCCAATAAGACTCCCCCCTGGCACAGCTATAGGGTCCAGATCTCAGCCTAGCTGGCAAGCTAACCTCCAGTACTCTCTGTGTCCAATCAGTGCTTCATGTCCTTGCCCAAGTAGCTGACACACACACACACTTTGAGATAAGTATTTATCCAACTTCACAGACACTTTTGGGAAAGGCTGACACAGATTCTTCAGCTGTGCCCCTATGGCCAGACTATATGGTAGTAATTACTGCCACCACCAGCTAATAATTGTCAGCTACCAAAAGGCCCTTAAAAGGGTGTCCAGTTATTACTGTGCAATATTACTATCCAGTGGTAAGTGTGACTAAACAGTCTTAAAGCTTATTGGAAGGGCTTATTACAGGATCACTTATAAGCATGCAATGTACTCTAGAGCTTAATTATATCTACGTAAACCAGCCACAGCTTAAAAGGTTTTAAAAATATTTAATAATAAATACTAAAAACAAATGACAATACTACCACACCACAGTGCTATTCAAGAATTCAGAGATCACATAGAAACTTAAAATAATTCAGTTGTACAGTTCTGACATAACAAAAAACACTTAGTCTAAAGGTTATAGTCCTAGTTATAACTACAAGAAAACACACTTCTAAGATAACTTACTTACATAGGCAGTGCTGAGTTGAATAGTCAGACAAAAATGCTTAATAATCTCTGGTTCTCACTGTTTAAATAAAAACTGCAGTTCTGCTAAACATTACATCATCTTTAACACCTTCCTGGTTCCCAGGCCACACAGAAACTGCATTTACATTCTTTTACACTTAGAGCATATAAAGGACGTTCCACATGTAAATTCTGATCACTAACTTTAGCCTTAAAACAATAGGCAGGAAGTCTTCTTCAGGCCGGACCAGAGCCGAATTGTAAAACATCAAAGCAGTGATGAAATAATTTTAATTTCAAAGGACCAACAAGACATGCTTGACTTAGCTTTCTTTACAGCAGATGGTAATGTTGCCACATTGTTCTAAATTCAACATTTCACATTTACAAATGATAGAATTATGTATCAAATTCTATTTGGCTAGGCTGGCAGCCTTCACCCATCTCTACCCAATTTTTACATCTGTCCCCCCTGGAGAACTCAAGCTAGTTTTTCAAGTGACCCTTGAGAAATGCTGCTTGAGAGGGGTAGGTCTATATGAGTGTACCTCACCCCATTCCCTGTCTTGAGATCCCATCTGCATTAGCATTGCTAATCCCACTGTGGTGCTGCACTGACATATCATATGCTTGCAATCCCAGACTCCATCTTAGCAACTTGGCATTTTGCTGGCTGGCTCTGTTTAACCATGTTAGGGGGTTGTGATCCGTCATAACAGTGAATTTCCTTCCATACAGATAAGGCTGAAGTTTCTGCGGTGCCCACACTATGGCTAGACATTCCTTTTCTACAGCTGCATAGCATTCCTCCATGGGTTGGAACCTATGATTGTGATAAACCACTGGGTGCTCTTTTCCCTCTGAAGAAATCTGGCTAAGTACAGCCCCCACCCCATGGTTTGAAGCATCCACCTGCACAACAAATTCTTTGCTGTAATCTGGACTGGCTAACACAGGGGGTCCTTCCAAAGCTTATTTAAGCTTCTGGAATGCCTGCTCACATGCTGGGGTCCACACTACCTTATCTGGCCTGTTCTTCCTTGTCAGGTCTGTGAAGGGAGCAGCTATGGTACTATAACTGGGGATGAACTTTCTGTAGTACCCTGCTGTCCATAAGAATGCCCTCACCTGCTTTTTAGTAACAGGTGCATGCCATGCCTGAATGGCTTCCACTTTGGCAGGTTCTGGCCTTATCTTACCACTCCCCACTCTATGTTCTAAGTAGGAGACCTCCGCCATACCCACCTGACATTTTCTCGGCTTAATGGTCAACCCTGCCCTCTGTAGTCTGCCCAACACCTCCGTGACATGCTGAAGGTGAATGGCTGTAGATGGCAATCTCATCTAAGTAAGCAAGGGCAAACCCTCCTGCTCCTGCTAGGATATGATCTACCAGCCTCTGGAAAGTCGCTGAGGCATTCTTCATCCCAAAGGGCATCTTTGTGAACTCCTACAAGCCAAAAGGAGCCACAAAGGCTGACTTCTCTCTAGCACTGGGAGTCAAGGGCACCCGCCAGTAACCCTTGGTAACATCAATGGTTGTAAGATACTTAGCCCCACCCAGCTGCTCTAGGGCCTCATCTGTCCTAGGCATGGGGTAAGCATCCGACTCTGTGTGACTATTTAATTTCCTGTAATTCACACAGAACCTGGTGCTGCCATCCTTGTTTGACTCCAGCACCACTGGGAGGCCTAGGGAATGTTGGACTCTTGAATCACCCCTAGTTCCAACATCTCCTGTTCATCCTCCATCAGAGTCTGTCTTGACTCTCTCAGGCACCCTATAAGGCATCTGCCTAATAGGCCTTTGGGGTCCTGTATCCACCTGGTGCTGCTCCAGGTGGGTGCACCTTGGTTTCCCAGTGAACATATCCCCAAATTCCTGCAACACTGCTCGGATTTCTTGAACCTGGGTAGGAGATAGCTGCTGGGATATTGCTACCCCTTCCACTGAGGTGTCAGCCTGAGCCTCACTGAGGAGATCAGTCACAAGACCTCCCTCAGACTCCTCCTGCAATCCACTGCAAATGCTCAGCACAAGGGCCTCCCTATCATGGTAAGGTTTCATCATGTTAACATGGTACAATTTGTGCCCCTGCCTTCTGCCTAGCGGTTCCACCATGTAGTTAACATCCCTTACCTTTCTTACCACCTTGTAGGGTCCCTCCCAAGCTGCTTGCAGCTTGTTGTGTCTGACAGGAATGAAAACCATTACCTGCTGCTCCACAGCATACTCTCTAGCTCAAGCATTCCTGTCATACCACACCTTTTTCTGTTGTTGGGCTTCTGCCAGGTTCTCCTGGGGGCCAAGCCCATGAGTTCCCTGAGCCTTGTCCTGAGGTTTAGAATGTATGCCACAACAGACTCCTTGTGAGACTCGCACTCAGCTTCCCACTCATCTCGAATTAAATCTAGAGGTCCCCTCACCCTATGCCCATACTGCAAATCAAAGGGTGAAAATCCTGTGGATTCCTGGGGAACCTCCGTGTAAGCAAACAACAGATGGGGCAAATATTTGTCCCACTCCCTCTTAAACTGATCTGCAAATGCCCGTAGCATGGACTTGATTGTAGAGTTTAACCTCTCAACAAGACCATTAGTCTGGGGATGGTAGGGGGTGGTCTTCATGTGCTTCACCCCACAGGACTTCCACAGACAAACCATCAGGTCTGACATGAAATTGACACCTCTGTCAGACAGTATTTCTTTTGGGAACCACACCCTGCTGAAAATCTCTAACAAAGCATTTGCCACATTCTCTGCCTCAATGGAGGACAAAGCCACTGCCTCAGGGTATCATGTAGCATAATCCACTACCACTAGGAAGTAATTTTTCCCTGTGGAACTTGGGGTACTTAGAGGATCCACAATATCCATAGCTACCTTCTGAAATAGCTCCTCAATCACAGGCAAAGGCATCAAAGGAGCTCTCACCTTGTCCCCTGCCTTGCCTAGCTTTTGGCACTGCCCACAGGTCCTACAGTACCCTGTTACATCTCTGGACATTCCAGGCCAATATATGTTCTGCATAATATGCTTCTTTGTACATTTTATGCCCATATGACCTGCAAAGGGAATATCATGGGCTATGGCTAGAAGTGCCAGATGGTAGGCTTTAGGCACTACCAACTGCTGTACTCTCTCACCTTCTAGCCCTCCCTCATGGGTCCACTCTCTGTATAGTAAGCCTTTGTCCCAGTATACAGATTTCCCTTTCCTTGAGAATCAGGTGCCTCCCTAGCTACCTGCCTCAGGCCTTGCAATGTAGGGTCTGAGAGCTGAGCCTGTCTCAACTCTCTCCTTGTAACCCTTCCCAACTCCCATTCCACAGGAAGTCTGGCATCCTCCGACAGTGGTGCCTCACTGTCAGCCTGGGTACTACTACTCACCTCTACCTTTGCAGTCACTCTGTCCAAGGGACAATCAGAACCCACAAGCAACTGTGGCTCACCTTCAGGGAGTGAGCTATGCTGTAGCAGGGAGACTGAAGGTGAGCCACAAGCAGCTGTGGCTCACCTTCAGTCTCCCTGCTACAGTGTAGCTCACTCCCTGAAGTAACCACCCCACCAGTCCTGGCTGCCAAGTATGCAGTCTATCTGGGTCTCCCCCAGGCTACTAGACTTACGTGCTTGTCTCCAAGCCTGACTGCATGTAACTGCACAAGCACAGGCTACTGCACTATCAAAATCATTCCCTCTCAGGACATCTGCAGGATGGTAGTTTAGTACCCCTGTTGTCTCAATGCAACCTACTATAGGCATTTTGTCTTTCCCACTTACTGGCTCTGTCACCCTTGATTCCCCACCTTACCTCCATGGACACCTGTATGCCACATGGCCCCACTGGTTGCATTCAAAACATTTAACCCTAGCTCCTGGACGTGTACCTGGACTAGTGGCTTCCCCTGCTACTGGCAGATTCTGTTGGGGCAGTCTGTGCTGCCCACCACGGGTTCCTTTAGACCCATGAGCAGTACTGGGGATCTCAATCCTGTGCAGGGCTGCCCTGCTGGCCAGGTATATGTCTCCCTTCTTCCTCAACTCCTCTGAAGTAGCACATTGTCTATCAGCTAACCAGATCCTCATGTCCTCAGGCAAAGTGCTAAGGGCTTGTTCCCTTACCAAAAGATCTGCCAGCCCTTCAAAAGTGGTGAACTGACATCCACTCACCCAGCTATGAAAATAAGTGCTCAGTTCAGCAACATATTCACACACTTTTATCTGCCTTGCATCTTTGCTCATGAAATGTTTTCCTATACATTTCAGGTGTTATCTTAAAACATTGTAAAAGACAAACATGCAATGTCAGACATTTTAGCCAATGCATTTACAGCTTTCCCATGGAGTAAGGGGGTCAGGAACCGTACCCAGAGCCTTTGGTCAACACTATACTGTTTGCATACCCTCTCAAACATATGAATGAAACTATCAAAATGATCCCCTTCTTTAAATTGCAGAAGAAATTTACTGACCTGTTGTGCTTCTGGGGTCCAGTTACTCCCTTCCCTATTACCTCCATGACTCTGGCGAAGAGTCAGCATTTCCCTCTCATGCCTCCTCTGCCGCTCCTTTTCTTCAGCTTCTATCTCCAAACGCCTGGCCTCCAACTCAAGTCTCTTTAGCTCCAGCTGGATTTTTAAGTCCTCTGCAGAAAGGTTGAGCTGTCCATTCTCCGAGTATATTGTATCTCCACTGCCAGTCTGATTGTCCTTCGCAGAAAGGTTGACCTGCTTATTCTCCGAGGATATTGTATCTCCACTGCCAGTCTGATTGTCCTCCTGGATGCTGTTTTCTGATGCAGCTGTAACCAAGGCTACAATCAGGTCTGCCTTAGTCAGGTTTCCATGCACCAGTTCCCTAGCCTGGCACATCTCCACCAGCTGGCTCCTTGTCAGCTTTCCATACTCCTCTGCTGACATGCTGCCTGCTCACCATGACTAACTAAGCTAACAAATGAAATAAAACAATTGTGATCTGAACTTTGAGTATTCACTGCATTGCTGATTTAGAGGACAAAACACCTTCAGAGATCACTGCACATAAGCTACAGGATTCACTCTACCCACACCACTACAAGCCAATTAATATTTGCCAACTACTTAATATGTGATGTGGATATCTCAACCACTGGAAACCACATGTAATGCCCATGCCCTGGCCCAGCAATCAAGGAGCCTCAATCCTCACCACTAACACCAGAGAGGGTGTCTCATATGAGAGGAAAGGATAACAAATACACACAGTAAAGAGCAATTTCCCTTAAGAGCATACAGAGATCACAGTCAGTCTGGGGCTGGTCACTCCCTTGCTCCCATGTCCCCAGTAAGACTCCCCACTGGCACAGCTATAGGGTCCAGATCTCAGCCTAGCTGGCAAGCTAACCTCCAGTACCCTCTCTGTCCAACCAGTGCTTCGTGTCATTGCTCAAGTAGCTGACACACACACACACACACACACACACACACACACACACACACACACACACACACATTGAGAGAAGTATTTATACAACTTCACAGACACTCCTGGGAAAAGCTGACACAGATTTTCCAGCTGTTCCCCTATGCCCAGACTACATGGTAGTAATTACTACCACCACCATCTAATAATTATCAGCTACCCAAAGGCCCTTAAAAGGGTGTCTAATTATTACTGTGCAATATTATTATCCAATGGTAAGTGTGACTAAACAGTCTTAAGGCTTATTGGAAGGACTCGTTACAGGATCACTTATAAGCATGCAATGTACTCTAGAGCTTACTTATTTCTACATAAACCAGCCACAGTTTAAAAGGTTTTAAAAACATTTAATAATAAATACTAAAAATACAAGACAATACTTGTCTATACCACAGTGCTATCCAAGAGTTCAGAGATCAAACAGAAACTTAAAATAATTCAGTAGTACAGTTCTGACATAACAGAAAAACACTTAGTCTCATTTTTATAGTCCTAGCTATTTCTTCAAGAAAACACACTTCTAAGATGACTTACATAGAGCAAGGCAGTGCTGAGTTGAATAGTCAGACAAAATGCTTAATACTCTCTGGTTCTTACTGTTTAAATTGAAACTGCAGTTCTGCTAAACATTACATCATCTTTTACACCTTCCTGGTTCCCAGGCCACAGAGAAAGTGCATTTACATTATTTTACACTTAGAGCAATAAGGGCCATTCCATATGTAAATTCTGGTCATTAACTTTAGTCTTAAAACAATAGGCAGGAAGCCTTCTTCTAGCCGGACCAGAGTCGAATTGTAAAACATCAAAGGCAGTGATGAAATAATTTTAATTTCAAAGGGCCAGCAAAACCTGCTTGACTTAGCTTTCTTTACAGCAGATGGCAATGTTGCCACATTGTTTTAAATTCAACATTTCACATTTACAAATGATAAAATTATGTATCATATTCTACTTGGCTAGACTGGCAGCCTTCATTCATCTCTACCCAATCTTCACAACATACATACAAATATTTCAGGCATGGACATTAGTGCCCTTCTAGCCTGCCAATATACTAAAACAGTTTTTTTTTTAAATGTCTAAACTAGCTCTTGCTTTAATGTAATTTGGTAGTCTGTTCCATGCTTCAGCTGATCTCTCAGAAAACCAATTAGTACAGTTCACATTCTTATAGAATCTTCTTCATAGGTTGTCTGATGATTCACTACTACTTTATGATAACCCCAAACATTCCCAGAGGTAGTTGTCTCTAAATGCTCTATATACCTGAATAAGATCTCCACTTAAACATCTGTATGAGACACTGTACAAGTTTAGATATTTCAGTCTTTCATAATAACTTAAATTTTCACATCCATATATTTCCGCTGTACTCTTTCCAGTTTACTCATGCTTTTATCTTATAAGGTTTCCATGTTGTTATTCCATACTCAAATTTGGGTCTAATGTAATTTACAAACAATGACATAATCATTTCTGATGTTCTAGACTTTATAAATCTTTTTTACACAATGTATAGTTCTATAACTATCAATAACCAATTTGTTGATATAATTAGAAAAACTCAAAGCTGGATCTACCCATATACCCAGGTCCTTAAATGAATCTACAGTTTCAATCATTGTGCACTGTATTAAATATTTACCTTTCAATTTATGTCTCCCAAATCTCATATGCTTAGTTTTTGATGTATTTATCAGCATATTATTCTCCTATGTCCAAATGATCAATGTACTCAATTTGTTTGTGACATGTCCTGCCTGTAACACATGTAATTAATTTACTTAATTTCAAGTAATCTGCATACAGACTGTAGAACACTTCAGATGAAAAAGATAGGTCTGAAAGATGCAATCTAAACAAGTATGGGCCTTAGGCAGAACCCTGTGGGCAACTTCTGCTTTCATACCCAGCCTGCATGCACACATACTCTGAAAGCCACTATCTGTGTATAGTAATGATTGTCTGGTTTTATTAAATATTTAATCAAATTATGGAATCTTGGCTCTAGATTACGGTCACTTTGAAGTGACACCCTGGCCTCGTGCAGAAATGGGAAAAGGGGGTTTTAGTTGGATAGATGGATGGCCACAGTAATGTATTTCAGATTTTGTTGTCAGCCACATACACTGAGTGACACTGAAAAGCACCAACAGTGATCACTTTTTATTTATTTTTATTTATGCTTTTGTTTACCAGTGCAGGGCATTGATCCAAATGGACTGCTTTCAACCTCTGCCTGACATTTACAAACTCATAGAGTTCAAAGCAAAAAGTGATAATAATATAATAAGAAATTGTTACAAGCATTACAGTGTGCTTAAGTTGTGGATTCCAAAAACAAACAACCTAGCAGTAATTCAAAAATGGTGGATTCTAGTTCATAATGAAGAAGGGGGTGTAGGGGTCTCCAAGTAGTAGAAAAAATTAGAGATTAAACTGAGAAATAAGAGTTAAATGGTGGTGAGTCCCAAAAGCTTATTTTTAGGAGGAGAGAGTAGAGGAGTATAAGTTAGATTGAAGAGGAAAGGTAGGAGATAAGTAGATAGAATGTGTAAAGAGGGGAAGAAAATACTAGGATTAAGTACAACTGAGTGTATAGTATTTATATTAGGACTGAGCTCTAAATGTGCTGGAAGGGTTTCCTTCATTTTAAGAGATTGTTTCAGTTTAGAAGCATTTGCATTGTACCTTTTGAAGAGGTAGGCTCTCCACTCTACTGTGAGTTTTTTTGTTTGAGCCTATGGCCTTTATTTGATGTGGACTGAATCCCAGATTTTGGGGGCCAGGAAAAAAAGAGTGATCAGTTTATTTCAGATTAGTTTGTGGGTTCTGTAGGTTAAGAGCAGATCTTGAAAGAGACCTTAGGCTGGATAGTGGTCATGCTCTTTCTGGAATACTAGTTACAAAGTAGGGAAAGGATTCCTCATTAAGAAATTTGATGATTGCAGAGCTTAACTGTAGTGCAATTGTTTGGGTGATTTGTAGTCAGCTGCCTTTTCTTTGAGTTTTGCAATGATATTCTTACCTTGGTGATAGAGAAAGAGAGAGAGAGAGAGTTATGAACCTGCAGTTATTGTCTGAAATCATTTGAAGTGTAGTGAGGTTCTTTTTTTGACACAAAGGCAACTAATGGGCATACGTATTCTAGCCATGGTTGTAGGACTCATACCTCTCAACCATACAGATTTTTGCAGAATGTCCAGATTTTCATCTCATATTTTCGATCTGTCTCTCATAAAATTGTGTTTTTCTGGCAAATCACTGGCAAATCATTGAGGTTTGAAGTCAGAAAATAATGGTAAGCAGTTGAATTTCAGACTTCATACCTTTCAAAAATCCATGCTAATGCATAACCTGTTATTCTATCAACTTTCTAAGTTTGTAAGAACAGTATTTAAAAAGTGTCCCTATTTTTGGGCCTTTGTCCCCTGATTATTTATGTCTTTGTCCAGATTTCTTGCTCTAAGAGGTTGAGAGGTATAGTAGGACTCCCATCCCAATATCTGATCTGTTTACAGTGGAAAGAAAGTCTGAGGGTCTCCTAGACCAGAAAAGAAAATAAGATAGTTTACTTATGACTTGGTACTTTGAATATATTGAAAGGAAAATCTGGGAACTAGCTAGATCTAGCTAAATCCCCAAATATCTAAAGTTTTGAACTATGTATCCATTGTTTTCATGAGTAATTTTTCAGCTGGTGGAAGTGTTTCTAAGCCTTTGAGTGGGGTCCCAAGAGCACTACTTTTGGTTTCATTATACTGAATATGAATTCTGGTTTTGTAGTCATTTACTGAGTCGTGAAAAGTTGTACTCTAGTTGGTCTTTTATAGAAATGGGTGATGAACCATGTCTATAGATCACTATGTCTTCTGCCTAAAGAATGATGCTCAGTGAGTGGTGGACTAATGGGAATGTGTCAATAAACAGGAAGAGTGGAATGGGTGATAGTACACATCCTTGAGGAACACCTTTGTTGAGGGCGAGAGCGGCAGGTGGTGAGGGTGCAGCTCCAATTTGTACAATAAATTATTGATTGGAGTGACAGTCTTTGAATCAAGTTGTTACTTCTGAGCTTAATCCAACTGCTGTTAATTTGTTAAAAAGGAATGGGTGATTTATTACATCAAACATGCCTTAGTTAAGAAACCTAAACTGGCTTCAGTTAGAAGGCCATTGTCTCTGTTCTGTAGAATGTTAGGATATAGAGGGAAGTCATGGCACTTCTTCCAGACCAGAATACATGTTGATGCTGTGATAGGATTCTGTATTTGTGGAGTTGTTGATTAGCTGATTGTGTATTAGTCTTCCAGATATTTAACCTAATTTCAGATGATGGAAATGGACTTTAGCTCTAAGGAGGTTGCAAGTTTTGGGTTGTGGCTTAACTCTTGCTATTTTCCACTAGCTGTACTTAATATTCATTGTGATGCATAGATTGAAGAGGTGCTTAAGGGGCCAAATTAAGTGACCTCTGGTATAAACCAGGGGTAATGTTCATCAGTTCCTGGTACTGCATCTGAGGGGATTTTCGTTAATTGTATTCATATGTCTGTAGTGGAGATGCTTTTAAAACAAAAGGGTGGTGAGCTGGAAGTGTTTTCCCTTGAATTTAAGGGAGGATCTAGTATGAAGGTGCTGCTTGAGGGAAGAGAGTTGAAAATTATTTTAACAAGTCTGAAGGTGTAATTTGCCCTGAGGGAATTCTAACGAAATCCTTCTGTAGAGAATCTGTAGTTAGGTTATGATCTGTAATGCTATTAACAAGTTTCAAAATTTTTGTTTGGTAGTATTATAGGCAAAGGAGTGTGCTTTATCCCATCTAGTGGCTTTCTTGGCTAGGTTTCAAAAAATGATTAATTAATCCCACTTTTTAGCTGATAGGGTCATTTTCCAGGTTTTCTAGGTAGGTATTATCTCTAGGCTTGTAGATATATTTCAGTTTCTTTTTTTTATTATTTTGGCATTGGAGGAGTAACCATTGAGTCAGGTTTGTGTTTGTTCAGTAGGTATTACCAGTAAAGTTCAATGTCATTTTACTAGGTAATAGATGAGTCTCAGTAGTGAAGTGACAAAAGGGGAAAAAGGGGTATGTTGTGGATGGATGGATTGATCTTTTCCAAGTTTCTGAGGACAATGTAATTAGTGATAGAGGTGGTTTTAATATGGAAGCTTTGATGGTAAAGGTAACAGGGCTGTGATCACTGATGAAATTTAGCAGGATGGCAATATTGTAATAAGGTCATAAAAATGACTAAAGGAACCAGATTTTAGTGGAAAAATAAAAATATAACAAACTTCCACACATGAAATGTTTATTGTGCTAGCACTTCGGCTGTTAAGCCTTCCAGGGAGAATGGCACAATTATTGCTTATGGATGGTACATTACTGATAATTAATTTAATAAGGACTGGTTTCCTGATGCCTTGTCCAACCTAGTGAACTCTTTTACTATTTTGCTTAGACTAAGGTTTGTTAGGAGGTCCTCAGTTTCACGTTTTTGGATTATTTAGCATTGATTTGCATTTTTTCCTACATAAACGCATCCTACCGACCTAGCTACTACACAGTTAGAAAGCTTCTTAGTTTTTACAATTTTTTTATGTCCTCTTCTTCAGAAATTTACTTTATATAGAAATTAAGAAAAAGGACATAACTTGCACCAAACTGACCTTCAGTAGGTACTGGAAACACTCATGATGGTGTTTTTTTATGACACTGCAATCTCTGGCAGCTGAAAAAAAAACAATTTATCAGTAATCAGCATTCATGCTGCATTAAGTAATACATTTTGATAACATCGTCATCTTTTATTTTGATGCAGTAAGCAGCAAGATAGTGAGAGGGACATATAAAAATACACTATTAAAAAAGAGCAAAAGCTATTTTAGAATGTGAACCTGGAATTGCAGCTACATGAGTGTTGGCTTTAATTTCAGCACGAGGACTGGACTGCAGCTGGAGTT
This sequence comes from Protopterus annectens, assembly GCF_019279795.1. NCBI lineage: Eukaryota > Metazoa > Chordata > Ceratodontiformes > Protopteridae > Protopterus > Protopterus annectens. The sequence goes on along the minus strand of NC_056749.1, from coordinate 106,631,259 downwards.
ACGTTAAGTAATCACTTTGTGTCTCAGTTATAAACACATGGCAGCTGATCACTAAGGTTGTGTGTATTAAATCTATTTTGCTTAATTATTTATTATTTTATTTATTTATTTACATTTTTTGACCGGTAAAATCCGACTGGACACAGGTCCTTTTTCAGCGGAGGCCCAGGGAGAAAAGCTCCATAATAAAAACAACAATTAAAAACAACAATTAATTACAATTTACAAGAAATATAGGTAGGTTTTGTTTAACAGTAGTAGTAAACAATTATAGTTCAAAATTAAATTAACTATTTAGTTAAATGGTACAACACTTATATCATTGGTGCCATAAAGACTAGCAAGTATTTTAATAGCTGAGCTAGCAGCTATTACCCTTGAATAACAGTGGCTAAGATTACAGCTGAGATATAGGTTTACAAGCAATGTATTTGGCTGCAATCCAAAGGTAGTTAAAGGGGTGAAAGAAAGGGATTAGAGAGGTTGGGGTAGAGATGTTGAGGTTTGTTACAGGAGCTTGCCCAGTGCTCTTTTAGATGAGATTTTAGGGCAGCCTTGAAGTTAGTGCGTGATGACACAGAAGTTATAGTGTGAGGAAGGGTATTCCATAATTTTGCTATGGAGTAGGAGAAGAGAGCTTCTCCAGCAGAGTTCCTGGTTGTAGTTCCCTGTAATTGATTTTTGTTGCTGGAGCATAGTGGTCTGATGGTATGATAGGGTTGGAGTAGATTTTGGAGGGTGGGGACTTTTAGAGCATGATTTACTAGTTTGTGGGCAAGTGAGAGTTGGTACCATTGAAGGAGGTGAGGGAGTTCTAGCCAGCCTAGTTCAGTAAGTGAGGTGCAGTGGTGCAACGGTAGTTTGTGCCAGTGGCAAACCTTGCTATTTTGTTGTAGCAAGCCTTGAGTTTACCTAACTCACTTTGCCTTAGGTTGGTAAATACTGGAGAGGTGTAGAGTAGGGTGGAGATAAGGTGGCTATTTGCAATAGAAATCTTGGCTGTTTTGGTGAGGAATTGCTTATTTCTGTATAACGCTCCTACTTTTTTGTGCACTTTTTTATGATTAACGAGATGTGGATGTCAAACATGAGGTTATTGTCAATTTCAACTCCAAGTAGTTTGGTGTAGTCTGTTGGGGGGATAATGATGTTGTCATTGGCTTTATTATTAAACTGGTGGGTGTTTAGATTGTGTTTGGTGGGTTGGAAGATGAAGAGTTTTGTTCTGTTTGGGTTAAGTTTTAATTGTGCATCTGAAAGCCAAGTTTCAACTGAGGAAAAGGCTTCCTGTGTGTTTTTTTGAAGTTCAGGTTGGGAGTGGGGCTGAGCAGATGATGGTGGAATCATCTGCGTACTGTATGAGAGTGGCTTGTTTGGTAGCAGAGGCTAGATTATTAGTGAATATGGAGAAGAGTAAGGGTCCAATGATGGATCCTTGGGGAACACCTATTGAGACAGGGAGTTGGGGGGATATATCATTATGCCAAACATCGTATTGATGGCGGTCAGTCAGGTAGCTCTAGAACCAGTTTGTGACAGACTGAGAGAAGGATAGAGTATTGAGGACAGTGATGAGTTGTTTATGAGAGACCACGTCGAATGCATTAGATAGGTCTAGGAAAGTTGCAGAGGCGAAATAACCATTGTTTTTATGTTGAAGTATTGTATTAGTGAAAGCAAGTAAGGCAGTGGTTGTGCTGTGATATGGTCAGAAACCATGTTGTGTGTTAGATAGGAGGTTGTTAGTAAGGAGGTAGTTTAGAACTTGAGAGTGAATGCATCTCTCAAGTATTTTTGATAGAGGAGACAGAATTGCTATGAGCCGGTAGTTGGTGAATTCTGTGGCAGGCCCACCTTTGTGGAGGGGAATAATGTGGGATATTTTCCATTGTGAAAGGACATAGCTTTCAGATAAAGATCGGTTAATCAGGATTGTAACTGGGTAGGCTAGGGCTTCAGCTGCAGTTTTAAGGTACTCAGCTGGGAGGTTGTCAGCTGCTAGTTTTCTGGGCTTTAATTTCGATAAGAGTTTTTTTATGTTGGAGGTAGGGATAGGAGAGAAAGTGAATGCAGTGGGCAAGTTACTAGGTGTAGTTGGAGGGGGTAGGGGAGAGGGGTTGTGTTGTTTTGCTAGTGATAGAACGGTTTATGTGAAGTGAGTGTTGAAAGAGGTGGCAATGTTTTCAGAGGAGTTTGTTTTGTTTGATGGAGGGGTTCCTACTTTTCCTGGGTGGAGGATGGAGTTGATGGTTGAACAAAATTGTTTAGGGTTGTTTTGGATGGAGTTCAGGGCAGACTGGTAATATAGGCTTTTGCCCTGTTTTATTAATTTTTTGACTTTGTTATGTAATTCACAGAATTTCTGTCTATCAGAGGGTTTTTTTGTCTTGCGCCAGTGATTCCAGGCTCTATCTCAGTTTTTCATTCCTGATCTAATGGCTTTTTGTAGCCATGGGCCACATGGGTGTTTAGGACTTTAAGGAAGGTGGTATTGAAAAATTGGACAGCGTCATCAAGATTGAGGTATTTTAGTGGAGTCCAGTTGCAGTTTTTTAGGGCTGAGATGAAGTTGTCAGGGTTAAAGTTTACTTTATTACGTATTTCCTGATAAGTAATGGGATTAGCCTGATATATGTGTTTTTTTTTTTTAGTTGGAAAGTTGGGGTATGATCACTGAGGCTACCGGTAGGCAGCCAGTTGTGTATGATTGGGGGATCTTGCTGACTAGTAACCAGTCAAGAGTAGAGTGCTTGTTGGAATTCTTATTTATTCTGGTGGATGTCTGGATAAGTTGGAAAAAAACTTGAAGATTTAGATGGTGGGCTGGATGGTGGTTGGAACAGGATAGCCAGTCTATATTAAAATCACCTAATATTATGGCTTCTTGTGGAAGGTGTGATTTACCCAGCTGAGGAGGTTTTTTTCTTCTTCTTTCAGCTTTTTCCTGGTTAGGGGTTGACACAGTGGATCACCTATCCGCTCATGATTGGCAGTGGAGATTTACGGTGCTGAGGTACCAGCTCGGCACCCAACTTTCCACAGAAGGTACACACACACACACACACACACACACACACACACACACACACACACACACACACACACACACACACACTCACACCTAAGGCCAATTTGGAGTGTCCAATCCACCTACAGCATGTCTTTGGGATGTGGGAGGAAACCAGAGCACCCGGAGAAAACCCACATGACCACAGGGAAGACATGCAGACTCCGCACAGAAGGCACACCAGACGAGAATCAAACTGGAGAACATCTTGCTGTGAGGTGGCAACGCTAACAGCTGCACCACCATGGCCGCCCAGCTGAGTAGGTTTTCTAGTGTAAGGATATTGTTGCCAGGTGGGAAGTAGCATCCTATTATGTTAATGATCTTGTATTGGTTTGCTTTTAGGTTGGTATAGATTATTTCTTCTTTGTCAATTGGGGGGGTGTTAAGTTTAGGGTTTGAATATTAAGATTCTGTTTATACAGTACAGCTACATCACCCCCATTTTGTGCAACCGATCTTGTCTTAGGATATCGTAGCCTGAAGGGAGAATTTGCTCACTGGTAATGTGAGGTTTGAGCCAGGTTTCTGTTAGAATGATAATACCAGGGGAGTATAAGTCTATGGTAGCATGGAGTTCATGGATTTTATTGGTTATACTTTTGATATTTAGGCTTAAGATAAGGAGGTCAGTTGATTTCCTATTGGATGTAATTTGAGGGTGGGTGAGGTTGTTAGGCTGACTATCAGTGGAAGAGTTGTGGGGTCCAGGGTTTGGGTGGATGTCCCCCCTGAGGGCTAGAATTGTTATGGCTGAGGACGTTAGTTTTAGTAATGAGAAAATTAGTTTAAGTTTTCGGGTAGTTTTTTGTTTGGGTGAAGTGGGTGATAGATACAGTAGATTGAGGGATAGTTTGTAAGGCATTAGGGATGTTTTTTGTTTGTCTGGTGGAGGTGATAGCTTAAGTGGGTTGTGCATTGGGGTGTATTTGTAGTGAGAGGTGTATGAGTAGTGTGATGGTGTGGCATGAGTGGTGGTGACTGTAGTTGTGCAGTGGAAGTGGTTTGGTGGGGGTATAATGGTGTTTTGGTAAGATATAATATGTGCAAGAAGGGTGCATGTAAAGAGTATAGGTAAAGTGTGTAGGATCATGGTACTCAAGGTGGGAGGTTGATGGTAGGCTGGAGGTGTGGTTAGAGCTGGTGCTGCAGGTGTAGTTGGTTGTGATTGTAATGGGAGGGACATTTGGCTAGAATAAGTGTAGGTGTGCTGGGGGTGGGTGGGATATGGGGGTAGGAAGGGGAGTGAAGCGAACGTAGTGAGTGGAGCAGGCAGAAACACTATTTGTTGTACAGGGAGCAAAGCGAACGTAGCGCGCGGAACAAGCAGAAACACTATTTGTTGTACATATCAGCTGGAACCAATCAATAGGCTAATACAACTCAGCACTAGTGGAAAGTTTGTAAGGTAACCCCATATTGCTAGACTTGCTTCAGTAAACCATATTTCTTTGTCTTTTAAATAAAATACCTGTTTTACTTTGAGGAGAGGGATGGATAGTATACAAGGAAATGGAAAAAAAACAATGAAGGAAGGCTATGCAGCTGTCCTCCTTGGCGTAACGCATCACAATTATAGTAAAAGCTTAGGCAGAAAATTTATAAAAATGACCTGTGTCTTTAGCATTAAACTGCTGGGTTAGAGTACACTAGCAATGGGACACAGGCTGTAAAGGAAAGGGCAAAGAGAGGTTGAGTGAACAGAAATGATCCCTGGAAACCTTGAGGCGGCTTGCAAGACCACAGTAGAAACAATCAGTTAAAGTGTGCCTCAAGACAATGGAGCAGTTAAGATTAGCAGTTCCTAGAGGTAAGAAACTTATGCAAGTAATAGCAACCTACACATGCTGCTTTATTAGGTCTGT
>NC_056749.1:106521327-106621327 GCF_019279795.1 Protopterus annectens | reverse complement strand
CTCTGCCATTGTCCATGTTGGTGTGAATGACTTGAGACATACCTCCCTGGACTATATGAAGAGAGACATGATTGGGCTCGCAGAGTATGTGTCCCAGGCAGGTGTGATCCTAGCCCTAAGCAGCATCCTACCTTCACCAAGAATGATATCACAATACCAACAAAAATAATTGACTTATTTTATTTATTTATTTATTTTATTTTACATTTATTGACCGAGCTTGTCCAACTGAGCTGAAGAGCCCTTTTTCAGTGGAGGCCCGTGGAGAAAAGCTCCAACATATTATACAATTTTCATTATAAATTAGCATTAAACAGCAGTGTTACAGGATTATTACAAGGCATTAAGTATCAATACAATGTTATACAGTGTCAACAATCAGGAGTATAGAAAAACTATTTCAAGATGTATAAAAAGAAATATGTCATTAAGATGAGTATAGTTTTTGGGGTAAGTGGTTACAAAAACCCAGTTTTATCATAATGTAGTTGCATGAAGGCAAGACAATTACTCTAGAATGTTTCCCTGAGGTGATTAGCTTAATAGGTTTTAGAAGACATATTGAAACAGTAGTCAAGGAAGATTAGAGAGAGCTAGTGAGAAGGGTGAGTTAAGGGCAGAAAGTAGATTAAGGTATGAGAAGTAGGGGATGTTTAAGGAGGGATAGTGCAGTGGCAGGACCAGTGACTTTTAAAGTGCTCTTTGGTGGCTGTCTTAAATTGTTTAGGATGTGTAAGGGTCCTGATTTCTAGTGGGAGCCTATTCCAGGCAATAGTGGGGTGATAAATGTTATGTCCAAATTTAGACTTGGGTTTGTAGATTTGTAGTAGGTCCTGGTTAGAGCTTTGGAGAGGTCTGGAGGGAGAATAATGTGAGATGAGAGGGGATAGTGTCAGGCAGTAGGAAGGCTGGGATAGGATAGAATGATTGATCTGGAGCCGAGAGAGAAGAAGCTGGTGGGGTAATTTAAGCCAGTTTAGGTGCTTTAGAGAGAGAGACAGTGATGGGATTTGTAGGTTTGTTGGGCAGCAAATCTAGCTGCCTTGTTGTAGGTAGATTTGAGTTTGGTCAGGTGTGTTGAGTTAAGATTTGTGAGAATTTGAGAGTTGTTCATTAGACTGGGTTGGCTTCAGAGGTAAGAAATTTCTTGTTATGGTAAAGGAGCCCTAGTTTTGAATGAGTCTTTTTGATACAGTTATTAACATGCAAGTCAAATTTAAGCAGATTGTCAGTGGTGATGCCTGAGACCATAGTGCTGGATTCTACCTGAATGGGAGTGTTATTCAGGGACTGTATGGAGAAGGAAGATTTAATATTGTTGAACTTGTAACAGCTTTGTTTTTTTAGGGTTAAGGATGAGCTGGTTGTTGGAAAGCCATGTTTCGACTTCAACAATTGGCTTAGTTTCTGGTGTCTTTCCAGGGGGATCCAGTATCTGTCTACCTGGGTTGACATGGTTGACAGGCCTCGATGCTTTGGCAGAGATGGCCTCCACCTATCACCCCTGGGATTCTGGATCCTGGCTAAGGCTCTTGCCTCCCCATTGTGCCTTTTTAGGCTACATCCCAAACACAAATCCTCCAACATAAAAGATCTGCCAAAAAGCAAATTGGAGGTCATGCTGCTTAATGCTAGGAGCCTTAACCTGAAAATGTACTCACTGGAGACTCTCCTCACAGTGGAAGATGTCAATGTCTGCATGGTCACAGAAACTTGGTTTACGGCTGTAGAGAGCCCCCCTGCCTTACCAGGCTATACCTCATTCCACACATGCTGACCCCAAAATGAGGTTGGGAAGACTAAGGGTGTTGGAGTCTCTATCTTCATTAAGGACAGGCACACCTCCAGACTGGTTTGCCAGCATGATGCACTGGAATTACTCCAGGTGCAACTGATAGTTTGCAAGACACCCATCCAAGTTATAGTCAGCTATAGACCCCCCCTTGATGACTCAGAGCACTCACTCTTTCTACTGGACCTGTTTGAGTCCATCAAGGTACCCCTAACACCCTGATCCTTGGTGACTTCAGCTATCCCACCATAGACTGGGTGAACTATTCCTGCACTAATGCACTCACCCAATGATTCCTTGACTTCATCAGTTCTAATGCACTATACCAACTCATGGCATCCCCCACAAGGGGGGATAACATTCTGAACTTGGTTGTCCAAGGGTAAAAAGGAGCAAATTCAAAACTGGAAAAACTTCCTCTTCGGCCTCAACAAGCAAATTAGATCACTAGTGAAGACCTCCAAAGCCAATTATGAATTAAAACCAGCCTCCAAAACAAAGAGAAACCACAAAGCCTTCTTCAGTTATGTCAGGAACCTCCATGGCAAAGTTCAGGTTTGGTCTGAATTAGTACTTAATAGTACCACTTACACTGATCCTGTTGACTTAGCCAACCCGCTAACTGTGCACACTTCACCCCTATCCCCCCAAAGGCCCATTCGACATCCCCAGTACTTGTCCCACACCTCACATCTCCATAGATCAAGCATTAAATGCCCTAGCCAAGACAAAGAACACAGCTTCCATGGGACCTGATAGTATCTGAGGCTGTGTTCTGCACCATCTCCAGCAAAAACTAGCTTTGCTATTGAGCACCCTATTCAACTGCAGCCTGAGCGCATGCTTCCTTCCAGCAGAGTGAAGAATTGCCATTGTCATCCCCTTGACAAAGGTGGTGCCACTTCTGATCTGGGAAACTATTGCCCCATTAGCTTGACAAGTCTGATCTGTAAAGCCATGGACCGTATTATTATGGATCTCATAAACAAGGACATAGGCAATCTCTAAGCACTTAAACCACCCAGTTCATATTTGCCAAGGGTAGATCTTGCCTATTGAACCTGGCTGACTTCTTAGAGTCTGTCACCAAGGCCCCAAATGAGGGAAAGTCAGTACATACAGCTTACCTTGACTTGGCCAAGGCCTTTGACACAATCCCCCACTCATGCATCATCAAAAAGCTAACACAACTTGGCATACATCCCTAGCTCATCAGGTGGGTGGCCAGCTGGCTCACCAAGAGAACCTATAAGGTCAAAATAGGCACCTCCACCTCCGACAGCAGACCTGTCACGAGTGGTGTTCCCGAAGGATCTGTCATGGGATCCCTACTGTTTGACATCTACTTCTCAGAGATCCAGGCAAAGACAAAAAGCCTGTGGCTGACCGAGTTTGTGGACGACTGCAAGTTGGGTGCTGTCATTGACTCCCCAGATGATGTTAACATACTGCAAGAGGGTCTCACAGCAACAAATGACTGGTGCCAAAGTCATGGCCTTAAGTTAAAAGCAAAAAATGTATTATCATACCATTCGGCAAAAACATGGCCCCTACTGATTACCACATCAACGGCAACCCACTAAGCACATAACCTGTGGTCAGAGACCTGGGTACTCAGGTTGACAACAATCTCACATTCGACCATTATGAAGCAGCTGTGGTCAGAAAATCCTTTTACTTGGTTCATCTCATAAGTAAAGGGATTGCATCCAGAAAAAAGAAGGTTATAACCTCTCTGTACTCCTCCCTCATTAGGCCAATAATTAAGTCTAATGCTCCATTTGGTATGTACCGCTCTGAACACCTACACCAACTGGAAAGTCCACAGAAATACCTCACAAAGAGAATCCATGGCCTCCAACATCTGACCTATGCACAGGCACAAATCACTATCACTCTACTCGGTATCATACAGATTGCTCAGAGGTGATCTGTGTTTCACCTACATGATAATATCAGACCCTACCCTACATCATGTATTACCAGTCAAAAGACCTAAATCTAATATGCGACATCAGCAAAACCTCTTGAAGAGACAGGTTTGTCTCCCAGAGGCTGCCCCATCTCTGGAATAGTCTTTCCATACATGTCAGAGTACATCACTGACACTCTTCAAGTGCAACCTTGATGAGTGGATGAGAAACCACAAATTTGTTCCAGGGGTTCCACCTGTATCTCTCATTGACAGGGGCAACAAGTGCTGACTGAGATTTCTTTTTTGGGATAAACTTGTGGCTAGGCTTGTAAGTGCCCCAAGGCCATTAGAAGGCATGGAAGGAGTCAATACTGTGAACTTTTTAACAGCATGGTTATCTAAAACTTTAAACTTACCAGAAGCACTCTCTTTTGGAACTGAGAGAGCCCACAAATCACGGTCTAAGACTACACCTAACAGCAAGATCACCTACCCAAGATCTATCATTGTGAAATTTATATCCAGCCAGGATAAAGATCTAGTACAAACATTTGCTTGGGCTCTCTCTCAGGTAATCAGGTTTGACAATGGCTATTAAAATATTAATATTATTAAATTAAAATATTATTATTATTCTAGAACAAGTTTGTTTATCTACAAATTATAAAGTGGATATTAAGACAGTTTTACTAAAAAAAGAAGCTATGTATATTTTAAAATTTAAAACAATGTCTCCATATGGGCTGAATGAAGATTTTAATTGGAAGGCACTGCTTAACTGATTGTTAATGTTTAAATGGTTAATTAGTATTTGTATCTGTGTATATATATTGCTACAGCTTTTTTGTGTATTGTACTCCTTGAAGGCTTTGGCCGAGACGTCAGAGATTTGAAGCTTTTTTATTAAAACTTTTGGTGGACTCTGTGGTTGTTGCTTTTCTACAACTTGGTTCAGTGTGTTGCTACTTTGTTTTCCATGTCTACTGATCCACAGCTCCACTTGCCTCGTATTTTCAGAGAGACTATGGATGGAAGTAAATTATCTTTGGAAAATTTTTTGGCAAATACAGCTGAAAGAGGTGAGCGACAAGCCCCCCAGAGAAATGTAACTGATAATAATACTGTGTGGGAGAAATGGGATGAGGACAGGCAGAAGCGGTCCTCTAACCCATTCTCTTGTGTGGGTAGAAAAATACCTCTAGCTGTTAACACAGAGAATAAAGTACTTTTTGATGACCTTGAGAAAAAAATGTGGAAGGAGACTGCTACTTATTATAACATATGTGGTCTGCAGAAGTATTTGGAAACTGAAACTACACCGAGGGGTTTGAGGGTTTTCAAGGACCCCACAACTCTGTTCGATTTAACATCAGAAGCAGATTGTGCTTTCCACAGGAGATGGGTGAATGCTGCTCATAAATGTGTGACTGAATGGTTACACATTTTAATAGAACAAGATCAACTTAAACAAAAAGAACTGTGCTTGGAAATCAAAAGACTGTGTGTTGATTTAACTAGTAATGTGCCTATATCCACATTTGAAGAATTTCTAAAACAGACTAATTTAAAATTAAAAGAGTACGAGGTCACTTTAATTGAAAGGAAAAAAGGAAAGCTGATACGTGATGTGCGTGATTATGAAAACAACAGAGCTTTCCTTTCCAGAGCTCAATGCAACAAGGGGCGTAAGCAAGTTAGGTTTCAACCAAACTTGCCTGGGAACCAGTTACACTATTCTTCAGCGTCGGAAGGTGGTTACACCTCGTTTGAAGATGACAACGTTGATTCTGACTACCCTGTGCTCCCTCCAGCTGAACAAATGGATAATTTTCGACAAACCTTTCGTGGCGACCCAAATACAAACTTTCAAAATGCTCAAGGACAGAAGCGTACGCGTGACCAGTTCTCCAATGCAGGGTGACACCGTTTTGGACAGAGGGGATTCAAACGTGGTAAACAATGATTACGAGTCTGATTTTCATGACATTAACACCAAAGAATATGTGATTAACTTGTCTGGCTACAATTTTAATAATGTTGAGTTATCTGTGTTAAATAAGGGGCTGAAATTTATTCCCACCGTGGTTACAAGATTACATGACATCCAAAAGGATGTATACACTTGTTTGGTAGAAAATTACATCTTAAATATTTTTTTAAAGATAACCAAGTTTTTCATTCTACTCCATGTAATGATAGTAGTACTAGTTTGTCGGATAGTTTTCATTCATGTGTATCAGATGATGTTATTAATGCTTATTACAACTTTGATACAACTAAGGTTCCTTCTTCAAGTAATTTTATTCCTAATAGTCTCAATGTGGATGTATGCAATTGTATTAATTTGATTAACTATTTTACTGAAATTGCATATAAAGAATTTATGAGTCAAAAATCTAATATTAACTACAACATGCAATATGATGAATGGAAGGCCTTAATGACACTTGCTGGGTTAAAAAACATCATATTTAAGCCATCTGATAAGGGCAATAAATTGGTAGTGATGCAGTCCACTAATTATTTAGCTATGTGTATGGAACATTTGAGTGACACTAGTACATATAAAATAGTGGACTTTAATACATATGTAACTTCCATTGATGAATATTTGAATCTTATTAACAAAGGTGTTAGATTAGGTTATTTTTCTCAGACTGAGGCTAAAAGCAAATTCAAAGTAGATGGTTGTACAATGGCTCTATTTTATTGTCTGCCAAAAATACATAAGAATTTGTTAAGACCTCCAGGCAGACCTATAGTCTCAGGTTGTCATTATTTTTTACACAATTTAGGTATTTTTTTACATTATTTTCTTTTGCCCCATGTAACCAAGTTACCTTCGTACATTACAGATGTTTTTGATTTTTTGGAAAAAATTAAGAATGTACAGTTTAAACAGAATATGCTGTGGGTTACCATTGATGTTAGGAGCCTATACACAAATATTAAACATCAATTTGGTATAGAAGCTATTAGGTTCTTTTTAGGGGATTCCCCAGCTACAGAATATATAGTGGAATTGATTTATTTTTCATTAACACATAATTTTTTTGAATTCAATAATATTATTTATCAGCGGTTACAAGGTACGGCTATGGGGGCTGCTTTTGTCCCTATGTTTGCCAATCTTGTTATGGGGCTATTTGAGTTAGAAGTCATTTATAAACATAATTTTTTTTGTACACATGTAATTCACTATTATAGATATGTGGATGATTTGATATTTTTGGTTGATGGTAGTGAGTCTGTCATTATGGATTTTTTTATTGATCTTAATAACAACAGATGGATGTTACAATTTGACGATTTGAAAATTGGGACTATTGTTCCTTTTTAGATGTAGTTTTGGATATTTCTGATGGTATGAATTTGGTTACCTCTATTAATAGAAAATTCGAAGGGGGGATTCAATATATACATGGCACAAGTGGTCACCCCCTGCATACATTAAATGCTCTTCCATATGGTGAAATGTTAAGAATACATAGATTGTGTAACAAGTCTGAAGTTTTTTACAAAGAATTAAAATCTATGATGCAATCTTTTACAGCCAGGGGTTATAGTAATGAAATTCTAAATAATAGTTTTAATAGATTGTTTGGTAGTAAAAAACAAATGGGTCCTATATTTTCTGTCCCACATGGGTCTGATGTTAACTTGTATAGTAGAATACATGATAAAAAGGAGACTATATATTTTGTAACCACCTTTGGCTGTTTTACTAGTAAATTTATAGAAATTGTTACCCAATTTTGGAACCATCTATGTTCTTTAAATATTGTACAACATTGGTTAAAGTTAAATTTAAAATTTTCATACCGTAGGGGTAAAAATATTAAGGATTTTTTGGTTAGAAGTAAATTTAACCTACCCCCACCTGTTTTGTACAAAGAACCTGATAAGGTTGGTACATTTTCCTGTGGAAAATGTAAAGCCTGCAAATTCATTGTGCCATTTTTTGATTTTATTAATTATATAAAATTCAGTACTAAAAATTCTTTTCATTGTAACACAGTAGGTGTTATTTATTGTCTACAATGTCCATGCAAAAAGTTTTATATTGGGGAGACAAAAAGGGCGTTTAAGATGAGGCTTTTAGAACACATTAGAGATATAAATAATTGTAATGAGGAAAGCCCAATAGCTCTGCATTTTGCACATTTTCATGGGGGTATGAGTAATTGTCGTAGAGGTACTGTTCTAGAACAAGTTTGTTTATCTACAAATTATAAAGTGGATATTAAGACAGTTTTACTAAAAAAAGAAGCTATGTATATTTTAAAATTTAAAACAATGTCTCCATATGGGCTGAATGAAGATTTTAATTGGAAGGCACTGCTTAATTGATTGTTAATGTTTAAATGGTTAATTAGTATTTGTATCTGTGTATATATATTGCTACAGCTTTTTTGTGTATTATACTCCTTGAAGGCTTTGGCCGAGACGTCAGAGATTTGAAGCTTTTTTATTAAACCTTTTGGTGGACTTTGTGGTTGTTGCTTTTTTGACAATGGCTATTCCCTGGCTGTCTTTTCCAAAAGAAAATCTTTCATACCTTAAAAACAATAACATAGTTTAGCAACAAGTACCATTGTGTTTCTACTTTAAATACTAAGTCAAGTAAAAATCTGTTTTTCTCACCTGCTAACCCACACTTACTTCAGGAAAATAATCATTTTTAGTTGGTTTGTGTGTGTTTGTGCGTGTCTGTATGTCTAAATATATGTATGAGTACAAGTGTATGTGTATGTGTTTCTATGTATTTATATATATATATATATATATATATATATATATATATATACATATGTATATATACACACACATATATATATATATATATATATATATGTGTGTGTGTGTGTGTGTGTGTGTGTGTGTGTGTGTGTGTGTGTGTGTATACATTCACACATTCTGATATAATTGCTTGTAGATATGTATAACTAAAAGTGTTTTATTAACCATTATAGGCTCTAGTGATAGAACTTATCTCAGTGTTATGTCCTGCCTAAACTGTAGTTAAAACCTCATATACACTACTCTAGTAGAAATGCTGTAAACATCTAAAGTGTCTTTTTTTTGGATGATCTATGTAAATTTATAGATTGAACTGCATCTTTAAGTGTCATGGTTTATACAGTATTCTGTATAACAGGTCTTGTTTTGACTGCTTAGAGCCCTCATTACAGTTTGCTTTATCATTTAGTGCTTAAAACTGCTAGTTTTTACTAAACGTAGAGTTTATGTGGCTTCCGTGAGCTTCTGTAACATAAAATGACTTGTTTTGCTTAATATTCCCACTTCTGTACCTTAATCTTCACTTGGAAGCTCTCTGGAACCATCTTGAGCTTAAAATTCCCCTGTATGGATCCATCTTTGCTTGTAAATGGCCACGACGATGCACAGGAAGTTGTCATCGACCTTTGAACTACAATACAGCCACTGACATCATCAGAAGAAATGCATTACTGGGAAAAACAGCTGAACAACGAGAATATCAAAACAGAACAATTTTTCACCTTTATATAGCAGTAAGTAATTACTTAACATCCTTAACAGCTAAATTTTAAGTTTTATTGATCATATTGCTCAAATAGACTGTGGGTTCTTTTTTCTTTCACACTGATTGAGTTGCTGCATCTTGCTGCACATTGCTATTGCTGCTGTCTGTATTAATCTGAGAACATGGTTGAATATATGCAGTTTATTTTAATAGCAATGCCTATTCTAGATCAATATTGCACTCGCACTTTTGTTAACTGATATGTATTCTAGCAAGATTGTTAAAGCTATAACACATTATATACTGTCTATGACACAAGGAATTTTAAATACAGACCACAGCACCTATATTTCTAAAGAGACAGTTTATCTCTAATATAAAGCATTTCCAGATAGTATGTTGCAGCTGAGCTCATTTTCTCAGATCAAAATGGTTTAAGGAACAGTACTCATACCAATGTGATGTGTGTGTGTTTTTTTCTCTCTTCATCCTTCCTAGTTCACTAATGGTGCTTTAATGCATCACTGTAAATATATAGAATAGCTAATTTGATTTTACTCTATAGAATGATATGTTTCAGGAACTATTGATATGTAATTATCATTTAAATGAAAATGTCATAACTTGCTTTGCTGAGTTCAGATTTGTCAAAATAGTTAGAAGGAAGCTATTAAAGACAGATATTATTAAGAAGTTAAATAACCCAGCCACTGGGGATGCACAAGCCAGTGCATTTCTTTGTGCTGGTCCCAAGCACAGATAAATGGGGAGGGTTACGTCAGGAAGGGCATCTGGTGTAAAACCTCTGCCAAATGACATATGCAGACAGCAATATAGATTTCCATACCAGATCGGTCGAGGCCCAGGATAGCAACGACCACCACCAGTACTGTTGGCCAACAGGGTGCTGGCGGAAATTGGGCTACTGTTGACCAAAAGAGAAGAAGATGGGGAAAGCATGCCCAAAAGCAGAAAGAGAGGAGGTAGGTTAGGAGTGTAGTATTAAGGGTAGGAACTTTGAATGCTAGCATTATGACTGGTATAGGGAGAGAGCTAGCTGATATGATGGAGAGAAGTAAGGTTGATATATTCTGTGTGCAAGAGATCAGATGGAATGGGAGTAAGGCAGGTGCATAGGAGGTGGGTTCAAATTGTTCTATCATGGTGTGAATGGGAGGAGAAATGGTTGTCCTGAAGGAACAGTATGCCAAGAGTGTTTTGGAGGTGAAAAGAGTGTCAGACAGAGTAATATCTATGAAGCTGGAAATTGATGGTGTAATGATGAATGTTGTTAGTGCATATGCTCTGCAAGCTGGGTGTGCGATGGATAAGAAAGAAGAATTTTGGAGTGAGTTGTATGAAGTGGTGGTGAGTGTACCCGAGGGTGAGAGACTGGTGATTGGACCAGATTTCAATGGGTATATTGGTGAAGGGAAGAGGGGATGAGGAAGTGATGGGCAGGTATAATGTTAAGGAAAGGGATGCAGAAGGTCAGATGGTAGTGGATTTTACAAAAAGGATGGACATAGCTGTGGTGAATATGTATTTTAAGAAGAGGGAGGAGCATAGGGTGATGTACAAGAGTGGAGGAAGATGCACACAGGTGGTTTATATCATATGCAGGAGGGCAAGTCTGAAGGAGATTGGAGACAGGGGAAAGTGTAGTTAGGCAGCATAGAATGGTGGTCTGTAGGATGACATTGGTGATCAAGAAGAGAAGGACAAGTGTGAGAGCAGTGTCAAGGATCAAATGGTGGAAGTTGGAAAAGAGTGATCATGAAGTGAAGTTCAGGGAATAGTGAAAACAGGCACTGGGGGGCAGTGAAAAGTTACCAAATAGCTGGGTAACTACAGCAGAGATGGTAAGGGAGACAGCTAGAAAGGTGCTTGGTGTGACATCTGGACAGAGGAAGGAGGACAAGGAGACCTGGTGGTGGAATGAGGAAGTACAGGAGAGTATACAGAGGAAGAGGCTGATGAAGAAGTGGGATTGTCAAAGAGGTGAAGAAAGTAGACAGGAGTACAAGGAGATGAGGAGCATGGCAAAGAGAGACGTGGTGAGGGCTAAGGATAAGGCATATGGAGAGTTGTATGAAAGGTTGGACACTAAAGAGGGAAAAAAGGACCTGTACCGATTGGCTAGTCAGAGGGACCGAGCTGGGAAAGATGTGTAGCAGGTAAGGGTGATAAAGGATAGTGAGGGATATGTGCTCACAAGCGAAGAGAGTGTGTTGAGCAGATTTTAGGGGCTGATGAATGAAGAGAATGAGAGAGAGAGAAGGTTGGATGATGTGGGGATAGTGAATCAGGAAGTGAAACAGATTAGCAAGGAGGAAGTATGGACAGCTATGAAGAGGATTTAGAATGGAAAGGCTGTTGGTCCAGATGACATACCAGTAGAAGCATGGAGGTGCTTAGGACAAATGGCAGTGGAGTTTTTAACCAAATGTTTAATGAAATCTTAGAAAGCCAGAGGATGCCTGAGGAGTGGAGAAAAAGTGTTTTGGTCCCTATTTTTAAAAATAAGGGTGATGTGCAGAGCTGCAGTAACTACAGAAGGATAAATCTGATCAGTCACAGCCTGAAGTTATGGGAAAGCGTGGTAGAAGCTAAGTTAAGAAGGGAGGTGATGATTAGTGATCAGCAGTAAGGTTTCATGCCGGAGCACTACAGATGCAATGTTTGCTCTGAAAGTGTTGATGGAGAAGTACAGAGAAGGTCAGAAGGAGTTGCATTGTGTTTTTGTAGACTTAGAGAAAGCATATGACAGGGTGCCTAGAGAGGAGTTGTGGTATTGTATGAGGAAGTCAGGAGTGGCAGAGAAGTATGTAAGAGTGGTACAGGATATGTACAAGGGTAGTGTGACAGTGATGAAGTCTGCAGTGAGAGTGACAGATGCATTTAAGATGGAGGTGGGATTACATCAAGGATCAGCTCTGAGCCCTTTCTTATGTGCAATGGTGATGGACAGGTTGATAGACGAGATCAGACAGGAGGCCCCATGGACTATGATGTTGGCAGATGACATTGTGATCTGTAGTGAGAGTAGGGACCAGGTTGAAAAGACCCTGGAGAGGTGGAGGTATGCTCTAGAGAGGAGAGGAATGAAGGTCAGCAGGACTAAGACAGAATATGTGTGTGAATGAGAGGGGGGATAGAGGAATGGTGAGGATGCAGGGAATAGAGTTGACAAAGATGGATGAGTTAAAGTACTTAGGATCAACAGTTCAGAGTAATGGTGAGTGTGGAAGAGAGGTGAAGAAGAGAGTACAGACAGGGTGGAATGGGTGGAGAAGATTGTTAGGAGGGATTTGTGACAGATGGGTACCAGTAAGAGTGAAAGGGAAGGTCTACAAGAGTGTAGTGAGACCAGCTATGTTGTATGAGTTGGAGATGGTGGCATTGAAAAAAAGGCAGGAGTCAGAGCTGGATGTGGCAGAGTTAAAGATGTTAGGATTTGCACTGGGTGTGACAAGGATGGACAGGATTAGGAATCAGTATATTAGAGGGTCAGCTCAGGTTGGACGGTTTGGAGACAAAGTCAGAGAGGTGAGATTGTGTTGGTTTGGACATGTGCTGAGGAGGGATGCTGGGTATATTGGGGAAAAGATGCTAAAGATGAAGCTGGCAGGTAACAGGAAAATAGGAAGGCCTAAGATAAGGTTTATGGATGCAGTGAGAGAGGACATGCAGGTGGTTGGTGTGACACAGCAATATGCAGAGGACAGGAAGAAATGGAAACAGATGATCCACTGTGGTGACCCCTAATGGGAACAGCCAAAAGAGAAGAAGAAGATTATTAAGAAGTTAAATATCTTATGGAATTCTGTAGTATACAATATTATGTGTTTACTGAACTGTTTTACTTGTTCACCAAGTTGTTAAAATTTGCAATGGAAAGCGTACTATAATATAGAATCATTCAATATTATAAATGTTCTTTTTCTAAAACATGTTACCATTACTTTAATAATATCTACATACTTAATTTCAAGGGTACAATGTTTTATATATATATATATATATATATATATATATATATATATATATATATATATATATATATATATATTAGCTTTAAATGTTATGTTAGATGGTTTTAACTTTCCAATATTCCTCCCTCCCCTCATCTAATTATAGCCAATATGCAGGAGACTTACCTTTGGTTGATATGATCTGGTTAGCTTGTGACTTCTATGTAATGCAAACTAGGTCAGGAACACTAGGTTCCATGAAGAAAGTTATCATTGTATATGTTCTTCTTTCGGCTTTTCCCAGTTAGGTGTCGCCACAGCGGAACTCTGGTCCGCTAATGATTGGCAGTAGATTTTTACGGTGCAGTGGTGCCAGCTCGACACCCAACCTTTAACAAAGGCACACCCATTCACGCATGTCTTTCGAATGCCACTCGACTGCGACATGCGGACTCCACACAAAAGGTGCTCCAGCCAAGAATCGAACAGGAGAACATCTTGCTGTGAGGCGACATTGCTACCACTGCACTACTGCGGCTTCTTATGTAAGGTTATTTATTTTACTTTAACTACGCAATATTTGTCCATAACAATTATTTTTCCTAGATCTACTATAACATGCTCAGGAAATCCTTTTGACTGCTATTTAATACTCAATATATAGATTAATGCCTACTTATACATGCATATCAATAAACATAAATGGGCTAAATAATATGATAAAAAGAGCAAGTGTTAACAAATACCTTTCCTTGCATAAAGCAGACATAGTATTCCTTCAGGAGACACATTTAATAACATAAGACCTAAATAAGCTTTTACTGAAAAATTATAAAGTAATAGTTAGTTCCCAATTCACTCATAAAAGATGTGTATTAATTCATTGGAAAAAACCCTAAGCATACCTGAAGTTATAGACTGATATATAGATAATGATGGAATGCTAGCGTTAGCAGTAATTAAGCTTGAGAATAAATATTACACACTTGTTAACTCTTATTGGATTCCAGCTATTGGTACAAAAGAGGTAAAAAGATATTAGACATTATAACCCTACACTCTAGAGGTGAGATGATATTGGCAGGAGACTTTAATTGTATACTTTCTTCCAGTGAAACAACAAACCCTAAACCTTTTAAAATGTCCTCTATAGCAAAGCATTTACAAAATTATATTAATACTAGAAATTTAAAAGATATTTATCATATAAAATTATCTTCTTCCCTAAAATTCTCTCATTATTCATATAGATTTGGGACGCAAACCAACATTGACAAAGTTTTGATATCTAGTTCTTTACAATCCAAAATAGAAAATGTAGTATTAGTATCTTGCCTCTTATCAGACCATAATGCCATCACTTTTAATATAACTTTCCAGCAAGAAGTCTTAATTCACTGGCAGAGAAGTCCAGCTTATATTATAAAAATAAATGGCTTAAAAGATTGGATGAAAACTGAAATAAATGGATTCATGGAAATTAATAACAATGGAGAGGTCTCAGATACAGTCTTATGGGAAACCTTAAAGGTTTTCCTGTATGGAAAGATTAAAAGTTGGTATATACAAAAAAATAAGAACGGGATAAAAGATTGAATGATATTCAGAATGAAATAGACAATATAAAAAGAAACCTCAAACCTAATGACAGGGTAACACTAGACAACATAAATAAATTAAATAAAGAATATCACAACATTTTACAGCAAAAAATCTCTATAAACCTGGCGAAAATCAAACTATATTCATACTCTAGTAACCCTAAATCTCTACACAAAATAGCAATAAGATCTAAATGTCTAAGTGAAAAAAACATATAAAAGAAATCATATACATAGAAAATAACAAAATAAAACTATCGGATATGAAAAATATATTAATTGTTTTATGAAACATCACGAGAATAATAATACCTCTAATCCCGCCAATAAGAACAAAATAATGAATTTAGATACATTTTTAACAGAAAATATTCCCAAGACTCTATCTCCAGAAAATAGTCTCAAATTGATAGTTCTATCACATTTAACAAATTAAAAGACCAAATAAAGAAATTAAAAAACAATAAGGCACCAGGAATAGATGGTCTGATTCCAGAGATTTATAAAAAAATTTCCCAGATAATATACTAAAAATCTTACTGAGCACATTTCATGAAATTAAATCTGATTCTATTGTCCCACCATCATGGAAATACTCCCTTATTTCACAAATTCTCAAACCTAATAATGAACCTACCTCTTGCTGTTCTTACAGGCCAATCTCCTTTTAAATATTGATTATAAGATTTTTATGAGTATAATAGCAGCCAAAATCAATTCTATTTGCCCAATTTAATAGGAGAAGACCAAACAGGTTTCATTAAGCATAGAAAGGTCCAAGGTAATATAATAAGACTCCTCTCTCTAATAGATATAGCCAACAAAAATAATAATGAATTATCTATAATGAGCCTTGATATAAACAAAGCGTTTGATTCACTCAGCTGGTCTTACTAATTTAAAGTATTAGAACAGTACAGCTTTTCTCCTGAATTAATAAAATGAATTAATAAACTATATGAGACTTCTAACTCCTTTGTAAATATAGTCTCCTTTTTATCTTCTTCCTTTAAAATTATAAAAGGTACAAAACAAGGCTGTCCTCTTTCCCCCTTAATGTTTGCTCTTGCTGTGGAACCACTAGCCAATTATATTATAAATTATATAAATATCATATGTTATAATCTCAATAATGACTTCCCTCCTAAGATTCATTTGTTTGCTGATAATTTTTTACTAACTAGTAGGGACATTGAAACATCTTTAGGTCATTTACTTAATATATTAGAAACCTTTAAAAGCTTTTCAGGATTAACATTTAACCATGATCAAACCCAGGCTCTCCTAATAAATAAAATTATATCTTCTAAAATGAGTAAACATAAACATTTTAACTGGGATATAAAACAAATTAAATACTTAGGTATTCACTTTACCTCCAATCTTAAGGAAAAGGTTTTGATTAACTATATCAATTTAACTCAATTACACATCTCATAGATAATTAGAATAAGCTTTATTTTACCTTTGAAGACAAACTAATGTTAATTAAAATGATACTATTGCCAACAATTCTTTACGTTTGCCAATCCCTGATTGCCCCCCCATCCAAAAAAGTTTCAAAAAAGATTAATAGCATTTTATTAAAATTCCTCTGGCATCCTGTAAAAACCTAGGATATCTGCACAACAGCATACTGCAAGTTGGGAAGAAGGTGGCATTAGCTTTCCTAACATTGAATTTTACATTAATGCCACTATCCTTAACACAATCTTCTTATGGTTAAATTCTTTATACAACACATCCTGGAAACTAATACATGAAGCAATATTATTTAATAATAATAAAAGACTAATTGAACCCCATTATTAAAATACACAGTAATACATTTATATGGTCTTTGTCAATATATATGCAAGATAAACAAAAAATAAAATCCTGCTTTTTCATCAATCAAATACTAATATATTTTAAAATATTCATTCAGTCTAACCAAGTAATCAAAAATTTGTTGATTTTTATTTTTCCAATTGCTCAAACCAATGAGTGCTTAACTACCTTTGACTTGAATAAGATGAGAGATTTCAAGGAAAATAATCTACTATTTTGGAATCAATTTTTATCTGTAAATAATATCCTGCCAATTACTTAATTGCTCGCTATACTGCACATAATAATAATTGGATAGATATGCAAACATGTAGAGAATTCATTTATAATAAAACAATATTCTCCTTGCAAACCCATAGAAATAGCACTCCTAAAATATTAGAATTAATGTTTAACATTGAAGCGCTTTTCGTTCAAGTAATACACGAACTTCATCAGATACCATAAGATTAAACAATACTATTTAAATAGTATACGTAATCAGTCAGCTGGTAAATTAATTAAAAGCATTAAAGGAATACATTTCTTATATCAAATCAACCCATAAATACCATAAATGATTGCAAAATTCTATAAAATGCATAAATCTCCTATTCAAAACATATCAACTAATTCAAAAAGCACAAATAAATACAGAGAAAACAGCAGTCTAACATAACTAACAGCTACCGCAATATAAACATGAAATAACCTTATTCTTTTAATTCCATATTTATATCTGTATTTTTAAAAATTTTGTTTATCTATATATATTTACAAATATATATACATATATACATATACAAGTGTTGTATATATATATATATATATATATATATATATATATATATATATATATATATATATATATATATATATATATACATACACACACACACATATATACATTCCATATTATATTAGATATTTATTTCATTTTAGGAACATCCACTGGACTTCTATACTTATTACCCAGGTCTTACATATACAAATATTTTATGAACCAAATTACCTCCGAAGGCTTTTAAGTTTTAATATAGCCATAATTGAACACATATCATTAAGGCCCGGCCAGTTATATGCATATAGTCTGATCTGCCATAATAATTCCTGCCTTTCAATTTCTATTTCAACAGGTCCCCCTCTTATATTATGTAACAGTTGGTCGAGGATCCAAAATTTAAATACATGTGTAGGATGCTCTAACACATGCTTGGCTAATGCATTTTCTTGTTTACCTTTATTTATACTATAAGTATGTTCGTAGATTCTGTCCCTTATGCTATGAATAGTTTTGCCCACATAAAAACATGTTTATATTGCGGTAGCTGTTAGTTATGTTAGACTGCTGTTTTCTCTGTATTTATTTGTGCTTTTTGAATTAGTTGATCTGTTTTGAATAGGAGATTTATGCATTTTATAGAATTTTGCAATAATTTATGGTATTTATGGGTTGATTTGATATAAGAAATGTATTCCTTTAATGCTTTTAATTAATTTGCCAGCTGACTGATTATGTATACTATTTAAACAGTATTATTTAATCTTATGGTATCTGATGAAGTTTGTGTATTACTTGAACGAAAAGCGCTTCAGTATATCAGTTTTAATAAACTGGTTGTTTCACAGACGCTTGGTATTTTGTTCGTGGATTCAAGGAGTGTTCAGTGTTTTGTCTGTTTTTGTACATAATGTTTAACATTACCAATGGCTCTTTAAAAGCCTCCTTATTTATATCCTTAATCTACAATGCTATCAGATCAGACTTTAATTTTATAACTGCTTCCTATTGGGATTATTCTATTCAAATTAACAGGGAAGAATTTACCATTAATAACAAAAAGCTTCTTCTAAGGTCAATAGAGAAAACAACAATTTCCCCATATTAGAAGATTTACACTTGGAAATTTCTCAATAGATGCTTCTTTACACCACAAAGAATTGCCCAAATATACAAAAAGAATGACACGAAATGTTGGAGGTGTAAACCAACAGAAGCTGATTGGTATCACATGCTTATTACATGCACAGTGTTATCTCAATTTTGGAGTGATTTCAGAGATTTTTGTAAGGCCTTATGGAATGAGAAGTGTGTTATCTCCGAGTCTTTCATTTTGTTCAATGTACCAATACCAGATGTAATACCTAAAACACAAATACATATTTTATGGTCAATTCTTGCAGTTGCAAGGAAAATTGTAACAAGAAATTGGAAGACTAATTCTTATCTCTCATTTAAAAATGATCTTATTCATTTAGCCAGTACTTTATGTCATAATGAAATTTCTAGCATAAAGCTCAGAACAAAGAATTCAACTCACAAATTAATTGCTTGGGAAAAGTTACAAGTATTACTGCAAAAATATTAAGTGATTTCCTGAAAGTATACAAATGTTTATTTTGTTATGGACACTGTATATGGTTCAATATTATAAGTGTAAATATGTTATTATTGTTACTGTTCTTGTTAAAAATAAAATAAAAAAATTCTTAAGATTTAGCCATGAGTAAGAACTATTTATATGTGCACACTGAACAGACACCAGTCTGGCTAACAACAGGAAAAACAATGTTCCTACTTAAGACCAAACCTGCATGCTATTATAAAAACTATTGACCAATAACGTGCCTTCTGACGATTTATAAACTATACACTGGAATTGTTGCTGACAGAGTTTATAGTCATTTAGTAGAAACTCGATTAAGGCAATAGAACAAAAGGGGTATTAAAAGGATCATTTGTTGTTAAATAAAGTCATAGTTGAGAACTATAAAACTGGGAAGAATCTAAGTATGGCATGGATAGACTACAAAAAATAATAAGAAGTTCAAATGTACAGGATATGAAATGGGATGAAGTAATGGCAAGAGAAATTGAAACTATATTAAGAAAAGCTCCTAACTGGAAAACCCCAGGCCCAGATGTTGTACCTCATTACAGGCTAAAAGTATTAACATCTTTACATGAAGATTTGGACATGAGTAAAAACTATTCATATGCTCAGCTCGAATAGATGCCAACTGGGGTAACCACAGGAAAAATAATACTCCTCCTTAAGAGTGAATGTGTAAGCTAACCTAAAAACTATAGACCAATAACTTGCCTTCCGACGATGTATAAACTCTACGCTGGAATTGATGCTGACAGCATTTATAGTCATTTAGAAGAAAATTCAATCATGGCAACAGAACAGAAGGGTAACAAAAGAAAGTCATTTGGAACAAAGGATCATTTGTTGTTAAATAAAGTTATAATGGAGAACTGTAAAATGTGGAAGAATCTAAGTATGGCATGGATAGACTACAAAAAGCATTTGACAGTATCCCACATTCATGGATAAAAGAGTGCTTAAAAATGTATAAAATACATCCTACACTGATAAATTACATCACAGTGACCATGAAACAGTGACAAACCACTTTGCAGTTAAGCCATGATAAAGGACAAAAAGGCAAAAGCAACCTTTAAAGCAGGATAGCTCCAGCACCAAGAAAACATCAGCTTTGAACTGTGATATAAAAGAACTTGAACAAAAGGGAGTATATAAATATTTGGGAATTGATGAAGGTTCAACAATAAAACATGAATGAATGCGAAAAAAAACTTAGTACCAAATATTTTAGAAGACTAAAATTATTACTGAAAACAGCTCTGACATCAAGGAACAAAGTTCAAACTATCAGTCAATCTGCACTTAGTGTCCTAACTTACAGTTCTGGAGTAATTAACTGGGCTCAAAAGGTGTTGGATAGATTAGACAGGAAAACAAGAAGGATGTTTCATGCTCGTCAAATGATTTATAAAAATCAGTCCATACCAACATTATGTATTCTGTGTTCTGAATGAGGTATGGACCTCCTTGAAATTGATTACATGTATAGATCAGCAGTTGTAGGACTGCATACATTTCTGCTGACCTCACAAGATCCAAACATAGTGAAAATTTTAAAACATGAGGAGAATAAGTCTAAGATAACTTCCCGGCTTAGTTTTAAGCAAGAATGGAAATCAAACCAGAACTAAATAAAAATCAGGCAGCAACTGAATGTGCCAAAAAACAAAAGAAAGAAAATAAGGTGAAGGATCAGATGAGAAGGCAAGAAATGTAGAAAATGCATAAATATATTTGCAATGTAGAAAACTCCTGGAACAACCTCATGTTGATCAGGATCAAACAAAGGAATGGTTAAGAAGAGGTGAATTCAAAACAAAAGATGAAAGGTTAATATTGGTAGTCCAAGAGAGGGGACTACATGCAGGCTGGTTTACAAAGTCTGTTGAACATATGGGAGAAACAGACAACTGTAGGATTCGTAAAACAGAATTGGAAACAGTTGCACATCTTGTTGCTGGTTTTGATATACTAATGACAAAAGGACTGTATTTTGAAAGGCATCATAATGTGGCAAGACTGTTGCACTGGGGATTGTGCAAACATTATAATACTGAAGTTGCAGAAAAACATTGGAAACATGAGCCGCACAAAGCATTATAGAGAATTATGAAGTTTATATCACAATGGGGTCATCCATCACCAACAGTTCAAAAAACAGATATGAGAAAACCATAGCAGTCCATGAAAAGAAGACAAAAGTAGCATTGATCATTGAAATTGTTACACCCATTGATTACAGTGTCTTACATACAGAGAGACACAAAGTCAGAATATGCCAGAATTTGCAGGGAGAAAGGAGTAGTAGGAGCAACAGATCTTATAAAAAAGAATGTACAGCCATACTTAGACACCTTACCGATACATGCAACTCTGTATGAATTGCAGAAGGACTCAATTCTGGGAACACTGCGGGTGTTATGAAGAGCACTTCTGGCTAACATCAATGATTGAAACAATATTAATTTCATGAACTTTAATCATACTTTGACTTAGTAATGGGGGCCATACCTGTTATAGTATTAGACCCAAAAGACTTGGAGAAATTAAAGAGGCATTGCCTATCCTCTTTTACCTATTCCTGCTACCCCTTGACATCTGCCCTTCTAAATACTTTGAATGGATTATCCCCATTTCACTGGTTCCACAGTAAGTAAACAAAACAAAATCTTTGGGCCATCATGAACCAGTGCAGAGTAACACAATGGTTACAAACAAAGTAAGAAGTACTATCCTTTACATCCTGAATAACAGGTCCCTTACTTGGGATGGAATTTACAGACATTTTGCATATGCACAACACCAGTTTGCCCAGTTTGTGGTGATGCACAGGGTGGGGCTGATTCATAAACCCGAGATGCAGATAAGCACAAGTGTCTGTCTATGCCTTGTGCAGAGTATGTTAATAAAGGAACAATCAAATGCAAATAACAGAATTAAATATGAAGCAACTCAAGAGACAGCTTCTCTGCACCTTGCACATTTGCATCTTTTTATTTATTTAGTTGACATTTGTGTACCAGGAAAGTCTGACTGCGTATGAGCCCATTTTCAGAGGAGGTCCAAGGAGAAAAGCTCCAATGTACAATTTAAAGAGAATTACAAATCAACATTGGTTACAAAGACTAAGACAATCACACAGCAGTACAATTTCTGGATACAAGAAAAGAGGAAAATAAGCAAATATAAAGCAGCAATAAAGTCGAACATACATTATATAGAAGATGGAAGAGAGTTCCTAATACATTATAGAAGATGGAAGCAAGTTCCTAATACATTATATAGAAGATAGAAGAGAGTTCCTATTATGCATGTTACATAATAAATAATGCATGAAAAATATATTACAGAATAAGTAATAAGTCATAAAAACTATATAGACTTTCTGGCAAGAAACTTAGGTAGTAAATTAAAGTCATAATTTTTGGGATAGATAAAAGTTAGTTTAAGAATAGAAAGAAGGAACATTACAAGGTCAAAGAATTATAGAAATGTTAGGCTAGAAAGAAGGTAATGCAGGAAGGGAAGTAGGATAGATCAAGAAAACGTCTATTAAGACTGGGGAGAAGGGAATGGAAAAGAGTACTAAGATGGCGGGGAGCATGGGCGGAGCCAATTATTGGCTAGATGTCCTTTCAGCCTAGACTCGAAGGAATAGTAGTGGGGTATAAATCTGATTGACAATGGAATGTTATTCCATGATTTGGCAACACAGTGACAGTACAGACTAACACCATTAGATCTTTGAGGTTTGCAAATAGATGGTAGATATTTGTGAGAAGAGCGAAGGTCTCAAGATGGAACATAGTGCTGAAGTAGTGATGATGTCGTTTGTGAAAATGAGGAATTGTACAGTATTTTGTGTGTTAGTGTTAGTTGATTACAGGAGAGAAGGTGGAGCAGTTCAAGTCAAGGGGGGGGGGTGTTAGGGACTTGAGAGGAGAGCAATGGTGAGAGTAGCGGGCTTGGCCTGTGGCAAATTTAGCAATCTAGCGATTTTATTATAACATTGCCTAAGGTTTGCTTTGAGGGAAGAGTGAAGTTTGGTTAGAATAGGTGAAGCATGTAGAAGAGATGATAAGAGATAAGTGGTAGCAAGGGTTACTCTTGTGGAGTTAGAGATGAAGTTCTTAGCCCTATACATCATGCCCAATTTTGATTAGTTTTTTTTTTATGTTGTTGCTGATATGCAAGTCAACTTTAGATTGCTGTCAATAGTTACAGCTAACAATTTTGTGTGTAAAACCACATCGATTGAAGTATTGTTCAGAGAAGTAATAGCAAAGTTAGAAGTATCTGCAGAAAATTGTTTTGGTAAAAATAGTAGACATTTAGCTTTTTTGGGGGGTTAAGTAGTAGATGGTTGTTGGTGAGCCAAGACTCAATGGAATTGAATGCTTTTTGAGTTAAGCTCTGTAGATTCCTGGCAGTATTAGGATGGTTAATAAAAATGTTGAAGAGGAGTGGACCTAGTATTGAGCTTTGGGGTACCCCAGTGCTGACTGGTGAAGTTATAGTTCCATTTGACAGATTGACATCTGTTAGAGAGAGATAGCTAGTGAAACATTGTAAGGATGTTACAGTTAATCCCAGAAGAGAGAGTTAGGATAAGAGTCTGGGGTGGGAGACAGTATCAAAGTTTTTAGAATGATCTAAGAACAGAGAAGAGACAAAGTTTCCTGAGTCACAAGCTTTGTTGACAGTGTCAGTAAAGGATAGTAGAGCAGTGATAGTGCTGTGTGCTGGTCTGAATCCATGCTGGGTGAGAGAGAGAAGATTATTGTCAAGTAGGTATTGAAGAAGTTGTTTATGGATACATTTTTCTAGAAGTTTTTATGGTGGTGAAAGAATAGCAATTGGCCTAAAGTTAGAAATTTCTGAGGAGATGCCACCTTTATGGAGGGGAAGGATGAAGGATTTTTTCCACAGGGAGGGAACATAAGCTTCCCTGATAGATCTATTAATGATTATGGAGACTGGGCAGGCAATTGAGTCAGCGGCCATTTTTAGGAATTCATTAGTAAGATTGTCTGCAGAGGGGGAACATGGCTTCAGCTTGCACAAGAGGGATTTGATGAAGGAAGTGGGAACTGTTTGAAGGGAAAATGTGAAGTGACAGGTAATAGGAGGGTGAGAGGAAGTAGATGGTGATGGAGGGAATTTGTTAATGGTGAAGCTATGCTATCGATGAAGTAAGAGTTAAATTGAGATGCTATGTCAGAAGAGGTATTATCACAGGAGGGTTTGAGGGAGAACTGACTTCCTGCATGTAGGATTTTTTTTGATAGTGTGCCAGAAAGTTTTTGGACTGGATTTGTGCTGATCTTGTGGCTTTGCATAAAATTGTCTTTTATCTAAATTAACCTGTTTCTTTACAAGTTATGCAGTGCTTTGAAATGCTGTAAATTATTACGAGTCTTATGTTTTAGGTAGGTTGTCCAAGCCTTGTTTCTTTTTGAATGAGTGATCTGGTTTTGACTTTTTCCTTCTGGTTGGAGCTAAACTGTCCAAGGTGTTTATGAATGTAGAATTAAATTGTTCAACTACATCATCTAGCAATAAGTATTTAAGGAAGGACCAATTAATGGAGTTTACTGTTTGAAAGACGTGCGTAAATGGGCGTGCCTTCGTTGAAGGTTGAACGTCGAGCTGGCACCTCGGCGTTCATGAAAATCTACTGACAATCATTAGCAGACTGGAGTTCTGCTGTGGCGACCCCTAACTGGGAAAAGCCGAAAGACCAACAACAACAACAACTATATTTGTAAAGGCCTGTTGGTCAAAGTTGGATAGCTTTTATACTGTCTTGTAGGTTTGTTCTCTGCATGAATGAGAGATAAGTCTAGTTGTGTAGATGGGGTGGTGATCACTGATAGAGACTGGAAATGTTTTGGATACAGAGAAATTGCTAGGATGAAAGACCAAAATCCAATTAATAATCGAGCCATTTTGGTTTGAAGAACTGGTAAAGGTTGAGTGAGTAATTAGTTTAGAAAATCCAAATAGGTTTATGCTATCTGTGGGGAACTGAAAGTTAAGTTTCTGCCAGGTAGTGTTGACATCACCTAATATTATTGTTTCTAGAGGGATCCTCTTTACCTGATTGGAATTACACTTTCCCTAAAGTTAAAAGGATGAGACAACTTCACCAAAAACTCCCTTTCATGAATGGTCAGATCATCGGAATTTTACTTCGGGAAAAGGAAACGCTTGACCACCACTACAAAAAAAAAAAAAAAAAAAAAAACTGAATAAATCAAACCCACACTCCCCTAACTAAATATACCACTACAGTGAGGAAAAGGCAAAGTTCACTATGTTGGCCAAATGCCTCTTTTCCCGGAGTAAAATTCTGGTGATCTGACCGTTCATGAAAGGAAGTTTTCTGAAAAGTCATCTCGTCCTTTTAACTTTTGGGTAAGTGTAATTTCAATCAAGTAAAGGGGATGCTTCCAGAGAGATATATTTTGACACCCATGATAGGAAACTTTCCAGAGTTGATAAGTTATTGCCAGAATATATGTATAAAGCTATAATGCAGAGACTTTTATTGTTTAATTTAAGGTAGGTGATTAATAGTTCAGCTTTGTTAATGGAGGGTAAGGATTGGTTGTGAAGGGTTAAGGAAATAGAATCAGGAAATATTACTGCAACACCACCTCCTTTTCTTTTAAGTCAATCAGCTCTGAACATATTAAAGCCAGGAGGAAGTACTTCAGTATACTTTGTGTGGTTTAAGCCAGGTTTCAGTGATTACTAGTATGTCTGGAGATTGTGCAGTTATCCAAACATGCAACTCAGAGATTTTGTTGCACATGCTATGTGTGTTTACTGAGATAAATTTAAGCATATTTCATGAACTTGGAATATGGGCTGATGATGGGAATTGAGTGATGTTGGGACCAAGGTTAGGGTGGATGGTAGGGAGTAGTGATTTGTATTATTGGTGTAAGAGGTAGTGTCCATAGGAGAGCTTAACATAGGTTAGATAGGAATTAGATATGATGAAAGTGAAGAGACGGAGAAGAGCATTAGAGACAGGAGAATAAGGAGAACCATTTTAGATTAAGGTTTATTAGAGAGGTAATTAGAAAAACTACTTACATGGATAACTGGAGGAGACTATTAAAGTTTGTAGAAAGGAAGTGGAGTAGTATGTACTGTAGATAGGATACTAGTGTGATATTAATAGAAGTATGTTGAGAGATGGAGTGTATGGATAAGGAGGGGTGGAGCTAACAGAGGAAGGGGTGTGGTGTGGATAGGTTTAAATTTAGAGGAAGTGAGGGAGGGTTAGATGTGGGGCAGGGTAGAGGAGCAAGGTGAGCCCAGAGGGTGAAAGAAGTGGAATGACATCCCAGAGACTGAAAATCTCCAGGTGAGTACTCAGTGAGCCAACAGCAAATCTATTTAAAATGCTTGTTATGGGGCCAGTTAAGTATTGGGAGCACAGCAGTAAGGTATATAAGATTACATACACAACATTAAAGAATATAAGCTTAAGGTCATTCTGTACTCCTTTTAACTAAGCACAGTGAAATTAGAAATTGCTGCAAGTACAATTCATAATTAAATTAAACTGGGAGGGGGATAGCCACACTTTGTGGGTGTGTGTACACTATACAGATTACAAGTGTAAAAAAAAAACACATTATATTAAAAGAACTATTCAAGCCAAAAAAACATTGCATATTGAATAAGCAATTAATAGGAAAAAAGTTTGTGCACACTTTCTTATTTATAAAGCATTTTGGCAGGTTTGCAGTGAGCTTTCAGGTGATTCTTTTAATCCCTGAGTGTTTAAAATTATCCAGGGGGGGTGCCTTGTAATTTAGAGTTGAGGGGGTCCCAGAATTTCTTTCAGGTGATTTATTTTGAATCCCTGAGGGAGGGGGGTAGCAGAATTGCTTATTTAGTGTGCAAACTCCCAGGCTAGGACAATAGGAGAGACTGAAGTTTACGGAGACCAGAGTACAAATCTGCATCATTTAACACTTGGAAAACTGAGGTGCTGCACCTGGGAAAAAGTGTGTAGTAACTGTATGCTTTTCATCTTTGTCATCACTGCTTCTGATGTATCACAGGGATGCAACACATATCGAGATCTTTTAGGTGCTATTAGATGCTTAATCTGCTGAGCAAAGTCACTCTCTGTCATACAAACACAGTAATATATACCTTTAATATCACAGAATACTGCTAAACAGAAGACACTATTGTCAGACCAAATAAAAACACATGGCAACACTGAATATTAGAGTCTGAGTAGAGTAATCATATAAGAAAAAATGCACATTTATAGCATAATCTATACATACACATCAGAAACCATACCTTTTGTGAAGCATGTATGCATCATTGTAGTGCTCATTGCCATGGCAATGAGGTTACAACCTGCTCTTGCAGTTCATGTACACAGGTGATTACAGCATAACTGTCTGAATCTCTTAATGAGTGCTTGAAGCACTGTTGAATACCTATGCATCCTCAGCTAGACGCACACAGCACATCATACATGGCCTTCGTTACAAGCATTACAGGTGGGAATGTCTCATGTGTAGCCTCCCATGCATTACTTTCACAGCAGAGTAACAAAGATGTTGTTCTTAGCAAAGAAGGGCACTGATCAGTCAACCGCTAACTCTGCCTTAATATCACATTTCTAATTATGTTTTTGTGTTCTGTGCTTCCAAGCTCATTGGTGCCTGCACTGCATAAGTCTGCAGTAGTTTCTTTTATAAAATAAGTGAAAGTCTTGCTTTAAGACAGACCAAAGGCTGATGCAAGAATCTTTATTGTGTCTGACTTGACCTGTGATTATGCTCATGAATTATAAGTTTACATGAAATAAGAATCTTGTGGAAACTTTTATAAAATGTTTTAGCAAAGTAGTAACACTGCTTTGCTGTTTTTGAGCTGTAAATGTAGTTGGCGGAAAAAGGAAGTGAACTCTATTTCTGATAACATCAGCTGTTTTTGTGTGGAAGTGTCTTGTTTCATTTCTAGTCAGTCTGTAAATTCAAGCATTTTAGCAGATTGGAAGCTCTAAACCTGAGTGAAGGAGAACTGATGCTGACCGTAGAAAAGAGAGTGGTTTAGATCAGCTGTCACAAGGTTTAAGTTGTTTACCTCCTCACCTTTTCAGAGGCATTACAGTTTTGTCACTGAATGTATAACATACCTGTACTTTAATTAAGTGGTACAAAGCCCTGTAAGATAAATCATTTTTCAGAAAATGAAAAAGCATTTAATTTACCTCACACATTTGTTCAGTTTAACTTGACAACTACATTTGTACTTACTGTTGTATTAGCCATTTAACTAGACTGGATTTGTGCAGCGCAAAACAATTTCTGTAAGCTAGGCTGAGACGTCCAAACAGGATGCGGTGACAACTGGTGTCATACTGTAAACTGATTTGGCATTTACATGTTATTCCATTGTAATTTCTGTATTCATTTTTTAATTTTTTTCTCTTACTTTTGAAATATAGTTGGTCAAGCTGTCTTCTATAACTCTTACAATTCCAAGCAAAGAGCTTGATGATAGGTGGTTCTGTGTCAAGATATATATAAAATTAGTGAAACAGTCAGCTGTGTTAAGCTGTCGCAACAAACTGAGCCCGTGCACACAGTTAGTAGTTAGAGAACACTCTAGTAACACTCAGAGGTGAACTTTCTACCTGTTTCGCACCATTGTTGCCTAAATGTCAAAAACTTGTCCTTTACACTAGAGTCACATCTTCAAAGTGATAACTTTCTTTAACATCATCTCCAGTAGTTCAGGCTACATCTTCACTATCCTTTCAAACGAGAAGTGTCTCTTTTAATTTCTTCTTCTTTTTCTAAGTCTCCATATCCTTTTAATGGATGTGACCCTTATGTACCCTTTAAAGCTAAATATTTCTTCTCTAATTTCTCTTTTTGTGTTTTTACGTACTCTCATGCCCCAATTATATTCTTCAGCTTTGCTTTTCTCCAATAAGCAGGTGTCTTTCACATGTCTAATACATCAAAGCCCTTTTGGGGCTGCTTGACAGGCTGAACCTGCAATCCAGAAATATTTCTATAAGTTAGATGTTTGATAACTTTTGTATTAAGTAAATCAGACAGAGGGATTCAGGAGGTCTGTTTCCAACATGAGGATATGCAAGGGCTTTGCCATTGGCATGTAATAAATGGTCACTTAGACTCAAACAAAATGGACTTTGGTGTATTAGGTACCAACATACTGGACCATATTCATGTTTGTTCCTTTAACTTTTTCTCCATTATGTGCTGAATGGTTGGACGTTTACCAGTGTAATATTATTTTTCCAGTTAGCAACTTCAGAACTTCATGCAATTTTGGTAGATGGATAAGTACTCAGCTCTCTACCTAATTAACTGAAGAAACTACTTAAAACTTCCAACAAGGTGTCTTTATTCCTCCCACAGGGAGGGCCTCAGACAAAGTC
Source organism: Protopterus annectens (assembly GCF_019279795.1). NCBI lineage: Eukaryota > Metazoa > Chordata > Ceratodontiformes > Protopteridae > Protopterus > Protopterus annectens. The sequence continues at coordinate 106,591,881 of NC_056749.1, read as the reverse complement.
TCCTTGATCTTCTAGCTAAAGTGATTTTATCTGGAGTAATCCTTTATCCTCTGTTTCTTTTTAGACTTTACTCGAACCCTTTGTATTCTGATGTGTACTGTTAGGACCATCTCTTTCTTCTGGTTGTTATCTGACCTTTGGATTCATAGCTGCCTTCTGTAACATTTCCGTTATATAGGATTACTGCATTTCTTTTTTTTTAATTTATTTATACTTTTTATTTATATTTTGCATACATATGCATGTGTTTTTGTAAGTATTTATTTGTTTATGTGTGTATGCATGTATGTATTTATTGACATTTGATTACAAAGAAAGTCCTATGGCTAGAAGTCCATTTTCAGCAGAGCCCCAGGGAGAAAAGCTCCAAATTACTACAAAATATTTAAGAGCAATAATTTTACAATCTTCAAAACTAAAGCAAAAACATCTGCAATTTAAATAATTATAACAAGTTAGACATAGTATAAAATATTGGTTACGAATCAATACAATGTGTATGACAATCATTTAATATTTAGAATAATTTTAGACAGTAGTAGACAAATTAATACAAATAGGAACTGCAATGTGAAGTCAGGGAAAAACAGGCTTATGATATATTTAGAGAAAAACTCAGGGAAGAGAATTAGATAGCAGTAAGGAAGTAAGTGAAGATGGGAAAGTAAGGAGGTATAAGGAATAAAAATGTACTTGTTCACATTTAAGGATATAGTTTATTCTAGTTTTCAGCAAGAACAGAGCCAGATTTTAACTAGGGAGTCTTTCAGAGTGGTTTTGAAAGATGGGAGGGAGGGTATTGACCTGATGGATACAGGTAAGGAGGTCCGACCTTAGCAACCTTGTACAAGTACAGACAATTCCCAGCGGATTTACTAGTTTTGTAGACAGACAGGACAGGAGTTTTTGGCCACTAGATTGCAATGGTTGATTGGGAACATAGTTGTGCAGATATCTTTTTAATTCAGAATAGGGAAATGGATGCTGGATAGTTCTATAGGTGGTAAGTTGTGCATGTGTTAGTTGACGTGGCATTTCTAACCAATTAAGACTTTTCAGTGCTATACAGTTGTGGGTTCTGAAAGGGGTACATGCTGCAAATTTAGCAACTTTGTTATAGCATTGTTCAAGTTTTAATTTTTGTGAAGCCTGGAGATTAGTAAGCATGGGACTGCCAAAAAGAAGAGCGGGGAGGAGATAAGTAGTGGCAGTGTAGTTTTAGTTGCGTCGTTGAAAAACATTTTGGCTCTGTACGGCATCCATAGTTTTTGATGATTTTTTTCTTATGCAAGTTTGTATATGGAGGTGGAATGTCAGATTATCATCCACTATCACCCCTAATAGTTTGCTATGAGAAGTGACTTCAATGGTTGTTATATCAAGAGAGAGGACTATAAATTTAGTTTTTTCATGAGAAAGGGGTTTAGGGAAAAAATAGTAGTTTGTCTTTTTTGGGTTGACCATGAGTTGTGAATTATGGAGCCATGTTTCAGTGGCTATTAAAGCTTTCTGAGTAATTTTTTGGAGGTGTACCATGTTGTCAGATGTCCTAAGGAGAGTGGAATCATCTGCATATTGTATTAGGGTGTCCTGTTGTGTGGACATATAGAGGGTGTTGGTGAAAATGTTAAAGAGAGGGGACCAAGGATAGATCCTTGTGGTAGACCTGTGGTTACTAGGATGTAAGGATTGAACATGGCATGCCATTTTACTGACTGATACCTATTGGACAGGTAGCTTTTGAACCACAGAAGGGTGGGCTGAGACAAACCTAGTGAGGACATTGGAAGTAGGAGTTGGCTGTGATAAACTGTGTCGAAGGCTTTACACAAGTCTTGAAATAAGGAAGACTTTAGTGTGCCAGTCTCTCTAGCTTTATTGACAGTATCTATATAGGTTAGAAGGGCATTGCTAGTATTATGGGAAGGAGGGAAGCCATGTTGTGTAAGGGATAGGAGTTATTTCTGCGGAGGTAGTCTAGCAATTGTTTTTGAATACATTTTCATGTATTTTGGTGAGGGGAGATACGATTGCTAATCAGCCTATATTTGGTATAAAGGTGAAGGGCGATATTAAATAGGTTTGGTGTGATGTGTGGAGACTGTAAAGAGGAAGTATGGATAGGTGGTTGGGGCAGAGTTGGAGAGATGTAAGGTACTGAGTCATGCTAGGATGAGAGATGGCACAGTAAGAGTAAAAGAACAGAGGATAAGCTGAAGACTAGCACAATTAAGTACAGAAATCACTATTTTATAGATGTCAGGTGGTGGGGAAGTAGTGCAATGAGGAAGGAAATGATGTTGCAGGGCAGTAGGAGATTCTGTGATAGCAGATTCTGAATGTCAGAAGAGGACAGGTAAGAAGGAAAGTATTTTCTATAAAAGAAAAGAGGTAGGTTGTCCTGGTGGGTCTATATCACTTCAGCCAAAAGCTTTTTAGTCATACACCTCTTTGTCAAATGCTAATTGTTGAAACCTCAATCCATTGAGTGGTCAGTTTAGCAATTTTTTTCCTATGGTAAAAAAATGCTTGGCCATACTAACAAGCATCAAAAACTTCACAAAATTTAAAACCCGTGGGAGGCTGTGCTCCCCCAACCCAACTAAATATACCAGCTTCAAGATTGGACTACAGTAGGGAAAAGGGCCAAGCATTTTTCCCCTAGGAAAAAAATTGCTAAAATGACTATTCAATGGATTGAGGTTTCAACAATTAGCATTCGACAAACACGTGTTCAACTAAAAGGTTTTTCACTTTTTGAAGTGAAGTTGACCCATCTGGAATGCATGGAATAGAGGGATATTAAATGCTGGAGTATAATGATATAGTTAAAACAAGAGGAAATAGGGGGTTATTTTGAAAAACAAAAATATACAGCGTGGAATGGATAGGTACTGTTAGGGAGGGTGTAAATGGATATAATGCAAAGAAATATTGGAAGGAGAAAGATAGTTGGGAGTGGGGCTAAACATTAAATAGAGACGGGAAGTAGGTTGGGAATGGGGCTAAATGTTAAATAGAGATGGGAAAGTAGGAAACAAGGAGTAGAAGGGCATATATAGAAGCAGTGAGGTCATTTTATATTTTCATTCTATGGAGTACCAAACATGTAGCACACAGCAGTCCTCATACTGAACCTTTATTTATGCAACCAATTAAGGCTTCATATAAACCTTCCCTGTCCCATCTCAGTACATCCCTTCTACCCCCCCACCCCCAAAAATGGTAACAATACAAGCACCTGAGACTGAGTAATGCAGTGCAGCTGCATCTTACTCCCCTTTGGTTGTGTAATGGCCCCTTTGGTTGTGTAATGGCTCCTTTGGTGGTGTAATAGCTCCTTTGTTGTGTAATAGCTCCTTTGTTGAGTAATAGCTCTTTTGGTTGTGTAATGGCCCCTTTGTTTGTGTAATAGCTCCTTTGGTTGTGTAATAGCTTCTTTGGTTGTGTAATGGCTCCTTTGGTTGTGTAATGGCTCCTTTGGTGGTGTAATAGCTCCTTTGGTGGTGTAATAGCTCCTTGGGTTGTGTAATAGCTCCTTCGGTTGTGTAATAGCTTCTTTGGTTGTGTAATGGCTCCTTTGGTTGTGTAATGGCTCCTTTGGTTGTGTAATAGCTCTTTTGGTTGTGTAATGGCTCCTTTGGTTCTATAATGGCTCCTTTGGTGGTGTAATAGCTCCTTTGGTTGTGTAATGGCTCCTTTGGTTGTGTAATAGCTTCTTTGGTTGTGTAATGGCTCCTTTGGTTGTGTAGAGGCTCCTTTGGTTGTGTAATAGCTCTTTTGGTTGTGTAATGGCTCCTTTGGTTCTATAATGGCTCCTTTGGTGGTGTAATAGCTCTTTTGGTTGTGTAATGGCTCCTTTGGTTGTGTAATAGCTTCTTTGGTTGTGTAATGGCTCCTTTGGCCTGTGACTACAAGCACCTTCTCTGCCAAAATGCCAGGTCTGTCTGTCTCTTTCTCTCTTTCTCTCTCTCTCTGTTATTGTAATGATGTCTGAGACCTCATGTGTACAGTTATCCATTGCATGCCTCACACCAGACCCACTTCCCCAGCAGTGTGCCACCTCTAGAACCCCATCTCAGAAATCTTCCCATCCCCATTTCTCACTGGCCTTGCTTCATTGTCCTTTCAACTTCTCAATAGCTTCCCTAGCCTTTGTTAGTCCTTATTGTCTAGATATCAGGCCTATCCTTTCTTAGGAGCTTCTCTCTCTCTCTCTCTCTATATATATATATATATATACTGTCTTATCCCTTTCTCTTTCTCACTCACCCTCACTCCCTCCCCTGTAACCATTCCTCTCTCTCTACCTCTGTTTTATTCTAAATGCCGTCTTTCTGTGCAACAACCACTTTCCCCTTCTAAGGGACTTCCTTGGCATGACTGACTCCAAAAGCCCATCGTCCATTTTTCTGCATCAAGTCCTTCACTCTGTTGAGTCCATTCCCTTCTGAACTCACTAACCCTTTATCCACCTCCCCTGACAATGCTGCAGCCACAAACTCATTAATACCTATTTAGTGCAGAATGTCACACCTCTAGCAGCCTATATACATCCTTGGATTCGAGAGCATTGTCTGAAAAATCAACTTAGAAAAAAGTGTAAAAGAAACAAATGTAAATATTTTGTGAACAATAAAAGCTATTAAGGCTGAAAAATGGCAGTGCTATCAGTAATAAATATTCTTTAAATTGTAATAGTCAATGCAGTCATAATCTTCCCATAAATCCTTCCATCTACAACAACCTCTTTCCCATTTTTGCATGGTGTCACTTTAACAGTGGCAATCATCTACAGCCAAGGTTTACACTGCTTGGTGGCTAGCCCTGCCATCATAGTTCTTCCACACTATGCACTCACACATACACTCACACCTATAGCCAGTTTAGTGTGTCCAATCCATCTGCTGCATGTCTTTTGAATGTGGGAGGAAACCGAAGTACCCGGAGGAAAGCCATGTGAACACAGGGAGGACAAGCAGACTCCACACAGAAGTCATCCCAGCCAAGAATCAAACCAGGAACCTCTTGCTGTGAGGTGATTGCATTATAATGCATACAAAACCCAGAATTGTATTTTTGCTAAACTTTCACAAATTGTTATATGTTGGAAGCTGTACAACCTAGACAAACATACTGTTGGAATAAATTGGAATAAATTTCTTAACCACATATCAGCTTTCACATGATAGCAAGAACTTCCTCTCCGGGTGCATGTATATTTTATTTATTTATTTATTTGCAGTTGGTTTACCAGGATAGTCCATTGGGTCACAAATAACCCATTTTCAATGGAGTTCTGGGGAGAAAAGCTCCAAGCAGAAAATTACAGTGAAATATCTTGTTACAAATTGTTAAAGTTATAGTTACAAAAGCCTAGTAAAACAATTACAAATACAACAGAATAGTGATTAATATACTGATATATATTGAGATATTTATAGAATTATGAAAATATATCCTTGATTGTATAATTAGCAATATAAATAGCACTGAATATCTGTCAAGATGTGCATCTTGGGGTGTAAATATCAATGACGTCTATGATTTTAGTTATTTATTTTATTTATTTGCAGTTTGTTTTCCAGGATAGTCCACTGGGCTACAAGGAGCCCATTTTCAATGGAGTCCTGGGGAGAAAAGCTCCAGAGAAATACAAATGCATAGTACAGAAAGAGCACAAATCCATAATATACATTTCAATTAAATGTTAAATACATATTTTGTATAGTACAAACCTATATTGCACAATTCAAATAGATGTTACATAATACAGAAATAAAAAAGATTTTCATTAGGAAAATTACATCAGGTTAATTCAGTAAGTAGTATTTTTTTTTTTTTTTTTTTAGGGAATTACAATGAGATAATTTTTTAGTCATTGGTCGAAAATGTCCCAAGGGATGTAAAACTTTAGGAGGTAGTGACAGGCAACAAAGTTTGGAAAGTTAGGAAGAAAGTGTGGTAGAATTAGGTTGGATGAGAGCAAGAACATTTCCATTGTGAAGTAATGTGTGAGTGCAGTGAGGTTTTAAACAAGGAGAGACTGCTGGTGGTGCAGATGGGAGAAGGGAGAGAGTCCCAGAGGCGTACAAGAGAGAAGGACATCAATTGAGTCCCAGCAGGACGTGTTGGTTTATGCAATTTAATTAGGTTTTGGGAATTGTATCTTAGGAGTCTATCTGGTTTATGCATTTCAAAGGTATTTGTTAGGGGAGGGGCAGAGAGACGGGTTATGAATGAGTTTGTGTGCTTGGATGAGTTGGGTATGTGTGAGGAAGTTTGTTAATTCTAGCCAACTTAGTTGGTGAAGGGAATTACAATGGTGAGAAGAGGCTGTATGACTTGCCACAAATTTGGATATTTTGTTATAACAAGATGACAGTTTTGTTTTGAGGGAAGATTGTAAGCTGGTTAGGATAGATGCACCATATAAAAGGGATGGGATGAGGTATGTATTAGCTAATGTAATCCTGGTGGTGGGAGAGATAAAGCAATTGTGGCGGTAAAGCATACCTAATTTTTTATGTTTTTTTTTTATGTTTGCTTGTAGATGCTTATCAAATTTTAGTTAATTGTCAATGATAATTCCTAGTAATTTTGTATCAGAGATTAGTTCTAGGGGGGTATTATTATTGCTGGTAATTATGAAGGATTGTTTGTCTAGGGAAATGGTTTTGGATGCATCGAATAACATAAGTTTTGTTTTGGTTGCATTAAGGGCTAGGTGGTTGTCGAGCATTCACTGTTCAGTGGAAGAGAAGGCGGCTTGTGTTAGATTGTTAAGTATTGTGATGGAAGGGGAGGAACAGATTATAGTAGAATCATTGGAATATTGGATGAGACTGGAGTTAGGAAAGGCTTGGAAGAAATCATTTATGAATATGTTTTATAGTAGGGGGCCTAGAATGGAACCTTGGGGATGCCTGTGGATGTATTAAGGAAGGGTGAGGTAGCTTTTTTTCCATTTAACTGCTTGTTGCCTGTTTGTGAGATTGCTTGAGAACCACTGGGTAGAGGAAGGGGGTAGGTTAAGCATAGAGAGTTTGGTAAGAAGGAGGTTGTCGGAAATAGTATCAAATGGCTTAGATAGGTCAAGGAAAAGAGTGGACATGAAGTGGCCAGAGTCGACTTTGTTGATTCTTTCTAGGAAGGAGAAGTGGGCAGTGGATGTACTATGACCTGGTCTAAAGCCATGTTGTGTGGGAGTAAGAAGCTGATTATTGATGAGGTAGGGTAAGAGTTGTTGGTGTACACACTTTTCAAGTAGCTTAGAAATAGGGAATAGGATGGCGATAGGGTGAAAGTTTGGGATGTCATTATTATTGCCACCTTTATGGAGAGGAATAATAAAGGCCTTCTTCCAGAGCTAGGGGACCTGGCTTTCTGAGATAAACTGATTAATTAGTATGCTGATAGGGAGAGCAATGGCTTCTTTGGCTAATTTTAGGAGGTAGGAGGGAATTTCATCAAGGGCATTGGAACCAGGTTTTAATTTTAGGAAACATTTTTATGGTGGATATAGAGATGGGATTGATAGAGAAAGGTGGAGGTTGGGGGCAAGGGATGCTAGGGGAGGAAGGGATGGGAGCACGCTGAGGAGGGGTTGTAGAGGTGTTGGTGAAGAATGATGTTAGCTTGCTTATGGACTCTATGAAGAAAGAGTTAAACTGAGTGGCCAAGTTTATGTCAGAGGCATATGGGTTGGGGCAAGGGTTTTCTTTTTTTCCCGGGTTTAGGAGAGATGAGATTCCTTTCCAAAATATTTTGGGATTGGTGGTGTGGTTGGTTTGGAGAGTGAAGAAATAGGGTTTACGTTCTAAGGTAATACGTTTTTTGACTTTATTTCGTAGTGTTTTATATTAATTTAGGGCTATAGTGGTTTTATTTTTATGGTAACGTGTCCGGGCTTTGTCTCAGAGTCGCATAGTAGCTAAGGTGTTTTTGGTTAACCAGGGTATAGGCTGATTTTTTATACATTTTGGTTTTAGAGGGGCAAAGGAGTTGAGCACGTTTGTGAAAGTGGAGTTAAAGTAGGATAGAGCATTATCTAGGGAAAGAGTTTTTAATGGGATCCATTTTGTGTTTTTTAGTGCATTTGAGAAGGTTTCAGCATTGAAGTTCTTTAGGCAACGAGTGGAAATATAGGTGTGAGTTAGTTGTATAGAAGAGGGGAGATGGTGGGCAAAAGTGGGGTAGTGGTCAGCTAGTGGGTCTGGGAGAATACCACTGTCAGTGATATAGTGAGGATGGGATACTAGAATCCAGTCTATTGTAGTTCCAGTGATGGAGTTCTTGGAAGGCCTGGTAGTGGAACTGATTAGTTGTGTAAAGTTATATAAGTTAATACTGAGTGAGTTCATGGGAGATTGGATTGTGGCCCAGTTTATGTTTATGTCCCCCAGGATTATGGTTTCATGAGTAATGTTGATAGAGAGGAGGGAATATCTTCAAGGGTTGAGATATTGCCACCAGGGGGAATATAGAGGGAGAGAACAAATATGAGTTTATGCTTGTTTAGGTGGAGTAGGGCTGGTATTATTTCTGCCTTGCCAAATTTGGGAAAGGGTTTGGTATAGGGGGTGACTAAGAGGGATGTCAAGTAAAGGAGTGCTACACCACCTCCCTATTTTTGTGTTCTGTTATTGTTTAACATGCGGTAGTTGGGAGGAGTTATTTCAGAATCTTGTATGTCGGGCTTAAGCCAGGTTTCTGAGATGTTGAGAATATGAGGCTGGTTATGTAGAAGCCAGGCATGAAGGTTTGGAATTTTTGTTACATAGGCTCTGAGCATTTAGAGCTGAGAAGTGGAGGGCTTTGCCTTTTGCTTGGGGGGTTAGATGCAGTGTGGTAGAGGGGCCTGGGTTTTGGGTGGATGTCCTCAGAGAGAAGGATAGAAATAAGATGATGGATGAGGTATTTGGTTTGTTTGGGGTGTAGTATACAGGTCGAGAGGTTTGTGGACATTAGACTAGTGTAGTTGGTAACAGTGTTTTTAGAGTTAAGTAGGAGTCTATAGGGGAAGGGCATGCTAGTGTTCAGGGAGTAGAGACTGGGAGATATATGAGTAACAGTAGATGTGAACCTAATGCCATACAAAACTACCTTGTTTTTGAAGTATTAAGTATGCATGGAAACATTTCTTATTTTCATAATTACTAACAAACAGAGAACATTATCTCCAGTATCCAAAAACCATATAGAGGCAGGGCTGCATTCTCTGGCATTGACATTACCAATAATCCAATAACCAACCACAAAAATGACGAAAAACGAATCTCAGAACATGGAAAAATCTACAATATTTATTTAAGCTAGTAGATTGGTTAAGGGCTTTCATTTATAGCTCATAGAACATCACTAGAACCAATATTAACACAAATCCCTCTGCTTAAAAATCTCAGATGACCTTATTTAAAGAGGCATCATTCACATAGCAACCATATATACAAATACTTTAACAAATAAAAACACATGAACATTATGCCACATGATGTATAACATTTTAAAATAATACAATGGCTTCATATTCTAAAAGACTGATTCTTAAGTTCAGTTGCAATATACTGTATATAGTATCATTTAAACTGAGGAGGGTGACATAGCGTTAACCCTTAACTGCCATATTAACTCTTTGTGCTCTATTCTTCCACTCCTCTCCATTTATAGGAATCACAACGTTTTCTAAGATTAAAATATGAAACATTTAAACACAGGACATATTAAAGAATGTCTAGACAAAGCTGGTTTAAAGAGACAGAAAGCACCCCTGAGCTCCCAGGCTACAACTCATTCCATGCCTTTCGGCCACAGAATGCGGCCGGAAACTCCAAAGGCGGTGATGTCTCCATATTCTTAAAGGATACGCACACCTTTAGACTGGTGGCCCAGCATAATGCATCCAAGATTCTTTAAGTACAACTAACACTGGGTAAGATGGCGATACAAGTCATAGCCTGCTACAGAACCCCAAACATGTCCCTAGACTCTCACACCAATTTCCTAAGCACCCTGGAATCTATCAAGGTCCAACCCAATACTCTCATACTGGGTTACTTCAACTACCCTTCCATCAACTGGGAAAACTCTTCAAGTACCAATGTACAGGCCCAACACTTTCTGGAATTTATCAGTTCCAATGCCCTGGACCAGCTCATTCTGACCCCCACTAGAGGAGGCAACATCCTCGACCTGGCTATCACCAACATGGGAGACTGTGTTCTATGGTCAGTTCCTCTCTGGTTAAATCTGACGACCACAAACTGATCACCATGGAAATCTCCATCTCACCTACACCCCCCACTAATGTGACCACCCTGAAAAACTTCTCTAAAGCCGACTTTGGGCTCCTAAAACCAGAGGTGACTAACTTCTTGGCACCCATGCCAATGGAAAATAGCTGCATGACTGCCGAATCACACGCCAATGCACTGTACGAGCATGTACACAAATCCATGGACCTTGCCATACCAAATAGAACTAAGACGCTCTCCTCTAAAAAAAGGAAGCCAATCTGGTGGTCCTCAGCCATCAATAAACTCTACAACAGAAGGAAGAAACTGTTGCAGAAAAAAATATAGTCACAAGACTGGAAATCCTCCCTTATCAGTCCCAACAAAAAGCTGAGATCCCTTATCAAATCTTTTAAAGCCAGCTATGAAGGCAGAATTGCAGTTGACACCAAAAACAACCACAAAGCCTTCTATAACTATATCACAAACCTCAAAGGCAATACCCAGATTTACTCTGCGTTAATGCACAATGGTACCTCCTATACTGGGCCAACAGATATAGCCAACATACTGGCTGACAGATTCAGTTCAAACTTTACCCCCCCCCCAAGGGCCCTATCACAATACCAGATGAAAGCCTGGTACCCACTATTTCTGTGACACAGGTAAAAGCTGCATTGTCCCAAGCCAAGAATACAGCATCCATGGGACCTGATAATATCCCTGGCTGCGTCGTACATAAGCTACAAAACAAACTTGCACCACATCTGTGAGCACTGTTTAATCATAGCTTTACCTCAGGCTATGTCCCTAATGAATGGTGCACTGCCACAGTCATCAACTACAGACCCTGGGAACTATGCCCCATTAGCCTAATAAGCCCAGTATGCAAAGCTATGGAGTGCATCATCATGGACCTGCTTAACAAAGATATAGGCAATCTCCAAACTCTTGACCCCACACAGTTTGGCTTTGTCAAGCGGAGATCCTGCCTGCTGAACCTGGTTGACTTAGAGGCAGTCACCAAGGCTGTGGATGAGGGTAAGGCAGTGCATACAGACTATCTTGACCTGGCCAAGGCCTTTGATACCATTCCCCACTCAGGTATCATTGATAAACTCACCAAACTAGGCATCAGTCCTTACATCACTAGGTGGGTTGCAAACTGGCTCACAGACAGGGCCCACAGAGTGAAAGTTGCAAATTCCAAGTCAGACTGTCGATCAGTCACGAGTGGAGTCCCACATGGCTCGGACCTGGGTCTTCTCCTGTTTGGCATCTACTTCTTAGAGGTTCAGGCCAAGACAGAAAGACTCTGGCTGACCAAGTTTGCTAATGACTGCAAGCTAAGAGTCATTATCAACTCCCCAAGTGATGCAGACATCCTACAAAATGGCCTCTCTGAGACCAGTGACTGATGTCGGAACCATGGCCTGAAGCATAACGCCAAAAAATGCATTATCATCCCCTTTGGAAAAAAATTAGTTCCCATGAATTAACCATGTCGATGGGAGCCCACTGAACACTGAAGGAGTCATAAGATATCTGGGCACCCTTGTCGACAGCCACCTCACCTTCAACCGCCTCACTGCCACTGTGGTCAGAAAGCCCTTCTACGTGGCACATCTTACAACCAAAGGTTTCGTATCCAGGAAGAAAGAGGTCATCATCCCTCTCTACTCATCCCTCATTAGACCAGTCATCGAATATAACGCCCCATTTGGCATGTACCTGACCAGACACCTACAACAGCTGTAGAGGCCACAAAAGTACCTCCCAAGAAGGATCCTAGGCATTAAACACATGTCCTTCATGGACAGATTCAAGAAACTTCGGCTGTTATCAGTCTCTTATCATCTACTTAGAGGTGATCTCTGCTTGACTTAAAAAGCCATGTCCGACCCTACCCTACTTGAAATACTACACCTAATGAAATCCCAATCCCTCCAAGCCACATGCTCCAGAGATCACAACCTCATTACCACAATTAACAGAACATGCTGGAGGGACAGGTTCATCTCCCATAGACTGCTCATACTCTGGAATAAGCTTCCCATTCATGTCAAGCAGAGCACCTCACTGGCCCTCTTCAAGAGAAGTCTTGACAAGTGGATGGGTAACAGAAAATTCACTCCAGAGATCATTCCAATTTTACTATTGGATATAGGCACTGTGAACTAACATCAGGTGGCACGGTGCCTGGGCAATTTTTTTTGAGCTAGGCTTTTAAAGGCTCCAGGGCCATTAGCCTAGTACGTACCTATGAACCTATGATAACCTCATTCTAAAAACATATAGAACATATTTTAACCTTGTTTTAAAACATTACATTGTTAGAGGTTAATCCAGATATCCTTATAAAGTGACTTTTCACCTGTCCCTTCTTTTGGTGTACAGGGCTGTATCTTATATAATGTAAGAAGGAATTACAAAATGTTGGCTTTCTGTGAAAATTGAAGCAGTAGAAGTTAAACTCATTACCAAGCTCATGGACTTGATTTTGTCTAATAACTTTGTATATTTCAAAGGGGAATATTTCAGGCAATTAAAGGTGTGGCAATGGATGCAGCCTGCTCCCATATTTTCGCTAATGCCATTTTTATGGTGGTGGGAGAAAAAATTGTATTTAAACTAATATTGTATGGCCTATTCCCGCTATTTGAATGATACATTTATTGTATGGAATGGGAGAAATTAACAATTTAATGAATTTGTATTATTATTGGAACAATCTACTGAATTTTTGGAATTCACTTATTGTGTTGAAATGAATAAAATAAATTTATAGATGTTAGCATTTCTAAGACCAAGAAAGAAGGGATTTCAAGTTATATTCACAGAAAGCCAACATTTTGTAATTCCTGATTAGCACTCTGAGATGACCCTATACTCCTTGTGATCAGTGTTATCATAGGTTCATAGGTATTTACTAGGCTAATGACCATAAGGGCCTTTTTAAGCCTAGCCATAATTCCCAAATCTCTGACAAGTTCTGCTACCCTTGATAAGTGTAAGCATGTGCCTGGAAGATGAACCATTTACAGGTTACCTGTGTCCATTAAAGAGAGAGGTGCCAAACCAGGCATGAATTTTTTCCTCCTCATCCAATTGTCCAAGTTATTCTTGAATTGGATTAAGGTGGAGCTCTGCTTCATGTAGATTGAGAGCTTGTTCCAGAGAAGAGGCAGTCTCTGGGATACATACCTGCCCCTCCCTATTTATATCACAGGCAAGTTTTAAGTCTTTTGAATGGGAAAATCTGGTGCTGCTTGTTTTGCAAATATGCAAGAGGTCCATCAGAGTGAGGTCTCTTCAATGCCTTGTATACCAGGCATATATCTCCCCTCAAGAGCCTGTAGGAGACAGAATACAGGGATAGGGCCGTGAGGCAATCTGCATAGGACATGTTACTTATGCCCTGTATTCTTTTAGTGAGGAACCTCTGTGGACATTCCATTTATTACATATGCCTGGTTAGGTACATATCAAAGGGGGCATTGTACTCAATGACTGGTCTTATGAATGCCAAACACAGTGGAACAATGATTTCCTTGGACCTAGATGCTGTACCTTTGTTTATAAATTGAACAACATAGAATTATTTCCTCACTATAGTGACATCTGATGGCCAAAGGCTAGATTACTGTCTGTGTCTGCCCCCAAGTCCCTGACTACCTGGGTCAAGTCTTAGGAGAGTGTTGTCAATATAATATTTACCAGGGGTGGATGACTCCCCGAAGGATATTATTATGCATTTCTTGGTATTTGTTTTTTGTTCATGGCTCTGGCACCAGTTGTTTGTCTGTGTCAGCCCTTCCTGAAGAACATTTGTATCGGTTGACGATAAAATTACAGCTCCTATTTTGCAATTGTCTGCAAATTTAGTCAGCCAGAGGCCATTGACATTGGCCTTGACTTCAGAGAAGTAAATGCCAAAATGCAGCAGTCCCAGGACTGATTCCTAAGGGACCCCACTTGTGACTGGCCTATTTGTAGTGGTTGACTCCCCAATTCTTGCTGAGTCTTGTCTGTGAGCCAGCTGGCTATCTACCAGGTGACATAAGGATTTGTACCTAACCTCTTAAGTTTGTCAACAATTCCCAAGAGGGGGATTGTGTCAAATGCCTTGGCCAGTTCAATATAGGCAGTATGAACTATTTTGCCCTAATCCTATGCTTTGGTGACCTTCTCAAAGAAGTCCACCAGGTTGAGTAGGCATGACTTGCCCTTGTTGAAACCAAACTGGGTTGAGTCCAGTGGCTGGAGGTTTCCTGTGTCATTATTGATCATATCCATGCTAATTCTTTCCATGGCTTTGCATATGAGACTAGTAAGACTTGTGGATCTGTAGTTTCCAGGGTCTGTAGATGGCCCACCTTTGTGCAGAGTGATGACTGTTGCTGTTCTCCATTCATGAGGCATGAAGCCTGTTTGAAGGATACAGTCAAATAGCAATTCCAGAGGCCCTGATAGATCATGTTTCATGATATTTAGAAGGCATTTGGGGATAGTGTCTGGGCCCATTGATGCAGTGTTCTTGACCATAGAGAGAGCATTAAAAACCTGCAGGGTGAGTTATACTTAATGCTATTTCCTGAAGGAAGATTGATGAGGAGAGAGGGGTAATGTTGGAGCTGAATTTGTTGGCCAGTAGGTTTGCTATATCTCCTGGCTCAGTTTAGGTGACTCCAATTGCAATGAGCTCTGCAGACAATTGTGTATTGTCTTTGACGTTGAGGGCATAGCTAAAGAATGCCTTATAGTTGTCCTTGGCCTGGGACACCAAATTTACCTCAAATCTGGCTTGGGTAGACTTTGTCTTCTGAGTTTTCATATGAGCTCTCCTTTCCCCACACCAAAAATTACTAGTTTATTCACACTGGCGATATAAAAACATTATGGGTAATAGCTCAGTAGCACCCATTCACCCACCTCCTACACATTACGACATTTTCCAACATCCCTTGATTACTTTCTTATTATCTGTTATCACTTCCTTTAAAGATTTAGGTATATGTATGTATATCAACATCTCTATATATGTATATATATATATATATATATATATATATATATATATATATATATATATGCATGTATATGTATATATGTATATGCCAACATCCCAAGATCAACTCACAACTTGGACAGGCAGAGGTCATGAGAGGGGGTTAGGGAACACTGAGTGGCTGTTGCTAGTTCTCTTTCCTCAGGATGGGGGGGGATAATATGGTCCTTCTACAGGCACTAAGCACCCTTTAGCAAAGCCAAGAGGGTATTTTGTCATGGCTACATGCAAGCCACTTAGATTCTGCAACTGTGGGGAAAGCAAAAATGCAGAGGACATCTTACTGTCTCACACACAGGATCATGTGTGCAACTTGCATATGGTATCATTGCACACTGTTTCCTCATCTAGGGATAGGTCTTCTCCTTTTCATGTTCTAATACCCCTTGCTTAATATAAGAAAATAAAACACCCTCTTCTTGGCCTCTATAGTTACATTCCCTTCCCCAGTGGCATAGACAATGACAACAAAAAGAAATAAATATATAAATACATTTAAGACTGCGGATGGACTCTCCTGTCATGTTTTCTCCCTTCCTTGATGCTATTCATTTTAAAATTAACACATATCTATTTATTTACTTATTTGTTTATATTCAACACGTATCCACATGGACCTTCTTAAATAAAGCCTAGGACCACTCTCTGGTTACGTGACTTACTCAGCTGCAGAAGTAGGACACAGTCTAAGAAAATCAAACTTGCAGTATGCAAAGTGTCAGTAGTCTGTAGCCTTACTCTCCTGTGCTAATTACCAGACAAATTAATTAATTAACTCTTCTTCCAAGACTTGCCTCAGTCTCAGACACTACCACACTTCCAGCCTTCCTTAAATATATGTTTATTTTGTTTTACCACACTTCCAGCCTTCCTTAAATATATGTTTATTTTGTTTTACCACACTTCCAGCCTTCCTTAAATATATGTTTATTTTGTATTACCACACTTCCAGCCTTCCTTAAATATATGTTTATTTCGTTTTACCACACTTCCAGCCTTCCTTAAATATGTTTATTTTGTTTTACCACACTCCCAGCCTACCTTAAATATATGTTTATTTTGTTTTACCACACTCCCAGCCTTCCTTAAATATATGTTTATTTTGTTTTACCAAACTCCCAGCCTTCCTTAAATATATGTTTATTTTGTTTTACCACACTCCCAGCCTTCCTTAAATATATGTTTATTTTGTTTTACCACACTTCCAGCCTTCCTTAAATATATGTTTATTTTGTTTTACCACACTCCCAGCCTTCCTTAAATATATGTTTATTTTGTTTTACCACACTTCCAGCCTTCCTTAAATATATGTTTATTTTGTTTTACCACACTCCCAGCCTTCCTTAAATATATGTTTATTTTGTTTTACCACACTCCCAGCCTTCCTTAAATATGTTTATTTTGTTTTACCACACTCCCAGCCTTCCTTAAATATATGTTTATTTTGTTTTACCACACTTCCAGCCTTCCTTAAATATATCCCAGCCTTCCTTAAATATATGTTTATTTTGTTTTACCACACTCCCAGCCTACCTTAAATATATGTTTATTTTGTTTTACCACACTCCCAGCCTTCCTTAAATATATGTTTATTTTGTTTTACCACACTCCCAGCCTTCCTTAAATATATGTTTATTTTGTTTTACCACACTCCCCTTCCTTAAATATATGTTTATTTTGTTTTACCACACTTCCAGCCTTCCTTAAATATATGTTTATTTTGTTTTACCACACTTCCAGCCTTCCTTAAATATATGTTTATTTTGTTTTACCACACTTCCAGCCTTCCTTAAATATATGTTTATTTTGTTTTACCACACTCCCAGCCTTCCTTAAATATATGTTTATTTTGTTTTACCACACTTCCAGCCTTCCTTAAATATATGTTTATTTTGTTTTACCACACTTCCAGCCTTCCTTAAATATATGTTTATTTTGTTTTACCACACTTCCAGCCTTCCTTAAATATATGTTTATTTTGTTTTACCACACTCCCAGCCTTCCTTAAATATATGTTTATTTTGTTTTACCACACTCCCAGCCTTCCTTAAATATATGTTTATTTTGTTTTACCACACTCCCAGCCTTCCTTAAATATATGTTTATTTTGTTTTACCACACTCCCAGCCTTCCTTAAATATATGTTTATTTTGTTTTACCACACTCCCAGCCTTCCTTAAATATATGTTTATTTTGTTTTACCACACTCCCAGCCTTCCTTAAATATATGTTTATTTTGTTTTACCACACTCCCAGCCTTCCTTAAATATATGTTTATTTTGTTTTACCACACTCCCAGCCTTCCTTAAATATATGTTTATTTTGTTTTACCACACTCCCAGCCTTCCTTAAATATATGTTTATTTTGTTTTACCACACTCCCAGCCTTCCTTAAATATATGTTTATTTTGTTTTACCACACTCCCAGCCTTCCTTAAATATATGTTTATTTTGTTTTACCACACTCCCAGCCTTCCTTAAATATATGTTTATTTTGTTTTACCACACTCCCAGCCTTCCTTAAATATATGTTTATTTTGTTTTACCACACTCCCAGCCTTCCTTAAATATATGTTTATTTTGTTTTACCACACTCCCAGCCTTCCTTAAATATATGTTTATTTTGTTTTACCACACTCCCAGCCTTCCTTAAATATATGTTTATTTTGTTTTACCACACTCCCAGCCTTCCTTAAATATATGTTTATTTTGTTTTACCACACTCCCAGCCTTCCTTAAATATATGTTTATTTTGTTTTACCACACTTCCAGCCTTCCTTAAATATATGTTTATTTTGTTTTACCACACTCCCAGCCTTCCTTAAATATATGTTTATTTTGTTTTACCACACTTCCAGCCTTCCTTAAATATATGTTTATTTTGTTTTACCACACTTCCAGCCTTCCTTAAATATATGTTTCTTTTGTTTTACCACACTCCCAGCCTTCCTTAAATATATGTTTATTTTGTTTTACCACACTTCCAGCCTTCCTTAAATATATGTTTATTTTGTTTTACCACACTTCCAGCCTTCCTTAAATATATGTTTCTTTTGTTTTACCACACTCCCAGCCTTCCTTAAATATATGTTTCTTTTGTTTTACCTCACTTCCAGCCTTCCTTAAATATATGTTTCTTTTGTTTTACCACACTTCCAGCCTTCCTTAAATATATGTTTCTTTTGTTTTACCACACTCCCAGCCTTCCTTAAATATATGTTTATTTTGTTTTGCCACACTTCCAGCCTTCCTTAAATATATGTTTCTTTTGTTTTACCACACTCCCAGCCTTCCTTAAATATAAGTTTCTTTTGTTTTACCACACTCCCAGCCTTCCTTAAATATATGTTTATTTTGTTTTACCACACTTCCAGCCTTCCTTAAATATATGTTTCTTTTGTTTTACCACACTCCCAGCCTTCCTTAAATATGTTTCTTTTGTTTTACCACACTTCCAGCCTTCCTTAAATATATGTTTATTTTGTTTTACCACACTTCCAGCCTTCCTTAAATATATGTTTATTTTGTCTGATTCTTCCTTCACTATAAAAAGTTCTGCTCTGCCCTTCAGGAAGGCTGGATATATTTTTATAGTCATTTGATCAACATGATTCCTTTGTAGTTTCTCTTTCTCCACCCTGTCAAGAATTCTCAGGTCTAGCTTCTTATCGAGTAACTCACTAGGCATCCCTTCAGAAACGTATCACACAGTAAACATCTAGAGATGATCTCCAAATCTGTTAAGTCTTGCATCTCATCTATGGAACATTTCTGAACAACCTCTTTTTATACCATAGCTCAGCAGTCAACCTAAGTCTTTCTCTGCATTTGTGTGTGTGTGTGTGTGTATGTGTGTGTGTGTGTGTGTGTGTGTGTGTGTGTGTGTGTGTGTGCTCGTGCATGTATGTGCATGTGTATGTGTGTGTGTGTGTGTGTGTTTGTGTGTGTGTGTGCATGTGTTTGTGTGTGTTTGTGTGTGCTTGTGTGTGTGCATGCGTATGTGCATGTGTATGTGTGTGTGTGTGTTTATGCCATTTAATGTTATCAGAATCTCAGCATTACAAATGTTTTCACTCTTCAAAGTCTTTGCATGTATACTGCTAAGTAATTGATAGCCCATTCATGCACTTCTCTGTAACTCAATCTTGACAGATGTATTTTTAGATGCTGATGCTGTTTCCACACGTATGCATGACACCCTCTTTCAGCACCATGTTCCTCTTTATTCTATATCATGTATATTCTGCTCTTGTTAACATTTTCTGACTTGCCAAACAATGCTTCCTTCTTCTATCTTCACAGCTTGTAAATTTTGCAAACAGCTTCAAGCTTAACATTATTTTTTAAACACGTTTATTAAATTATCACTTAAGATAGAGCCACATATAAACTAATAGAAAAGAAAACAAACCATATTAACATTTTTTTTAATTTCTACACATTATACACTACATATATGCTTCTTTCTTTATAACAAATGTCAGTCAATCCAATATTACATAAATTGCTCATTTCCTGTCTTCCCTTAAACCTCACACTCCTCCTCCTCCTCTTGAACATTATTTTGCATGTATGAATTGTTCCCACAGATTCCGTTTATTTGTATGTAATTTGCTCCTTCTAGTTTTTTTCATCTCTTTAACAATATTCAATACTTAAAATACACTTGGTTTAAATTTTGATTTCTAGTCTTCGGTCTTTGGTTCACCCTGCATCAATGACACAATGGGCCACAAGTTGACTTCACTGTGTCCTATCAGCTGCTGTTTCTTTATCTTCCTTCCAAGTGATATTCAGGCGATGAAGGTCTCTTGTTACAACTCCTTTCCAGTTTTGTTGAGGTCTGCCTGGTCTTTTCCTTGTATTCAGCTAGTTCCCAATTGAGGGATTGTATAGGAATCCTACCAGTTTCCATGCGGTTTATATGATCAAACCAACATAGTCTTCTTTCCATAATGATATTTTAAAGTTTCCATTGTGTTCTTTCTCTAACGCTCTCATTTTTTTTACCTTGTTCTTCCATACTATCCCCAGAATGCATGTTAACTATTTATGATGAGCAGCCTCAGGTTAACTCATGGCTGATGCTGTGATTGGTCACAACTCAGCACCATATAAGAGCCTCTGCCCCTCCCTGTGGTCTGGTTGGGACAGTGAGTTGCTGGGCCTCTCCCTAAAAAAAATTAATTTTGGTTTTGGCTGTGGATGGGTCCAAAATTTTGTTTTGTTATACCACCCATTCAGACACACAGTGTATTCCAAATGTACAGAAACAGCGCACATTTCAGAGTTCCTGGACTCCATCATGAACCCAGTAGTTCAGGAATACCAATTCTACCTCAAGGACTCATGGCTACTACTCCACCTACTGCACCAGAAAAAATGTAGGCCACTGACCACATACTGGTCACCCTAGATGTAGTAGCCCTATATACACCAGTATCCCTCACCAAGAAGGCATTGAACTCGTACGCAGCTACCTGCACAGGCACACCCAGTTCACCCATTTAAGAATCAAAATGATTAGGGAATTCTTCTGCACAGGCACACCCAGTTCACCCATTTAAGAATCAAAATGATTAGGGAATTCTTCTTCACAGGCACACCCAGTTCACCCATTTAAGAATCAAAATGATTAGGGAATTCTTTTGCACAGGCACACCCAGTTCACTCATTTAAGAATCAAAATGATTAGGGAATTCTTCTTAGTACTACTCAACAACGAGTTCTTTGTATTTGACAAAGAAATTTATCAGCAAAAACAAGGAGTAGCCATGGGGGCCAAACTGGCCCCTGCATATCCAAACCTCATCCTTAGCACATGGGAGGATGAGATCCTTAGTGCATGGGAGGACAAGATCCTCAACACAACTGCAAGGATTCAAGAAAATTAGTCTGTATAAACACTTTATTGATGACATCCTATTTTTTGTTGAAAGGCACCAGCTCAGAGCTAGAAACCTTCCTTCAGGAGATTAAACCCAGCATCTGGTTTCTACAGTTCACAGTTTCAGGATGAGGAACCCAAGTCCAGTTTCTAGATCTGGAATTAAACCTGGATCCCCTGTCCAAGACTTTCAAATCTACCCTCCATAGAAAGAGCACCTACCAAAATAACTACCTTGATTTCCACAGCCAGAACCCCCACTTCATGAAGTGGAACATTGTGAAGTGGCAGTACATACGACTAAGCAGAACTGTTAGTGAGGAAGATTCTTTCCACCAAGAATGCCAGCACCTCAAGGACTTCTTCCTGGAAAGGCACTATCCAGAGGATCTAGTCTCCATAGGTTCATAGGTGTGTACTAGGCTAATGGCCCTGGAGCCTTTACAAGCCTAGCCCATAGATTACCCAGGCATTGTGCCACCCGACCTTAGTTCCTAGTGCCTCTGTCGAGTAGAGCCACTGGAGTGATCCCCGGGGTGAATTTTCTATTTCCCATCCACTCATCAAGATTTCTCTTGAAGAGGGCCAGTGAGGTACTCTGCTTGACATGTATGGGAAGTCTATTCCATAGCATGGGCAGTCTCTGGGTTATGAACCTGTCCCTCCAGCATGTTCTGTTGATTGTGGAATGAGGTTGAGGTCTGTGGAGAGTGTGGTGTGAAGGGATTGGGATTTTTTTAGGTGTAGCATTTCTAACAGAGTTGGGTCAGACATGGCTTTGTAGGTCAAGCAGAGATTGCCTCTAAGTAGGTGATATGAGACAGAGAATAGTTGGAGTGTTTTAAATCGGTCCATATAGGACAAGTGTTTAAGGCCTAGGATACTCGTTGTGAGGTATTTTTGAGGCCTCTCCAGTTGTTGCAGGTGTTTAGTGAGGTACATGCCAAATGGGGAATTGTACTCGATGATTGGCCTAATGAGGGAAGAGTAGAGGGAGACAATGACCACTTTCTTCCTTGATGCAAAATCCTTAGTAATGAGATGTGCCACATAGAAGGACTTTCTGACCACAGTGGTAATGAGGTGGTCAAAAGAGAGGCTGCTGTCAACCTGTGTTTCCAGATCTCTTATAATGCCTTCTGTGCTCAATATGCTGTCAGTGTGAAGCATACTGCATTGGAAAAACCACAAGACAACTTAGGATCTGGATAAAAGAACATATGGGAGCCATCCAGATCCCAGTTCTCCGGATTCCAGTTTGCAGCAATTGTAAATGTCATAGATCCCCTAGGATTACTGACCCCTTTTGGAACACAGACAACTTACTGTTAGTTAAAGAGTTAGAAATGGCAGATACAACTGCAAGCAGACCCCCCCCCCCAGGTCTAAATAAATACCTGAGTATTTCTAGTGTCCTTAAATGGATTAGGTAACTCCTCAGATATCTGAAGAAGTTTTTGGTGTAAAAAAAATGAAAGTGCTTATACTTTTAAGACTTAAAGCTGGTTTTACAAAAAAACTTTTTGGTTGGATGTCTCATTCTTCTTGGTGCTGTGGATTGTGTTTTTTTGCTCCTGGGCATCCCTATGCAATAGGTGCAGAAAGATTTTGGTCTCCTTCTTGCACCAAGCGGAAGTCGTTCCACACTCATTACCCTCAGAAGCCATGGCTATTTCACAAGTTGCACTCTAAAGGAAAATGGTAGCAGATTACCATCCACATACATTTTTAGTATCATGTGGGGTGCAGGTGCATTTACAAGCACCAGGACAGCTCAACATAGCTCAGTGCCATCATCTACCAACAAAGTACCAAATAATGTGCCATGGTGGATTGAGCGGGTAAAACAATCACATTAGCCTAAATGTATCTACCTGCATATCCCACACCCCTGTCAACGATTGCACCATAACAAAAATATGAGGCACAAGTTTGATTAATAAACCTGCAGCCTTATAGGAGTCACAGACTTGCCTACTCATATGCATTCCATTTTACAATCATTTATTTGTCTGCATGTGTGATGCCCCGCCACTGGCCCAGTCATCAATGAGACTCAATCCTCACCACTAGCACCAAAGGGGGACGTACATTGGGAGGATGACAAGTGCACACACAGTAAAGTGCAATTTCCCTTAAGAGCACACAGAGACATAGTCAGTCTGGGGCTGGTTTCTCCATCTTTCTCCAGATTCCCAATAAGACTACC
Source organism: Protopterus annectens (assembly GCF_019279795.1). Classification (NCBI taxonomy): domain Eukaryota; kingdom Metazoa; phylum Chordata; order Ceratodontiformes; family Protopteridae; genus Protopterus; species Protopterus annectens. The sequence goes on along the minus strand of NC_056749.1, from coordinate 106,568,485 downwards.
CACTGGCACAGCTATAGAGTTGAGATCTCAGCTGAGTGGCCAAACAAAGACCTCCAGCACTCTCTCTGTCCAACCAGTGCTTCGTGTCCCTGCCCAAGTAGCTGACACACACACTCCTTGAGGTTTGATTTAACCCCCCCACACATACACACACACACACACCTGTGAAAGGTTGGCACAGGTTTACTAGCTTTGCCCCCTTTTGCCCAGACTATAAGGTAATTTTTACTGCCACCAGCCACGTCCTTATCAGCTACTTTAAGGCCTTTAACAAAGGGTGTCCAATCTTACTGTGTAATGATACCATTAATCCAAATGGTAGTTTGACCAAGAGCAAGGCTGTTAGGAGTGGCCCACACAGTGTCACCAAATAAATATGCAAGTACTCTCAGAACTTAAATATGTCTCACAAATATCAGCCACAATGAAAGGTTTGAATATATTTAATGATAAATAATAAAAGAACAAGAAAATACACAGCATGCAATCACAGTTACATCAGAGTTCAAAATCACAGGAAATATTTAAAGCAACATTACAGGACAGTCTCAAATAAATAAAGAAAACATCTAACCTATACTTCACTACATTCCTGACTGTATCTAAGAGACATTACTGTATCCTAGTTAACTTACTTACAGAGCAAGCAAGCAGATGTGGTGAATGGATATTTTTGCCAGGTCAAAGACAAAATACAAAATGCCCAGTCTCTCTCTCAGAGAGTTCTTAAATTAATATTGAAAATATTACTGCTGGGTAGCTTGCAGCATGACATTACTTCTTGTCATCTGACTATCCCAGGTGAAACCCCCCCCACTGATGCAGCTGTTACAATTTAGGATCTACCTGTGAAAATACATAAACAAGGACTTCTCTTAGATCTAAGGCAGATCCTGGAAGTCATAAAACAATAAGCACTTCCAAGACGATACAAAAAACTTCTAGTTCTAGACATTGTGTCTGTTACTGCACTGAAACTGAGAGATAATATCTTTTGTTTATGGCCCAGCCATAAAGTAACTTAATTTCAACTATTCTACTGAAGTTTTGCAAGATAATCTCCTGTGCTCCAATCCCCCTGTTAAAAAATACACATCTAAACAGTTACAAGAGAGTATGTACATTTCTTTTCAGTACATTACAAAATATGTCTTCAGCACACATTTGTACAATATGACATGCAGTTCTAATACATCTGTAACACAAGCATATGAATCATGTTGATATTCACAAATGACACATAACCATTTACAAAAATCCAGACAGCTGTGCTGGCAGTATCCCCTTTTGTAACACTTCACTGCCCCCCCGAAGACTCCTAGTTTTCAAGTGACCCTTGAGAAATGTTGCTTGAGAGGGTTTAGCCTATCTGGGAATACCTTATCACTTTCCCTGTCTTGACAGCCCATCTGTATTGACATTGCTAAACCCTGTACAGTGCTGCACTTCCTATCATATGTCTGCAACCCTAGGCTCCACCATAGTAATTTGGGATTTGGCTGGCTGGCTCCCTGTAACCATAGATCCCCCTGAGACTCCTCCTGCCTCTTACTGCAAATACTTAGCACAAGGGCCTCCCTATCATGGTAAGGTTTCATCATGCTCACATAGTACAGTTTGTGCCCCTGCCTCCTGCCTAGCAGTTCTACCATATAGTTAACATCACTCACCTTCATTACCACTTTGAAGGGTCCCTCCCAAGCTGCCTGCAGCTTCTTGTGTCTGTCAGGAATGAGAAACATAACCTGCTGTCCTACAGCATACTATCTAGCTCGAGCATTCCTGTCATACCAGACCTTTTTCTGCTGTTGGGATTCTGCCAGGTTCTCCTGGGCCAAGCCCATGAGTTCCCTGAGCCTTGCCCTGAGGTTTAGGACATATGCTGCAACAGACTCCTTGAGGGAGTCACACTCACCCTCCTACTCATCACAAATCAGATCTAGAGATCCCCTCACCCTATTCCCATACAACAACTCAAAGGGTGAAAAACATGTGGACTCCTGGGGCACCTCCCTGTAAGCAAACAGAAGATGGGGCAAATATTTGTCCCACTCCCTATTGAACTGGTCTGCAAATGCCTGTAGCATGGTCTTTAGTGTAGCGTTTAACTTCTCAACCAGACCATTAGCCGTAGTGTAGAGTTTAACCTCTCAACCACACCATTAGTCTGGGGGTGGTAGGGGGTGGTCTTTAGGTGCTTCACCACACACTGCTTCCACAGACAAGCCAGCAGGTCTGACATGAAATTGGCACCTCTGTCAGTCAGTATTTATTTTGGGAAACCTAACCTGCTGAAAATCTCTAACAAAGCATTTGCCATCTTCAGGGTATCTGGTAGCCTAATCTATTACCATTAGGATATAATTTTTCCCTGTGGAACTTGGGGTATTTAGAGGCCCTACAATATCCATAGCTACCCTCTGAAACAGCTCCATAATCACAGGCAAAGGCATCAAAGGAGCTTTGACCTTGTATCCTGCCTTGCCTACCTTTTGGCACTGCTCACAGGTCCTGCAGTACCCTGTTCCATCTCTGGAAGTCCCAGGCCAATAAAAGTTCTGCATAATATGTCTCTTTGTACACTTTATGCCCATATGACCTGCAAAGGGAATATCATGGGCTATGGCTAGTAGTGCCAGATGGTAGGCTCTGGGCACTACCATCTACTGTATTCTCTCACCCTCTAGTCCTCCCTCAGGGATCCACTCTTTATACAGTAACTCCTTTGTCCCAATATACAGATTCCCCTTTTCCTTGACAATCAAGTGCTTCACTGGCTACCTCCCTCAGGCCTTGTAATGTAGGGTCTGAGATCTAAGCCTGTACCAACTCTCTCTTTGTAACCCTTCCCAGCTCCCCTTCCACAGGAAGTATGGTATTCTCTGACAGCAGTGCCTCACTGTCAGCCTGAGTACTACTACTACTCATCTCTACCCTTCCAGTCACTGTCCAAGGGAACATCAGCACCCACAAGCAGCTGCAGCTCACCTTCAGTCTCACTGCTACTGGGAGCTCCTTCCCTGAAGTAACAACTTCACCAGTCCTGGCTGTAAGTGTGCGGTCTGTCTGAGTCCCCCCACCAGGCTACCACACCCACATGCTTGTCTCCAAGCCTGACTGCGTGTCACTGCATGCACTCAAGGTACTGCAGTATCAGAATCATTTCCTGTCGGGACATCTGCAGGGATATTCTCAAACACACCTACTCGCTGGCTTCCTTTTTCATTCTCCCAGTCAAGGTGAACCTTAGCCAAAGGTATTTGGAATTGGATCCTTCCTAAAGCTCTGACTGGAGTGCACTGCCCAAGCAAGTAGTGCTTCTCTTTTGCAGGCTTCACAATGATTAGGTCAGAGGCTGTGTCTCTCTTAGCATTGGCCTCTTTCCCATCTACTAAGATAGGCTATAACCTCTTGTGGTAGTTTGGTATGCTTGTTGTCTCCAGACAACTTAATGCTGGCATTCTGCCATTCCCACTTACTGGCTCTCCCACCTTTTATTCCCCACTTTGCCTCCGTCGACATCTATATGTTACATGGCCCCAACAGTTGCATTTAAAACCTTTAACCCTCAGTCCTGGCCATTTACCTGAACTAGTGGCTTCACCTGCTACTGGCAGACTCTGTTGGGGTAGTTTGGGCAGCCCACCATGTGTTCCCTTAGACCCATGAACATGACTGGGTATCCCTTTCATGTGCAGTGATGCCCTGCTTGATTGGTATAGGGCTCCCTTTTTCCCCACCTAATCTGCAGTCCTGCATTCCTTATCTGCCAACCAGATTCTCATGTCCTCAGGCAAGGTGTTAAGGGATTATTTGCTCACCAAGAGGTCTGCCAGCCCTTCAAAAGTGGTGACCTGACACCTACTCACACACCTATGAAAAGAAGTGCTTAACTCAGCAGTATATAGTCACACACACTTTCATCTGCCTTGTATCTGCTCACAAAACTTTTTTCTATAAGCTTCAGATGTTAACTTAAAACATTCTAAAAAATATTTTTTAACTGTATTATAATTTAACCAAAACAAAAATAAAAATGCACCACGCGGACTGTCAGACAAGTATTTTAATAACCAAACATTAAAATCATGCTCTAATTTTGTATGTAAAATTGCTTACACTGTTATTTAAATGTTTTTTGTCACATGTGTTTGGAGCTTTTCTCCCCGGGCCTCCGCTGAAAATGGACATGCATCCAGTCGGATCCTCCCGGTCAACAAATGTAAAATAAAATAAAAATAAAATAAATAAAATATCCAGCAGTTAAAAACTGATTAAATTGGTTAAGCACTTTCATCAATCAAAGAATTACTTCATCAGAACACAATAACACAAATTAATTAAGCTTCATAAATTAAATATTTAAATAAATAATTAATTTTTAAAGCAGTATACTCAATTTATACCATATTTAAAATCAATTTTAAGTATAGCAATAATAAATTTCTAAATAAATAAATATGCAAGTAGATTTATATATACATATTTTATATGTATTCTTGTCCACATTTCCAGGTGTGCTTTTTATTTTTGGGCTGTTTTAATCTATTAGCCCTCTCTTTTAATACTGGTAAAATAGATAAATAATCATTCAGACCAGGAAGAAAGTTTGAAGCTAGCCTAGGCTGCCATATTAACTCTTTCGTAAGCAAACAATTTCTCCAATCTCCCCCTCTACCATCAAATTCAACAATGTCAGTAATACCAAATTTAAACCCTACATAACCCTTACAAGCTATAGAATGCCTGTAAAGGGAATTGGTCTCTCTTTTTTTATTTCGTAAAAATATCAGTTCAACTGGTAGAACTATTTATTTATTTATTTATTTATTTATTTTACATTTGTTGACCGGGCTAGTCTGGCTGGATACATGTCCATTTTCAGCAGAGGCCCAAGGAGAAAAGCTCCACTAAATACTAAGTACATTACAAAACCAAGGTACTGTGACTTTTTCTAAATCCCCACCCGGAACAGCTGCGAAATTAACTCACAATTTGAACCAGGGTTTTATTGGTTCATTAACAGCAAAAGAGGCCTCTATTTCCCACAAATGAGGGGATATTTTGTGTAAACAGTATGACTTTAAAGATTATAAAAATGGTATTCCTGAAGTTCTTAATGGAAAAAAGAAAGTTAGTACATATAACTCACTTAAAGACATATTTGCCTTTAAAAAAAGTTTTATAAATATAAATATAAATATAACTGAAAATTTTACAGATTGAGATTATGTACTTCACTGAATGTATTCGTTTGAAAATTGTACCACAAGGGCTTCGTGTATATAAGCTTCCTTTTGGTTTACTTTACGATAGTGAGATAGTAAAGGAATATGCTAACATCTTTGATAAATGGAGTTTAGAATTACTAGAAAAAACTGTTTCGTTTCAAGAACAGATGAGAATTAAAATAGGTAAAGAACTTGAAGAGATGAACCAAGAAATACTTGAAGACCTGTTGTTTAAACAATATGAGGGGCTTTATGAAAAAGTAATTAACAGAGTGGAATATAGATGTAACATGCAATTTCACAAGAAAAAAAGAAAATTAGATAGAGATATAAATCAGTATAAACACCAGGAAGTATACCCCACTAACAAGATATATTTTGAAAAGAAACTAATTGAACTGGAGGAGAGAATATTCAGGAAGCTATTACACAAGAGGATTATTTTGATGAAAGAGATGACAATGAGAATTATGTAATTATGCAAATTTCACACTCCTCAAAACCAAGGTGGAATCCTTCAAAGCCCCTGGGCCTGTGGAAAATACGGCCCAGACTGCAGAATCCTTTATAAATGCATTCTATGAACACCTTCAGGAATGCATGGATCATGCGATCCCAAATAAAACCAAGACCCAATCCTCCAAAGGCAGACGTCCTGTCTGATGGACCCCAGCCGTAAACAAACTATACAATAGAAGGAGGAAGCTACTAAATGATAGACCAAAATCCCAAAAAGGGAAGGCATCACTGATCAGTATTAGCAAAAAACTATGGGCACTCATAAAATTGTCTAAGGCCAGCTTTGAGAGAAAAATTGAACAGGACACTAAGGATAATCACAAGGCTTTCTTTAGTTATGTTAGGAACCTGGGTGGTAATTCCCAGATATGCTCAGAATTAGTCCAAAATGACAAAAAATACACCGAACCCACAGACATTGCCAACATCCTAGCTGACAGGTTCAGCGCAAACTCCCCCCCCCTCCCCACCAAAAGGGCAAAGTGCTGACCCCCTGACATCTCAGATGCTCAGGTAAGAGCTGCCCTCTCCAAAGCAAAAAACACAGCATCAATGGGACCAGACGGTGTCCCGGGCTGCATCCTACATGAACTCCAAGAAGAGCTAAACCCAAACATAAAACTACTGTTCAATCTCAGCCTTACTACAGGATATGTGTCCAAAGAGTGGCGTACAGCAACAGTGGTCCCACTCCATAAAGGTGGTGCCTCAACGGATCCTGGAAACTATCGCCCCATAAGCCTGACTAGCTTGGTCTGCAAAGCTATGGAAAAGATCATCATGGAACTCATAAATAAAGATATTGGGGACCTACAGACACTGGATCCTACCCAGTTCGGCTTTGTTAAGGGCAGATCCTGCCTCTTAAACCTGGTTGATTTCTTTGAAACAGTCACCAAGGTCATTGACAGGGAAGGTGGTCCACACAGCCTACCTGGACCTCGCAAAAGCCTTCGATACAATACCCCACTCGGGCATTATAGATAAGCTCACCAGCTTAAATATAAACCCCTATGTCACTAGATGGATTGCAAACTGGCTCAAGGACAGAACCCACATGGTTAGAATTGCTGGAGCCATGTCAGACTCCAAACCAGTTACAAGTGGTGTCCCACAAGGCTCAGTCCTGGGACCTCTCTTGTTCGGTATATATTTCTCGGAGGTACAGGCCAACACGGAAGGACTGTGGCTGACCAAGTTCGCAGATGACTGCAAACTGGCCATAATCGACTCTCCAGCCGACACAAGCATCCTCCAAAAGGGCCTCATAGAAACAGACAACTGGTGCCAGAGCCATGGCATCAAGCTAAATGCCAAAAAGTGTATAGTCATCCCCTTTGGCAAAACAAAGTGCCCACAAATTACCACATAGGTGGTAATCCATTAAGTACAGAAGAAGTAATTAGGGACCTGGGGACCCAAGTTGATAGCAATCTCTCATTTGACAACCACGTGGCCAAAGTGGTTAGAAAAACATTTTATATAGCCCACCTAATCATGAAGGGATTCACATCTAGATCAGGGGAGGTCATCGTGCCTCTTTACTCATCCCTCATCAGGCCCATAATTGAGTACAATGCCCTTTTGGGATGTACCTTACCAGACACCTGCAACAACTGGAAAGACCCCAAAAGTACCTCACCAAGAGGATCAAAGGGCTCAAACAGATGCCATATGCTGCCCGGTTAAAGAAACTCCAGCTCTACTCAGTGGCATAACGCCTGTTCAGAGGCGATCTGTGCCTGACATATAAAGCCATGTCCAACCCGGAATTAATGGACATGCTGCAGCTCAGAAAATCCAAATCCCATCAAGCTACGCCGAGAGACTTGAACCTCAGCACTGAAATAAATAGGACATGCTGGAGGGACAGATTCATAAACCAGAGGCTCCCTTCACTCTGGAATAAAATCCCAGTCCAGGTTAGGCAGAGTCCCTCATTGACTCTCTTCAAGAGGAATCTTGATGAGTGGATGGGAGATCGTAGGTTTACCCCGGGTATCACTTCTGTGTCACTGTTAAACAGAGGCACATTATACTAACCTCGAAAACGGGCATAGCAAAATAAATTTAAAATGGATGGCGAAAGCCAAACACATTCTGGCTAGGCTTGTAAATGCCCTAGGGCAGATAGCCTAGTATGAACCTATGAACCTATGTTGATGTAAGTGAATGTGAACAGGGAGATTTTCAAGTGCCCAGATGCTCCAAAAGACTAGCGAACAGAAATGTCGAGAAGAGGAATTTTCACTACAATCAGGGTTGGCAAGGTTACACCAACCGGGGGAGGGGGAGAGTTCGGTTTTGAGTGTGAAAGAAAGGAATATTCTCTACTCCTTCAGAGGGTTTAATATATATGATTACACTGAAAAGGAAATTTCTGAAGAATTTTTTACCCTCTTCTAGAGGGGGTTCAAATTTGTACCCACTCAACTTCCAGATCTAGTAGATATTATGGTGGACATACACCTCTATACAAGAAAACGTAATTTTAAAGTTTTGTTTAGTGGACAAGGGGAAGATGGGTTACACACTATTAAGAGAGATGCAATTAAGAAGAACAGTATATACAATCCAACCCTCCATCCACTGATTCATACTTTTGAAAAAGTTGTTGAAGAAGAAATATACCAACTTTGGGCACAGGATAAGAAATTTTATCACAATTTAAACCCTAAAGAGAGAATTTTAATGAGGGAATTGAGGGAAGACAAATCCCTAAGAATTATGGCTCCTGATAAAGGTGGTGGAATAGTGGTGTTTTATACAGATGACTATATTAATTTAATGAAAAAATGTTTGATCAGGACAATTACTTGCAAGTCTCTAAAAATGAAATACATATTGCCTACCGATGTATTGATAGTTACCTTGAGGAATACTTGTTGGACCAAAGTATTAGTAATGAAACTTATGAGTTTCTTATGAATTCAAACCCCAGAATCCCTACCTTTTTTGGAATACCTAAGATCTACAAAAACATTGTTTCTCCACCATTTAGGCCCATAGTGGCCACTAGTGGATCTAAAACTCATGGTTTAGCAGTTTTTGTGGACAAAATTCTTCAGCGTGTAGTGGAAACTATACCTCATATAGTTAAAGATTCTTGGGATTTTCTGGGTCAAATTAAGCAGAGTTATTGGTCCAACAAAGTTACATTTTTAACTATTGACGTCAAGGATCTTTTTACATGCATTCCTAGGGTTGAGGGGATGCAATTTTTTGAAGATGCATTATTGGCATGCTCTTCCATTGACCCTGATAGGATACAACTCACCTGTGAGATTATGACCCATGTGTTGGATAATAATTATATATTTTTTGAGGGTGAGTACTACCAACAAATCCAAGGAGTAGCCATGGGAGCAACATGCGCTCCCCTATATGCCAGCTTAGTGTTACTTGGGTAGGAGATGCAATATGTTCTAAATAGCAAATATAAACCAGACATTATTTTATATCATAGATTTTTTGATGATATATTTGTTTTATGGGGTGGCAATTCTATCGATAGACCAGATTTTATAGAATATCTAAATAACACCACCACATTTTTAAAATTTACCTATCAAGTTGACAAGTCTGAAATCAATTAACTGGATGTGAAGATTTCTAAAAGGAGCAAGGGTTTAAATCTAATATATACCGTAAACCTACATTTTGTAACACCTGCCTGCACTACTATAGCCATCATCCTAAGAGCCAAAAGATAAGTATCGTAAAAGGACAGGCTATTAGAATTGCTAGAATGACATCTGAAAAAGATGACATCAAGTATGAGTTTACCAGATTGGTGACTATGTTTTCTGAGAAGGGGTACCCCATTAACTTACTTGAATCTGTCTTAGGAGAAGTTTTAGACCAATGGGGAAGTAAATATAAACCACTGTTAGGCAATGGGGCAAGACATATAATACCTGACAGAGACCAAAAAACAGATCATCTAAATTCTCATACACCAACCAGTACAGAACAGGTGGAATTTAACTATGCCTGTGTTATACAGTATTGTCCACTCTCTGACAGAATTAAAGATGTCCTATATAAAAATTGGGGCATTTTTAAAACCAACAGTGGTGTATATGGGAAAGTTGGCAGACAACCCACTTTTATTACTAAGGTGGGCATCAGTTTGAAAACCAGTTTGGAGAGAGTTGGAGGTATCAAATGCAATCTGGGTGAAAGTACTAAACCTTGTGGGTGACATTCACAATGCCAACACATTTTGCAGACCACAACTATTATTTTAAACAATATTGGTGGGAATGTTTTACATTTAAGAAAGGGGAATTGCCACATGAGCAGGTTAGTATACATCACCCTATGTAATACCTGCAGTGGATTTTATATTGGCAAAACCGAGAGGGCTCTCAAATGCAGGATTTATGAACATTTTTATGAAATAAAAAATAAAAAAGAGACCAATGCCCTTTACAGGCATTCTATAGCTTGTAAGGGTTATGTATTGTTTAAATTTGGTATTATTGACATTGTTGAATTTGATGGTAGAGGGGGAGATTGGAAAAATTGTTTGCTTAAGAAAGAGTTAATGTGGCAGCTTATGCTAGCTTCAAACTTTCTTCCTGGTCTGAATGATTATTTATCTATTTTACCAGTATTAAAAGAGAGGGCTAATAGATTAAAACAGCCCAAAAAATAAAAAGCACACCTGGAAATGTGGACAAGAATACATATAAAATGATAATATACATGTATATATAAATCTACTTGCATATTTATTTATTTCGAAATGTATTATTGTTATACTTAAAATTGTTTTTAACTATGGTATAAATGGAGTATATTGCTTTAAGAATTAATTATTTAATTAGTTAAATGTTTGAATTTGGAGGGTATATAAGCTTAATTAATTTGTGTTATTGTGTTCTGATGAAGTAATTCTTTGATTGCTGATAGCGCTTAACCAATTTAACCAATTTTTAACTGCTGGATATTTTAATGTTTGGTTATTAAAATACTTGTCTGACAGCCCATGTGGTGCATTTTTATTTTTGTTTTGGTGAAATTCATGCACCATCTCACCAGTTTTAATTTAAATTTTTGGTGTATTATAATTTAAGCAATCAGTATCAGACAAATTAGAAATAGCAGTTACAGCTTTACCATGAATTAAGGGGGTCAGGAACCGTACCCAGAGCCCTTTGTCAACATTATACTGTTTACATACCCTTTCAAACATATGAATAAAACTGTCAAAATTATCACCCTCTGTAAATTGTGGAAGAAATTTACTGATCTTTGTTGCTTCTGGGGTTCGATTACCCCCTTCCCCATTACCTCCATGACCCTGGCGAAGAGTCAGCATCTCCTTTTCATCTTGTCCCTGCCTCTCATTCACTTCAGCTTCCAGAAGTCTCAGTCTCTCTGCTGCTTCCAATTCCATTTATTTCTCCTGCCGCAGTCTCTCTGCTGCTTCCAGTTCCAAATGTTTGGCCTCCAGTTCAAGTCTCTTAAACTCCAGATGGATTTTTAAGTCCTCTGTGAAAAGGTTGAACCATCCATTTTCTGAGAGTTGTACATTCCCAAAGCCAGTCTGATTGTCCTCCTGGTTGCTGGTCTGTGATGCAGCTGTGACAAAGGCTGCAATTATTTCTGCTTTTGTCAGGTTGGTATGCTCCAGTTCTTTGGATTGGAATATCTCATCTAACTGGCTCCTTGTCGGCTTGCCATACTCCTCTGCTGACAACCTTGCCTGCTCACCCTGACAATCTAAGCTAACACAAAAAATTAAACAATTGTGATATGAGACTCTGAATGTTCACTGTGTGGCTGATTGAGAATACAAACACTTTCTTCAGTGACCACTGTTTACAGGCTACAGGAATTCAATATCCACACCACTGAATCCTAATATGTGGATATCCCACCACTGCCAGCCAATGTATGTGATGAGGATATCCCATCACTGCCAGCCAATATATGTGATGACCCACCACTGGCCCAGTAATCAGAAAGCCTCAATCCTCACCACTAGCACCAGTGAGGGATGTACACTGGGAGGATGACAAGTACACACACACAGTAAAGTGCAATTTCTCTTAAGAGTATATAGAGACCACAGTCAGTCTGGGGCTGGTTTCTCCCTCTTTCTCCAGAACCCCAGTAAGACTCCCCACTGGCACAGCTATAGAGTTGAGACCTCAGCTGAATGGCCAAGTCAAGACCTCCAGCACTATCTCTGTCCAACCAGTGCTTTATGTCCCTGCACAAGTAGCTGACTCACACACTCCTTGAGGTTTAATTTATATATACACATACAGACACACCTTGGAAAAGCTGGCACAGGTTTACTAGCTATGCGCCCTTTTGCCCAGACTATAAGGTAGTTTTTACTGCCACCAGCCACTTCCTTATCAGCTACTTTAAGGCCTTTAACAAACGGTGTCCAATCTTACTGTGTAATGTTACTATTAATCCAAATGGTAGCTTGACTAAGAGCAAGGCTGTTAGGAGTGGCCCTCACAGTGTCACCAAATAAATATGCAAGTACTCTCAGAACTTAAATATGTCTCACAAATATCAACCACAATGAAAGGTTTAAATATATTTAATAATAAACAATAAAAGAACACGAAAATACTCAGCATATAATCACAGTTACATCAGAGATCACAATCATAGGAAATATTTAAAACAACATTGCAGGACAGTCGCAAATAAATAAATAAAATATCTAACCTATACTTCATTACATTCCTAACTGTATCTAATAGAAATTATTGTGCCCTAGTTAACTTACTTATAGAGCAAGCAGGCAGATGTGGTGAGTGGATGTTCTTGTCATGTCAAAGATAAAATACAAAATGTCCAGTCTCTCTCTCTCAGAGATTTCTTAAATTAATATTTCAAATATTACTGCTGGGGTAGCTTGCAGCATGACACTTCTTGTCATCTGACTATCCCAGGTGAAAATCCCCACTGATGGAGCTCTTAGCATTTATTATCCATCTGTGAAAATACATAAACAAGGACTTCTCTTAGATCTAAGACAGATCCTGGAAGTTATAAAACAATATACACTTCCAAGACAATACAAAAAAATTCTAGTTCTAGACATTGTGTTTGTTACTGCAGTGAAACTAAGAGTTAACATCTTTTGTTTATGGCCAAGCCATACACTAACTTAATTTCAACTATTCTTCTCAGGTTTCCAAGATAATCTCATGTATTCCAGTTCCCCTGTTAAAATGTGCACATCTAAACAGTTACAATAGTGTATATACCTTTTTTCTCAGTACTTTACAAAATATATCTTCAGCACTCATCTCTGTACAATATGACATGCAGTTCTAATACATCTGTAACACAAGCATATGAATCATGTTGATATTCACAAATTACACAACCATTTACAAAATTCCAGACAGCTGTGCTGGCAGTATCTCCTTTTGTTACAGTGTGTGCAAGCAGGCATGAACCTGAAGTCATAATCCAGGGCTGATGTGTATTTCAGAGATATTTACCCTAAGTTGCCTCATTAGCATAATTGCCTCACTGTACACTTCAAAACTGAATGATAAAAATAGCCATGGCCATTGCAGTTCTCCAGAAATGTGCTGGAATATCAAGTGAAACTAGTGGTGGATGCAACAAATTTTATTCAAGAGAGGAAGGTCCAGTCTACAGACATTTTGGTAAAGATACATGGAACAGTGGCATATGGGGAAAATGTGTTATTAGCACTTGTAAGCTTTTGTTGTTGCTGTTGTTGTTATAGAGGGATTGCTCCACATCTGCCTGCTGATAGGGGGTGGGGCACTGGAAGATATCTGATGGTGCTCTGCAGTACATTATGGCAGTGCTATAGAGGTTACAGGAGGGTATAACATGATGGGGTTAAAAGGGATAGGCCATATGCAGGTGGGGCAATTGACTGAATAAATGTGAGTTTTTTTTTTTTTTGAGTGGACTCCATAGCCACCTGCATATAGCTGTGTGAAGAATACAGGGTGGATTGCAGTGATGGATATCTGGGAATGTGGCTGAGGTGTGGGCATTAGTGGACTACCTAGGTAGTGGCTGTGGGACTGTATGAGGTACAGTATGTCCACTTGTTTAAACACCTTTATTAAATGATCACTTAAGATATAGGAACACATACATTAACAGAAAAGAAAACAAACCATAGTAATGCTTTTTTTCATGCATTATACATTGAATATTTTTGCTTTCTTTATAGCAACTGCCATGTACTCTAACCTGACATATATTGTACAATTTCTGCCTTCTCTTTAAACCTCTCTTCTCCTCCTGAACATTATTCTGCATGTATTGTTCCTACAAATTCCATTTATTTCTATGTAATTTGCTCCTTCCCTTTTCCAAAGATCTCACCTCCAGTTCTTTTATCCCTGTAACAATATTCAATACTTCTATCATAGTTAGTTTAAACTTAATACGTCCTCACTATGTCTAGCAGTTTGGATCCTGTGTCTCAGCTGAAAGGAATAGTTTGCTCAGTTACAGCAATTTGCTCCCCCAAGTATTTCTGACAGAGTACCCTGTAGTGTAGTTTTAAATTCTGCCAACTCATCGCACTCCACAAAAATATGTTCCCACTTATCTCTCTCTTTCCCATCATATGCCCCTCAGCATGTGATAGCCACCTGATGAAAAATTCTCTGAATTCTACTTAGGATATAAAAAAGACCTATGCAAGCACTTGCAAGAAAGAATCCTAAACCATCTGGACTTTGTTGCATTCTTGGGCGGCATACATACATACTGTATGTTCTGACATTCATCCCTTGTACATGGCTTTCCAATCTCTCTATCTAATCTTTTCTAACCCATTCTGATCGATTATTACAGTTATAATGCAATGTTTTATATACTTTACTATTTATCCTTTTAAATAGCTTTGGTTCTAGGCCCAACTAAAAACTCTACTACAGCTTTTTTTTTCACTTGGGACTCCCCGTCTCCTTTCTGTTTGACTATACTCCGATATCAATCCCTTGTAGGGAAGGCAGTTTCTAACCAGCAGTACAGACTTATGCCTGGCTTTATCCCAGTCTCTTGTCTTCCCCTCTCTAGTTATTTGCTCCCAATATCTTGGTTCCTTTGCCAGTTTTCTCCAGTAAATTCCAGCCCCATATGTGCCTTTTTTTCTGTACCCCTACTTGAAGTCATACCTATTAGCAAAACCTCCTTTCTCCGTTCCCATATTGACTCTGTACAGAGAATACTTTTTGCAGCTATACGAATATAATAATCTGTATGGTTATTGTTATTCTCCTTAAGGATCTGCATCCAAAATCCTACTGTATTCATATTTATGGAACTCCTCCACACATACTTCATCATCATCCCTTTCCAATTTGCTTTATAACCTTCTGCTTGCTTAATATAGATAAGCCTTAATTGTGTATCACAAAAATATCCATTCAGATCAGGTAATCCTAAACCACCATGTTCTATGGGGAGGATCAACTTATTCCATTCAAGCCTTGCCATCATACCCTCCCAAATAAATCCCTTCAACTATTTATTAAGTATTGTCCAGCACTTGTCCTCTGATTGATAAAAATATGTCTGACCTTTAAAGTAAACTAAAGGGACTAAAAACATTGTTTGATGCGTGCATCTTACTATCCGTATCCATATCCATAAACCATAGCTTCCAGTTTCTGATTTTGTGTATTATCTTTTGTTTGGACCCTTCCCACTTATCCTTAGCTGCCATAACAGAATCCGTACACCTAAAAACGTCATCCTATCATGTCCTCATAAATATGGGTATTGATGAACCAGTTCATGTGTAGTGTCATCATTTATCACTATAACCTTTGTTTTTTCTTCATTAATTCTATATCACAAAAAAAACTTTAAGCTGTCTCAAA
Organism: Protopterus annectens; assembly: GCF_019279795.1. NCBI lineage: Eukaryota > Metazoa > Chordata > Ceratodontiformes > Protopteridae > Protopterus > Protopterus annectens. The sequence continues at coordinate 106,552,872 of NC_056749.1, read as the reverse complement.
ATGTCCTTTTCTGGATTTATCACATATAAAATAATTTCATCCACAAATAAAGCTAACTTTTATTTATTGCCATACCAATTATTACCGTGAATTTCTGAAAACGTTATTTTCTTTGCCAGTGGCTTTGAATATAAAGCCAAAATTAAAAGGAGAAAGAGAACACCTCTATATGGTTTCTCTTTTCAAACACAGCTTATCAAATATAAATTTTCCCACCATAATTCATGCCTCTAAACTCTCATATATCCTCCTAATTAACCCATTTATTGTACCAGGGAATGCTAATGCTTCCATTGTCCTACTCATAAAATCCCAGCTTAATCTATCAAATATTTTCTCTGCATTAAGACCCTCCCAAGCAATAGTGGTATTTTTCTAGATTCTGTTTCCCTCTGGATCATTTATTTGTTGGCGTTTGCTTACTGTAAATGTCTGGCAGAGCAGTGCCCTTTTTCGGTGGAGGCCTATGGAGAAACTCTCCATTATACATACATTGTATCGGTTGTTTGCATTGTTACCTTTACAACTGCTTTCATTCATGAGTTGTTGTTGTTGTGTCTTTCGGCTTTTCCCGGTTAGGGGTCGCCACAGCAGAACTCCGGTCTGCTAATGATTGGCAGTAGATTTTTACGTGCCGAGTTACCAGCCCTGACACACAACCTTCAACGAAGGTACGCCCATTCATGCATGTCTCCACACAGAAGACGCTCTAGCTGAAAATCAAACAGGATAACATCTTAATGTGAGGCGACAGCGCTACCGCAGCACCAGTTCCATTATTCAGACATCCTTGACATCAGTTTCATCATTTACAAGCATTTTCAATTAAAAATAACAGTCGCATGGGTTGTATATAAATACATTTTTAATACTGGGAGGTATACGTATTGCAATTTCATCAGTATGCATAGACTATCAGGTTTTATGCAACAATTTTAGTTACTATAAGGACTAGTTTAAAATGTAGGACAGAGAAAGATGAGATAGAGAGTAAGACCAGCCCACAGTAAGGAAGGAGAGGAGAAGGCACAAAGAAGATGAAGGAGATGAGAAGATGGAGGGTTTAGTTGTGATACTAGTACATTAAGTTTTGTGCAACAGAGACTTATAGCACAAACTCATATAGCTATATTAGTACCAGTTTAACCAGGGGTGGTGCAGGTGCAGAGTCTTTTATCTGACAGGTGTTGCTTTAGTTGATATTTACAGTCTTTCAGGTTGCAGATTGTTCTTAAGTGGAGAAGGATGGTATTACAGCTATTAGCAACACAGCATGAATACAAGGAGTGTCCTGCACTGTTTCTTAGTTTAATTATGGAGAGTGATTACTTACCTGTGGAGGGTAGAGGTCTCTTAGTAGTGTAAGGTTGAATGATGGAGTGTAGAGATGGGACTTGTTCAGGGTTCTGCACTAGTTGGAAGGTTGCAACAAATTGTGATTACAATAGAGAATTATTTAGTTCAAACCAGTTTAGTTGTTTTAAAGAGAGGCAATGATGTGCTATATATTATTGTTTGGTTGCAAATTTGGCTACTTTATTATAGCATTATTCTAGTTTGGCTGATAGAGAGGCGTTGAGATTTGTTAGGATATTAGAGGCATATAATAGAGTGGGGAGTAGAAAAGAAGTGGCTGTGTTTTGTCTAACGGAGTCAGTGAGGTAGGGTTTTACTCTCTAGAGGCAGCCTAGCTGTTGGTGTGTCTTTTTTTGGCTTGCTGAAGGTGGAGAACAAATTTCAGGTGGGTGTCTATAATCACACCTAGTAGTTTGGTATGGGATATCAGTTCTGTATTGGTCTTGCTAGATGACAGCATATTAACGATAATTTTGGGGGAGAGAGGAGAGACAGTTGGGGATGAACAGTACTTGTTTCATTTCTTTTTTTTTTAATTTAGGAGTAGTTGTGAGTTGTTGAGTCGAGCTTCTATGGAGGAGATCATCATTCTATTAATGTTGTCAAATGTTTGCCTCCTCTCCACAAAACCACAATGATCTATATATATATCAATTTTGCCAACACCTGTGCCATTCCCCATAGCTAGTATAGACATAAACACTTTATAATCATGGTTTAAAATTGAACTGTGTCTATATGAAGCTGGGTCTGATGGGTCTTTACCCTCTTTGGGTAATATAGCCACCACAGCTTTCTTCCAAGATACTAGCGCTTCCCCTCTTTTGAAATACTATTAAACAAAACCTTCCAGATCCTTATCACTTTCTTCCCTCCTAACTTCCAGACTTTGACAGGAATACCATCTGTTCCTGGAGACATCCCTACAGACTTAACCTACATCAACATTCAATAATAACAGTCTAACAGTTTCCACTACCCATTCTTTAAATTCCTCTCGTTTTAACAGATAAGTAGGACAACACCAGTGTCTCATTTTTACTTCATTACCCTGTATTTTTGTCTTTGTTTTTATTAATTATTTGTTATTTATTTAGTAATATATGTTTACCAGTAAAGTCAGACTGGGCAGAGGTGTCCTTTTTTGCGAGAGGCCAAGTAACATATTTAATGTAATCTGAGTTAAATTAACTACCCTATTTAAAGTAATACAAAGCACACTACAGACTAAAATGCCTAAGTTATTTGTATTATATTGTACTTGAGAGAGTTAAATAATACTGACTATGGGTATAATAAATAAATGTTGCATTTACTTGTAATATATGTAAGTATATATTGCACAAATAAATAAAAAATTGACTTATTATGTGTCCAGACCCCTGGGACTAGTGCCCGAATTCAGAAGTATAATCACTGCAGGGTAGAAACTGTTACTGAATCTTGTAGTCCTGCAGAGGATGCTGCAATATCTCCTGCCTGATGCCAGATGCTTAAACAGTCCATGTGCAGGATGCATGTTATTCTGGTGGCCTTTCGAATACTTCATGCAGAATAAAGATGTTGTATTGCTGAAAGACTGGAACCTGTTACCTTCTCTGCAACCCACACCACTGTTTGTAGTGCTTTTGTTTCTGTAACTGTGCAGTTTCCAAACCATAGAGTGAAGTTGCAGGTGAGGACGCTCTCTGTTACACCTCTATAGAAACTGGAGAGAGTATAAGGAGGACGCTTAGCTTTTTTCAACCTTCTTAAAAGTGGAGGCATTGGTGTGCTTTCTTGACCAGTTGGCTGGTGTTTCCCGACTATGAGAGAGCCTTTGATATGTTCACACCCAGGAATTTCATACTCTTAACCCTTTTCACACTCTCACCATTGATCCTGAGCACTGGGTGGTTTGTTCTCCTTTTCCTGAAGTCAATGATAATCTCTTTGGTCTTGCTTACATTCAGGTCAAGGTTGTTCCCCTCGCACCAGCTGATCAGAGATGCCACCTCCTCTCTGTACGCCCTTTCATCTTCCTTTGTGATGAGCCTCACGAGTGTGGTGTCATCAGCAAACTTGATAATATGGTTGGACTTGTGCTTAGCATTGCAGTTGTGGGTCAGGATGGTGAATAACAGTGGGCTGAGAACACATCCCTGTGGAACCCCCGTCTTAATTGTGATGCACTTTGATGTGTACTTACCTGAACACACCCTCTGTGGTCTCTCAGTCAGGAAGTCCAGGATCCAGTTACAGAGATGTTAACTGATTCCTAAATGTGCCAGTTTTTCTATCATCTGCATCAGTACCACCATATTAAATGCAGAGCTGAAGTCTATGAACAGCATCCTCACATAGTTGTCATTGCACTCTAGATGTTCAAGAGAGCTGTGTAGTGCTAATGATATGGCATCAGCCGTGGATCGGTTAGCTCTGTATGCAAACTGCAGAGGGTCAAAATCAGGAGGTAGGCATGATGAAATATGATTTTTGATCAGCCACTCAAAACATTTCAGAACAGTGGATGTCAGAGTGACTGGTTTGTAGTCATTAAGCCTGGAGGGAGTGTTTTTTTAGGTAGTGGGATGAGTTTAGTTTGCTTGTAGAATGAGAGCACTTTTACCATGGAAAGAGAGGTGTTAAATATTACCCTGAGCACTGTGTATAGTTGATCAGCACAGCCTTTTAACACCTTGTCCATTATGTTGTCTGGACCAGCAGCTTTTCTGGGGTTCACTCTCCTTAGCTCTCTTCTTACCTCCTCTGTACTGAGGCTGAGTGCTGCATCCCTCTCATTAGTGGCTAGCTTTAGTGCCATCCTGTTGTTTCTTTCCTCAAACCTACTAAAGAAGATGTTCAAACTGTCCAGGAATTTGATGCTGTCCTCTCACTGTGCTGATCTGATTTAATCTACCAAAGATGATGTTCAAACTGTCAAGTAATTCGATGCTGTCTTAACACTGTGCTGATCTGATTTTGTAGTCAGTAATCTCCTGTATGCCTTGCCAGAGTCTCCTTGCATCCTTCATGTCTTCAGAGTGGCTCTGTATCTTTCTGCCATACTCCCTCTTAGCCTTCTTTATACCCCTCCTCAGATTACCTCTCGCAACACTTAGGGCTGCTTTGTCCTTAGCCTTGTAAGCTGCATTTCTCTCCTTCAGAAGCTCATGTAGCACTGTTCCTGTTTATAACTAAGTGAGGTCTGTAGGTTGGTCATGATGGGGACTCATTATAGGAGGAGAGTAAGAGGTAAGTGGTAGCTAGACTTACCTTGGCAGAGTCTGTAAGGAATGGGTGACTACATTTTATTGATGCTGTTGTGGATACGTAAATCAAGTTTAAGATTGTCAGTGATTGACATGCCAAGTACTTTTGTATGTGGGGTAACTACAGCCATGGTATTTATTTAAAGAAGAAATTTTAAAGTTTTTTTTTTCACGGAAATGGGATTTTGAAAAAAAAGAGAAGTAATTAATTTTGGGGTATTTAGTAGCAAGTGATTATCCTGTAGCCAACAGAGTAGTTCTCTGAAGAAGTATTAGGTTGTCAGAAATGCATATTAGGGTAGAATCATCAGCTCATTGTGTGAGGGAAGCTTGCTGAGAGGATTTATGTAAGTTGTTAGTGAATATGTTAAAGAGCAGGGGGCCGAGAATGGAGCCTGAGATACACCAGTATTGACAGGAAAGAAGGAAGAAAAAGTGAGAGCCATTTAGCAGACTGGTTTCTATTGGTTAAGCAGGTGTTAAACCATAGTAGTGTAGGTTGTGACAGCCTGAGATAAGATGGTTGGTAGAAGAGTTTGTGGTGAGAGACTAGATCAAAAGCTTTAGAGAGATGAAAGAATAAAGAGGAAACACATTTGCATTTGTCTCTGGCTTTGTTAATAGTATCTGTGAAAGTTAATAAGGCTGTGGTAGTGCTATGGCTTGGTATAAAGCCGTGCTCATGAGGGTCAGGTGATTTTCTTGAAGAATATGTGGAAGAAGTTGCTTGTGAATTCACTTCTACAGACTTTTTCTCAAAGGGGATAATATTGTGATAGGTCTGAAATTGGTCAGATGAGGTGCTTCCTTTATGAAGGGAGATGATTTTTTTCAATAGAGAAGGAATGGGTCTACTACAGTAAACCGTCAGCTCATAAGACCGGCAATGAGATCACCAACACCACAAGAACGCAAGTGCAAAAACACGAAAATTGACATGCCCGACAAAGCACAACCCCGACAGTGAACAAAACAAAAAAAATGCTGTTCCGAACAATACACAGACAGCACAAGCACACCAAAAACCTTATAAACTTACACTAAACCTTACATACACAACTGTCTATGCACTAACCTTAACCCAAACCCTAACCCTAAGGTCCATCACTATCGCACACTTACCATACCCGCACCCTAACCCTAAAGTCCATCACTATCGCACACTTACCTTACCCGCACCCTGACCCTAAAGTCCATCACTATTGCACACTTACACAGTCACGCTCAAATGCAAGCACACGTTTCTCTTGTCGATGTTTTTGGTGTCGGGATTTCAACTTGGGTATTTGCTTCGTCAGTCTTCTGGTGTCGGTGATCTCATTGTCGGTCTTGTGGGCTGTCGGTTTACTGAAGTATACTCAGAAGGAACATATGATTCCTTGATAAATTTGTTAGAGGGCACACAGGATAGGCTATGGAACTGGCAGCCAGCTTGAGGTATTCTGCTGGGAGATTATCTGCTGAAGGAGAACAGAGTTTCAGTTTAAGAATACGTAATTTGATGTAGGAGGTTGGAATGAGTTTTAGGGTGAAATTGGGAGTGTTTGCTATCTGAGGAGAGGGCAAGTCAGGATTGTGGGGTTTTTGGGATAGTTATAACGTGTGGGGGAGGAAACGAGATGAGTCAAACTAAATATGTTTAGACTAGTAGATGGATATTTTATGAAGATAATCTGCCAATCTAAATTAACGTCACCTAGGATTATCCTTTCACTAGAAACTGTATGTAAAATCCAGTTTAGGATGCCTTCTAGAGTTGCAGCATTATTACCTGAGTTGTTTATGGTAACTTAGTTTAAGATGGGAAATGAGGAGTTTAGCATTATGGAATTTGGGAATAGGTTTATTGTAGGGTAGGACTTCAAGATATTCCGGTTATAGTAAAGCTACTCTACACCTTTTCTTTGGGTTCTATCAACCCTGATGATATCATAACCAGGGAGTGATATTTCAGAGTCATGCATAAGAAGTTTTACTTATGCTTCAGTTATGGCAAGAATATCTGGTTTATTGTGGAAGATCCAAGCATGGAGTTCTGAAATTGTATTACAGATGCTACAGGTATTTAAGGTCATGAATTTAAACTGTTTGGGTGAGTTTGAGATAGGTGAATTGGAGTTTGATGGTTTTGGTGATGGTGGTGTGGTCCCTGTTTCAGAAGGAGATGGGTGGGCTAAGTAGGAGGGAGTTGACTCTGGATGTGTTTTGGAGGTTATTGAGGAATCAGTATGGAAGGAAGGGCTGGGAATGGGATGACTATCCCCACGAAGTAGTAAGAAAGCTAGAGAGAGAGAGAGAATAATTGATATATTTGATAAACTTGTTTTGGCTTAACTTTAGCAGTTAGTTTTATTTGGTGTGGTAGGTGTGAAGGTTTAATAATCTGAATTTGGAATAAAGATTGGGTGAGTCCTTGTATATAGTGGAAGCAATTAGTAGTGAAATGGGGTGATCTGAATGGTTAGAGGTGGAGCACATAGTGGCATAAATGTGAAAAATGTGAAAGTAGGCCTAGTCTGCCAATCATGCAGACTCCATCTCCCCCTAAACCTCCTGTCTCTAATCTTGTAGCTTCTACACATGCCAAACATCTGCCTACGCAGCACATCATTGTGCAATGGGAGCTCTTTAGGGAGGCTCTCCTGGATGCTAAAACTACATACCTGCAGCTGTTGCTAGCACAGAAAACCAGGCATCCTCCCTCCCTTCCTCCCAAGGATGAGTGAGCTGGTGTCATTTGATTAATCCATCCTCTCTGCATGGCCTCCCTCCAGCACCAATACTTGTAATTAAACATGGGTTATCTAGTCATAGTCAAAGCTTTAGCCTCTTATACCATGGGATTGAGTTCTTAAAAAGAAGTTTTTTAAGATGTTTTCTAAAACTTATATAGTCTGTGGCTTATTGAGACCTTCAGTTAACATACCTGCTGAAAGATAAGACCCTATGACCCTTCTCATTCAGTATTTGTTTAATTGAGTCACTTTTCAGTGAGCCATGAACTAGTGAGTTTGTTTAATTGAAAAACTTGAATTACCATATGTGACACTGCCAGCCCAGCTATCTGGAATTTTGTAAATAATTCTTTGTCATTCGTGAATATTGATATGATTTATACAGAACTGTATGTTATGTACTGAGCTTCAAGAATGTAACCACAGCATACCCTGCTGGAACATAGAAGATTAACATACAAATCTTCAAGAAAATAAGTTGAAATTAAATGCTTTACAATGTGCTATAAAAGTTAGTTTCAGTGCAGCAAGTAGACACAATGTCTAGAGCGAGAAGTTTTTGTATTTACTTGAAACAGAAATAATTACTAGGTTTTAAATGGAAAAGCATTTTATTGTTTAATGACTTCCAAGCTATGCAAGCTTCTGAGAGATATGTACTACTCACACAGAGATGTTAAAATTCTGTTAGTATCTGTTTAGCCTGGGAACTGAAGTCAAGTGACAAAGAGTGATGTCATCCATGCTAACCCAGCAGTAATGTTTATTAGATGTAGTAATGTAGTAATGTTTTATTATTAGAGAGAGAGTCTGTGCATTTTATATCTTGTCTTGGACCTAGAAACATTCACTCAGCACTTCTGCCTGCGTGTTGTCTGTAAGTAAGACTTAGGGCATAGTATTTCTCTTAGAAATAGATAGGAATATAGTAAAGATTAGTTTAAATGTTTTCTGTATTTATTTGAGACTGTTCTGCAATGTTGCTTAAAATATTTCCTATGATTTTGATCTCTGAAGTAACTGTGTTTGTTTTCTGAGTATTGTCTTGTTCTTTTATTATTTATTATTAAATATATTTAAACCTAGCTTTGTCTCTGATATTTGTGAGACACATTTAAGCTCTTACAGTAGTTGCATATCTATTTGGTGATACTTTACACGCCACTCCTAAATAGCCTTGTTTGGTCAGACTACTATTTGGATAATAATAACATTACACAGTTGGATCGGTCACCCTTTCTAAGGGCCTTATATTAGCTGATAAGTAGGGGTTGGTGGCAGTAATAACTACCCTATAATCTGGGCAGAAGGGAGCATAAGTAGTAAACCTGTGCCAGCTTTCCCCATGAGTGTGTGTGTGTGTGTGTATAGAAATGAAATATCAAAGTGTGTGTGTGTCAGCTACTTGAGCAGGGAGACAAATCACTGGTTGGACAGAGAGGGTGCTGGAGGTCTAGGCTTGACCGCTCAGCTGAGATCTTAACCCTATAGCTGTGCCAGTTGGGAGTCTTATTGGTGATATGGAGAAAGAGGGAGAACCAGCCCCAGACTGATTGTGATCTCTGTGTGCTCTTAAGGGAAATTGCATTTTACTGTGTATGTATTTGTAATTCTGCCATTGTGTACGTCTCTCACTGTTGCCATTGGTGAGGATTGAGGCTCCTTGATTACTGGGCAGTGCAGGGGCCTCACACCATGTTATATAATTTACCCAAAGGTTTTGCATTGTTGGAGTTAGTTATATTAGTTTATGGTGCAGGAGGTGAATGCCTGCGCATGATTTGAACATGTGTGATTTAATGTGTTGATCAGATCATGGCTCATCGTAAAGCAAGTTGATTATGCATACTAGGTGTTTTATTATGTTATGATACATAGAACAGAATTAATTTATTTTCTGTTTATAAGTGGGATGATGAACGGATCTCAGTGGACTCCTTCTGGCGATGACCTAAAGTAAGTAAGGGTTCCTCTTAGGAGAGTGAAGATTCCTTTAGGCGAATACGAAAACATCGACCCATATTGCGCAAAGTACATAAACCGCGAAAGTTCAAAACCACGAAGTTCAAAATGTTGATTTGTTTTGGTTGGCCCGTCTGCGGTATGGCTCTGTAAGGTAAGTGTGTGATAGATAGGAATTTAGTGTTAGGATTTGGGTTAAGGTAAGTGCATAGATAGGTAATGTATGTAACAGTTAGTGTAGTGTTAGAAGTAGGTGTTTTTTAAATGTATGTATGTGTTTTATTTATTTTGTTTAGGTGTATGTGTGTAGGGGAAGTGTGCGATAGTTACGGACTTTAGGGTTAGGGAGGGGTTAAGGAGAGTGCATAGATAGTTGTGTTTGTGGGGTTTAGTGTAGTGTTGGAGGTAGGGTTTGGTGCTTTAGTTTAGGTTAGAAGTAGGGTTTGGTTAGTGTATGTATGTGGTTTATTTATTTTGCTTGGGTAGGTAGTATGTAGCGGGTGGTGGGGTTGGCTGACTATGACAGTTCGATAATTTTTTTTTGCAGTTTAGTGCGTTTGGGATTTTTGCGGTTCGCGGTATAGAGGTCGATATTTTGGTATTCGCGCATAGGGTTTTTCCCTTTGGTAATATAGACCCATAAGTAAGCCTGCGACCAAATCCTCTCCTCGCAGGCAGAGCATAAAAAATAAACAATTAGTCCTGGACAAGGACAGTGATACACAGCAGGATGCACACAGATATTCATATACACACACCTCATAAAGAGTGGACAGATTTAGAGAATCATCAATTCACATATCAATGTCTTTGAATGTGTGAGAAAACGATAGAACCCAGCAGATATTCATACACACACACCTCATAAAGAGTGGACAGATTTAGAGAATCATCAATTCACATATCAATGTCTTTGAATGTGTGAGAAAACGATAGAACCCAACAGATATTCATATACACACACCTCATAAAGAGTGGACAGATTTAGAGAATCATCAATTCACATATCAATGTCTTTGAATGTGTGAGAAAACGATAGAACCCAGCAGATATTCATATACACACACCTCATAAAGAGTGGACAGATTTAGAGAATCATCAATTCACATATCAATGTCTTTGAATGTGTGAGAAAACGATAGAACCCAGCAGATATTCATGCAAACACAGTGCGGGCATGTAAACTTTACGGGGAAGGCAATACAGCTGAGAACTGAGGCAGACAATTAAACACTAATACACAAGGCAGAAAACCAGTCCTGATAGGACATGGATCATCAACAGACACACATGCGCACCTTCAGACAGTGTAGAGGATAGGCAATTTACCCACTGGCATATCCTTGCCGAAAAAACTGGAGACCCTGTTGAAAACCTATTTGGACACAGTGAAAACATAAAGAGGCATTTTACTATTTTTTTTTTATTTTTGTACATTGTCTTTAGAATCCATTACTTTGGTTAATACACTCATGTTACACAGAAACACACACACAGGCACACACACACACACACACACACACACACACACACACACACACACACACACACACACACACACACACACACACACACACACACACACACACACATATATTTTTATGAAAATGAGTATATAACAATTATTGAAGTGCAGACTTATTGAAAAGCAAACTTTATTTGTAAAATATCCAGAACAGGCTTTTACATGGCTCCTGCAGTGAGGAATTTTCCACATTCCATAATCACCAAGCCCCACAACTCTAGGAAGAACCTTAACATAGGTCCATAAGTAGAACACATCCAGTACAACATATTTGATCACATGTCCTTTGACCACTTTGCTTTCAATCACTTGTACATCAACCACATATCTGTATACATCCATAGATCTATGTCATAATATTGAAAACTCAAAATATTGAATACCCAAAGTAACAAAACCCCAAAATATTGAATAACTATTTAATGTAAAGGGACAACACTGATTTATCCATCTGTAACTTTTTTTATATATCAGCTCAGGGATATCACATCAGAGGGGAAGGGCAAATTGCCATTTCAGTATTTTGAGCTTTCAGCACTTTGAGTTGCAAGTATTTTCTACAGGGGGCAAGCCCCTGCACCCCCCCCCCATGTTCCAGAGTGACTGCATATATACCAATTATAAGATTATACAACAGTGCAGGAAAGGAGAAACAATTCCTATTGTCCATGATCCATACGCACATACACACACAAACTTCTGCTGCCTGATGCAAGGGGTCTGAAGTTACAACCCTTAAAATACATCAAGAAGCACAACAAGGGGGCGGAGCCTAGATGGCCAACTATGAGCAGTGAATTTTGAGAGCGCCATAAACTAGTATAATAATGTAGGAAAATTGTATTATTTTCAAGTTTAAAACATAAGAAATCTATAGATAAACTACTAAACTACATAAATATCAATTTTGGTGGAGATATACAAACCTTTTCCTGTCAAGTAACTTGGAGATATATTGAGTCACTGAATATAAACAACTCAAGGATTTCTTATCTATAGCTGGTCTCAAGGGGGTATTTCTTTTCCAGACTTTAATTTATATACTATCTCTTCTATTGTAAAAGTTATTACTTTATTAATAGATCAGTCATATGTCACAAAATGGAAAGATTATTGGGAGCTAATTAGTATACACTTCATGAAAATCTCCTTAACACATAAAAATATGATTGTAAATAACTCCATGTTATGGTTACTAAAGGAATTTTGTACTTCACCTATTACACCTAAACATATGGTTTGTTACTCATTAAATATTATTATTAGTTATCGTAACTTTATATTCATGCACCCTAAGTATTGGGAATGGAATTTTATTGTATTTCCTATAATGTATACTCAGGGTATGCTTTTGTCATCTACTTCTGAAGGAACTCATTTAGCTATAGATAATGATCTAAAGTACTGGTATCAGTTGATATCTGATAATAAAGTTAAAAATCTAGATTTCTTAAACCAAGAATTTGATCTAAGAGAAACTTGCTGGTTAGAGGTTCAGACCTTTAGACAACATCTCATTAATAAAATAGATTTAATGTCTATAACTGTTAAAGAATCTATTCCAACACTGATTGATTACTTGATATTAAATTTACAACATAAAGTTTCTGATAAAGGTAAACTTTCATACATACATAAAGTCATCAGACAAGAAACTTTTTACAGTGTAGATTCATACTGGAATTATTTCACTTCTATTAATGGGGACCCACCAAATCAACAAGATAAACAATATATATTGGAATCTGCTTATAGAACTACGTCTTCCATTGTCTGGAGACTTTATACATGGAAATTTTTACATAGATCTTTTATACACCTTTGATGATGAATAAAATAAATAATAAAGATAATCTATGTAAGAGATGCAATGTAGAAATTAATGCTGACTGGGCTCATATGTTTTATGACTGTATAAAATTGAAAGAATACTGGAAGTCAATTAATGAATTTTTGCAGGCTCTTTTTACAGATAATTTCATTATTTCTAAATCTCTTATATTATTCAACACACCTGTACCTCAAAGTGTTAAAAAGGTTAAGCTTCCCTTGTTATGGTCTATTCTAGCAGTGGCTAGGAAAATAATAACTAGAAATTGGATTTCAGATACACCTCCTTCGTTCAATGAATTTAAAAATGTTATGAATATAGTGTGCCATATGGAAATAAACACAATTAGGACTAGAACAAACAGAAAAACATCTTATTTTATTGTATGGGATAATTTACAAAATTTGTTAAAAAAATTTTAATTTCAATAGCATGATATTTTAGTTTAATTAATTGATCTGATTGTAGTGGATGTCTTTGTAAATACTTTAGTTGTTTTGTTGAATATTATAATAATACCTATTTTTAATTACTTGTATAAAATTGTTATGATATTTCTCTTATATGTTAAAACAATAAACCTGTTTTGAAAAAAAAGGATTTCTTATCTAGATGCTGCTTTGAAAAAATAATTGCAATTGCTGACATCTACATTACAGGAACTATCTTTGAAGATGGGTGGCTTTAAAAATTACTTATAAAACCTCAAATTAAATTCTCAAAAACAGACTGATACTCTTAAGGAACTATTACAGCAACACCATACAAAAATTACAAATATAGAGACTTGTCTAAATGACATTGAAGGGAGACTCAAAGAGGAAGAATTCCAAAAAGAATTTCTGCTTAAACAGAATATATGGCTGCTTAACAAAATAGATGACTTAGAAAACAGGAAAAGGAGAAACAATATAAGAATCTTTGGTCTGCCTGAAAACACTGAAGGTGAAGACATTATTTCATTCTTAACAGCCTGGATTCCTGAATTTTTAGACTTGAAAGAGGGACTTTCATTTGGGATTGAAAGGGCGCACTGAGGAAACCTGCTTCTAACTCAACAAATACTCCACCTCGAGCCATAGTTATAAAATGTCTTTCATTTCTGGATAAGGAACTAATATTAAAATCTGCTTGGAGAAACTCACCCTTAAAATGCAGTCAAAGCCTGATAAAGTTTGACAATGATTATTCTTCCAGAATACTAGAACAAAGGAAAAAAGGCTGGCCAGTAATAAAACTGTTGAAACAAAACAACATTAAAGCACAGCTGGCCTTTCCAGCCAAGATAAAAACATTTTTTGCCAATGAAATGAGAACATTTAATGACTTAGAAGAAGCTACTGTATTCATCAAAAACAACAACATAGTGTCTATCCCAGAAGAAATGGAATGGATGGCCCCTACTCTTAAAAGAATAAAAGAAACAAATCCTTGGACTGATGCTAGAAAGAAGAAACAAAAAACTGACGCCAAGATAGCTGTACCAAAAAAATAACTCTTACAATTACATCTCTCAAAGTATCAACTGATATGGTACATCACTTGTCATCTGTTAAAAAAAGGAGGGTTTCTTAAACAACTGAGAAACAGTAATGATTTATTCAGAATGTTCAAAGAGTCCAATAATTCTTCACAAACAAAGGTAGGTCAAGATGGGTTACTATTTACATTATGTATAAACCAAACAAAGCAACATATAGTACAAAACATAGAAGTTTCTATTCCCCTACTTGACATCAATGGATACGTATCTTATTCATTTTTCATTGATTTTACTTATAATAACTTAAGTAATTAAATAACTAATTCAACAAGTCAGAGTTCAGACTCAAATGTAACAAATTAACCTCATATATAATAGCAGTAGCAGTAGAGTGTTTTGAAAAAAATGCTGTCATGGAGACTAATGCCTTCTTCAGTTAAAGTATGATTTAGAAATGTGATGTATATCCCGGTTACATAATATTTGTAAGCTCTTAGTACAAATGTCATTATTATTCTGTCTACACATAGTTAATATCAGTTGTGGCAGGTATCATAGCCTCGAGTGCTGTTTGATCAATCCTGATATGGTGTGCGTGGATGCAGCCATGTCTGGCAGCTAGTACAAATGTCATTATTATTCTGTCTAAACATAGTTAATATCAATTATGGCAGATATAGCCTCAAGTGCCATTTGATTAAGCCTGGCATGGTGTGTGTGGATGCAGCTGTATCTGGCAGCTGTTGTATGTTACCGTTTTCATCTCTGGGAAGCTGTAAGTTGTGGCTTGTGATCAAGGTTTACTGATGCTTGTGTATTAGAAAGACATTTGGTGTTTTAGCCTGGATCCAAGGGAAGAGGGTGGATAATACTGTGATTTGGGATATTTTGGAAGAGAATAGTTTGTTTATACATCTGCTCAGTGAGAGGTGGAAAGGCTGGAAGAATGTGTTATCTCATGTTGTGGTGGCTTTTTGGGAGGGTTTTTTTTTATCTGTTTCCTCTTCATTCTTTTCCTAGCTCTGGCCTCACTAAAAGGGAGGGAATTTAGCCTTGAAGTTGCAGTGAAGTGACACTTTGCTTCAGGTACATTGCGAGTCTCTGGTATGCAATACACAGACACACTAACAGAAACAGGTGCTCCCAGGTTGCTATGGTAATGGAGACAGAGTGAAGATAATGCTTAAACGGTCTATTTTAAATTATCGAACAGCACGAATGTCGAAAGGCAGAAATACCGAAATTGACATTCACATTACTTGGTTTTGTGGGGGGCTATGCCCCCCCCCATTAATTATATATATATACCAACTCCGAGATCGCACTACAGTGAGGAAAGGGCAAAATTCCCGATCTTCACTGCACCCCAGTCCCTCAAACCAGAACCTGATGAATGGCACTTTCAATAATCCAGCCGTTCAACATTTGTGACATTCGATAATTTAATATGGACCCTGCTTAAAGGCTCTGAATAGCCTCCAAGATGATTTTCGGCAATGAAGTTTTTGGTTTTAAAATATATATATATATATATATATATATATATATATATATATATATAAATAATAAAAGGGTTGTTTTAAACCACATGTACACATATTGTTGGTCTCCCAACACTTCGTTTAGCTCATTAAGTTGATTCTTGATAAAAAAAAAATAATAATAAGCACAATTTTATATTTAAAATGTATTTTGGTACAAACGCATTAAGGGCTTACATAAGAGTGGAAGTCTGAGTTATTGTGAAAGACTAAGAGCACTTGTTCTTGTACAGTAACCTTTGCAATGGTCTGGGAGGTGAGCTTGCTTGGATGTGTTGAGCATATGAGGATAGCTGATTCTAGGGGTGTTTGAGGTTGCCAGTATGTGCTAGAGAGACATCAGATTTATTTTGCGGAAATATCTGTGGGAATGGAAGGTGTGTTGAGTGGTTCACTGGCAGAGTGGTCATAAAACATGGTACATGGAACATGCATGGTAAAATGGAACAGGACAAATATTGGTTTGGATATTTTAAGACCATCCTGGAAACACACCACATGAACTAGTGAATGGCATTCTGGAAAAACTGGATGGGCATTGTTGCCCATGCCTGAAGTACTGATATGTGTGAATGTAAGGATGGAAATATAGTTATAACAAATAAGAAACTAAAAGGGTTTCATAATTTAAAGTCTATGGAGTGTATAAACATGCTTGAAAGGAGCTAATAATAAGAATAAGCATTACAGCTTGTGGTCTCTCAAATAACTAAGCAACAGCCAAAAAAAAAAAAACACACAATAGTTATGTAATGTATGATTTTAGTAAATCTAGAAATAAAATATATAATCGTTATATAAGATGAAGCAGTCTGCTGAATTTAGATATTAGACAGAATTTAATAACATGGGCTTATGCACAATAACACTACTGTTTTAATGTGTCATAAATGACACACACTACATTGAACATCAAGGGGAAGCATGATGATTTACTTATATAAGTAAATATGCATAACAAATCATGTAATTGCTTTAACTTGAATTGTAGTTTTGTGACGCATCTTGACCATATATAATATTTAAGCTGTTACCAAGGTAACTAATGTTTTATACATGACATCAAACTGACAAAGTTGTTCAATGGAAACAATAGAAGCCTGAACTAGGAATTTCACAGAATGTAACAATCACATTCTGGACAAATAGTATTAAATTGACAATAATCACTCAGTTTAACCTTTGCTGATTATACAAAACAGAATGTTGCCATTTAAATCTAAAAACTGAGCTGTCAGGGATTTTATGTTGGTAAAACCAACAGACGTCTTAGAGAATGTATTCGTGATCACTACTATTGTTTTAGGAAACATTCTGACCATAGTGCCATATCCAAACATATGCTTTGTTATGGTGAAAACCATTTTTTTAATTTTTTAGTGACTGATACCTTTGAGGCAGGGATGAGAAAAGGAGATATAGTTAATAAAACAGAAAAGAAGGAACTGAGGTAGACCTTACTTTTAGCAGCTCATAAACCACCAGGTCTTAACGACCATGTTTCAATTAAAACAGTTCTTAAAGATAGGAAACTTAGGAAATAGTTTGGCTTTTTATATATATGCATATATAGTTAACATTTTTCTCTATTTTCACTATTTATTGTTTTTCGTGGAATATAGGTATATGTATTAATGGAGAGAATTTTTACTATTTTTAATATAAGCATGCTGTTTCTTTAACTGAGCATTACCTATGTTTGAAATGATTGGTTGGCTGTTTTTGATTTAGTATATTTAAATAGGTGTGTCACCTGAGAATTTTATATGGTCTGAAGAAGCAATCAAGAGAGATTGTGAAAGCGCTTACCTGTTTGTCTATTTGTCTCTAATAAAGAGTGTTTTTTATTACTTTTATCTGCATTGGGGTCCTTCATGCATGGTTCATTGCTTGGAACTTTTGGATTTTTGCATTTGTTTTTGTGTCACCAAGCAGGTTAACCAACTGAGCGTTTTTTTTCCTGCAATAATATGGATTTAACTTTATTATCTTTAAATACCAATGGCTTAAACAATCCTAGCAAGAGATCAAATCTACTGAAATATTTAAAACTAAACAAAGCACAAACTGTCTTCCTTCAAGAAACTCATTTCAAAACAAATGACAATTACAGTTTGAATCCTAAGGAATATATGATATTGGCACAATCCACTTATAAGACAAAGACAAAAGGGGTAACTATTTTATGGAAAACAAATGTGATTAACTCAGAAAGCATTTATAAGTAGTAAGATAAAGGCCTTATGGCATTAGTAATAGTTAAATATAATAACAGAATATGGACACTAGCCAATCTATGCTGGTCCCCAGGGATTGGAACAGGAACTGTTAAAAAACACTTGGATTTCATTTCAAATAATTATAAAAGCAACTTAATATTTGGAGGAGATTTTCACTGTATATTTGACATTTCTGAAACTACAAATAAAAGGCCACTGCGTACATCTGCTGTATCAAAAGCTTTAAACAAGTGGGTAGAATCATTTAATCTTGTAGATACTTTCAAATTTAAAGAAGATAAATCTTTGTTGTTTTACCATCAAGATCACAGATTTGGTACCCAAATTAGAATAGATAAAATGTTTGCTGCCCATGACTTACACTCTAAAATCATTAATTTCTCAATCACTCCCTGCCTCTTTTCAGACCACAATTCATTGATACTGAAACTTCAAAATGGGTACAAACCGTTAATCTTTAACTCCGGAATTCCAGCATATATATAACTAAAATTAAAGAGTTCAAACCCTGGTTATTATCTGAATTACAGTTCTTCTTAGATATTAATTACACCACAGAGATAAATAAAATAATGATATGAGACTCAATAAAAGCTTGCATATATAGTAAAACCCTAACGTGGTATAAAAAAATTAGAGAATGGGATTCTGAATTATTAGATCTACAATCCAAATTTTGTCAGTAAAAGCTGAAAAAAATCAAAATCATTTGGAGATGAAAAATAAAGTAAAAGTATTAAACAATAAATACAATGAAATTCTAACACATAAAACTAGTTTAGCTTTTAAAAAACTAAAAATGAATAGCTTGGCCACTTCTCCCAAATATCTCCATAATTTATCTACAAGAAACAAAATACAATCAAAAGTTAATAACATTAAAAGTATCTTCCATGAAAAGAAAGGGAAAAATGTCTCGGATATAGGTGTCATTCTTGATATCTATAGAAGTCACTATATGGAACATTTCCAAAAAGAAAATATACATATTGATCAATTAAATCTAGATGAAAAATGTTCTAATATAAAACAAATAACAGAAAAACTAAAACTAAATCTGCAAGCACCCATATCCTATAAAAAAATTACAGATACAATAAAAGAGGGTAAAATAATAAACCTCCAGGTATATATGGCATAATTATGGAAATATATAAACATTTTCCTTCAAAGATATTATTCCTCTTCCATAAAACTCTATTAGAAATTCAGTCACAAGCTTTAACACCACCCTCTTGGAGATATTCCTTAATCACACCAATCCTAAAGGAAAATAAATCCCCAAACCTCTGTACCTCATATAGACATATATCATTATTAAATAATGACTATAAGATATTTATGACAATATTAACTAACAGAATGAACATACCACTATCCAAAACAATGAATAATGATCAAACTGGATTTACATATCATAGACACACACATGACAATATTAAAAGGATAATTTCTCTTATAGATTATGTTAATAAAGAAAATAAAGAAACACTCATAATTGGCTTGGCTATAGAGAAAGCCCTTGATTCCCTAAATTGGGACTATTTATTCAAAATCCTAATGCTATTTGAATTTCCTGTATCCTTTGTTCATCTCCAAAAGAATATATATACAAATAATTTAGCATATGTCAAGTTAGGTCCTTTTACCTCTGAATCTATACATATAACAAAAGGCACAAAACAAGGATGACCCATGTTATCGATTCTATTTGCTCTGGCTATTGAAATATTGTCAGATTCAATTCATAACAATATAAAAATCAAAGGAATAGATGTTTATGAACAATACATTTCTAAAGTAATGATATTTGCTGATGACATATTACTAACATTATCTAATACAAAAGAGACATTAGAAGAATTAGATATATTAATTGACACATTTTGCATGACTCCAGGACTCCATTTCAATAAATCAAAATCAAAATTTTTATTTTTAAATAAAAAAAACTGCAGACTAAGGGGGGGCCACATCATAGTGAAACAAGAATCTATCTTAAAATATCTAGGAATTGAGTTATGCAAGGATAATAATGACTTAGTCTCAAAAAAATACAATGATATCATCAACACAATTAAAATCTCTGTGGAAAAATAGAACAAAATAATATTAACATTTGAAGACAGACTACAGTTAATAAAAATGGTTTTACTGCTCAAAATCCTAGATATATATATATATATATATATATATATATATATATATATATATATATATATATATATAGCCTTGCAAATACAACTGTTACCAGAAAGGAATATATTTAAAGAAATAAATCCATACCTAATAACATTTTTATGGTTTCCCAAAAGAAACAGAATGGCTTTAATATATCAGACCATGGAAACAAGGAAGATTAAACTTTCCTAATATAGAAACATATATAAAAGCATCAATCTCTAAAACAATCTCAGATTGGATAAGTCCAAATTACTCTGCAAATTGGAAAGAATTACTAACTATAATATCAATAAATGAATTTGATTTACAAAAAAAATTAAAATAACAGATAATAAAATTTGCCATGGCATATATTATGTATTAGTATGCAAAATAACATAACTAAACCCACTAAAACTTGTATGATTAATTATTACATTGACTCATTTCAGAAAATTATTAATGCAAATATAGATTTAAAATCTGGTTTGATCTTTTAACACTATTTATAGCCACAAAGAACTTTACACATAAAATATATAGAGAAATTATTAATTTCTGGGAACAGAAAGTATTTGTTTGTTTGCTCCAATGTATCAAAGAACTAAAAGTTTTAGATATGCAAGTAATAAAAACAACATTCAAAATTCCACAACATGACTGGCTAACTTTACAGAGTATTCTGTCATATTCACAAGATTTAAGTAGAATAATTAACAATTCTTCATTTAAAGAAATACCTAAATTTACAAAATGCTTATATTAAATCATATATGATGACTTTTACATGGGAAACAAAATATTGATAAACTATAAAACAACACCCAAAACCTCATATTAGAAATATATAACAAAAGGACACTCAATACAGTTAACTGAAGATATTAAAACAAATATCTTATTATCGATAAAATATACACCCTTTACACAATACTGGAAAGTTTTTACTTGGAAATGCTTGCACGGAGCCTTCTTAACCCCAGACAGAATCAATAAAATTAGTTCTTCTATAAAAGGAGTATGCTGGAGATGTGAGCAAGTACACAATGCAGGTTGGAACCACATTTTCTTTGATTATGTTAAAATTAAGCCATTTTGGAATGGTATTAATAACTTTCTACAAGCTTTATTTAATGAATCGTTTTGTTTAACTAAAGCTCTTGTATTATTAAATGTGAACAAAGGCTCTCATTTGAATAGGTCAAACATGTATGTAATATGGTCTATACTTGCAATTTCATGGAAGTGTAAAACAAAAAGATGGAATACAAACACAATACTAGCTTTGGAAGACTTCTACAGCCTACTGAAGACCACAGCATTATTGAAAATTAAAATTAATGAACTAAGAATTTATCCAAAGCCATTTATCAACAACCCTTGGGGAAGAGTCTTATTGTTAATTGACACTATACAATAACTGATCAGACACTCTGATAATGAATTGGACATACTTATAAAGTAACTGTATACATTAAGATCGGTTATAGTGTTGAGCTAATGTAAATAGTGTACAGTTATTTAAGATGTTATGTATAAATACTATGGAATTCATTCAAATGTATTTGAAAAATTAAAAAAAAATTTTTAGAAGAACCACAACGAGCAACATTCCCAAACAATTAGCACCCCATAATAATGCAGAACACAAGGAACTTTTTATATTCTGCACTGTTATGAGAAAATAACAGACAAAATGAAATCTGAAAAAAAAACAGACTGTTAACCAATGTATATCAGTGTGACATTCCACAATACGACAATACTGTATTGATTAAAGATATTGTATATCTATAACTGAGAATTTTATTTACTCCCACCCCTTTACTTCTAATGCTGAGGTGCAGTAGACACCATTCTAAGCTCTTCAGCCATGGTAGTTGTCACCTTGTTCAAGAAAAAAGCCTCAATCTATGAATATTCTGTTTAAAATCTCATACCCCAGGATTCAGCAAGCAGTCATCCAGGAATAAGTTATTCTTGCATGGCAGGGACTGTTCCTGTGCAGCATAGCAGCACACCATGCATATTTATGAAGGTGCACTGCCATGCTGTAAAACGGACATGGTTCTGTGTATGAGTGCAGGGGGTATGTCTGAGAGCAGAGCTCTCACAATACATATGCCCCCTGTACTCCAGAATTGTTGTTCAGTGATTCAAATGAGCAAGAACGCTCATAATACCCCCAACCTATCAGGGTAAGAAATCTGGACAGAGCCATAAAGGTCAATCATCCCTACCAAGCTATAAAGTTGATAGAATAACAGGTTTAGCATAAGCACACCTACCAACCTGTCAGAGAAAGGAATATGGACAAAGCCATAAGGGACAGTCGTCCCACAAAGCAGAAAGTTGATAGAATAACAGGTTTAGCATTAGCAGGGATATTCAGAAGGGTACAAAGAAAAAAACAACAAATATTTTTTTTTATAAATGCAATAATGTTTAAGCGTAACTGTGCGGGTGTGCCCATTGCTTAGCTATGCTTAGTCCAGCTTAAACAGCACAAGAAGTTAAAAAGCAAGAGACCTCCAACTTAAGCAGTGCTGCAATAGTGTAGTGGTTAGAGCACATGCTTTGCAAGCAGACATTCCTTAGTTCTATCCCCAGTATAACCAATTTGCATTTTACATGTGAAAGCAGTACAAAAACTTTTTTTTATAATTAGCTACAAAATAACATAATATTTGTTAACCAGATTACTGTAGTAGGTCCAGATATGAAGTGTCAGTGTAATAAAGTTGTAAAACCCCCATATAAACATAATTGCCCCATACGGTATAGTCACACATGAATTAATTTAATGAAAGCATATTGGGGGATGTCAGGGACAGTACACAAATTTCTAATATGAAATGAATGATGAATGAATTCCATACAGTAGATAGTATATAAAATAAAAAATAGGCTATGCTAAGCATTGCACAGCTCTGCTTACCAGGTGTAAGCATTGTGTAAATATGATGGCTAAGCAATGAGTATCCCAGCTAAGTGGATTTACCCACTGGTAAGCAATGCTGAACCTGCCCCTTTAGGCACACCTTAGCTAAGCAGGCAGCATATTCAAAACCCTCCAATCACGGCAAACTCCATAGGTGGGAATATAGCTCATAACTGGTTGCAGCTTCCCACTCTAGGCAGTATGGCAGGAGTTGGTGAGGGCATGCACTTTCAGCACAGTGCTGGTGCATACAAGAGTCCAAGGTCATGGTAGGACCCTTGGTAAAGGACCATGCTGAGAGACTGCTGCAGGGCCAGTACCAGGGCTCCCAATATAAAGCAGAAGCCAGGGACCATCTCGGCTGTGATCTCACCAGTGCCACTGGTATCCCTCAGACTGGTGAGCAGGTCTGGCACCACTATGCCAACTTGAAGCAGAGGAAGATGGTGGTCTTGGACCAGTGGGTCCAAGAAGCAAGGCAGAGGGGTGATGTCCAGCACTGTGTAAGTATTCATATCAGGAACTGTTTACTAAAGCCCAGTCTGTGCATGTAATGCATATGTATGCCTAAATATTTCTCTATTCCCTTTACAGCTGCAGCTGAATGAGCTGTGACTCAAGAAGCCCATGCTAGCAGGTTGCAAAGGCTGCGTCAATAGGCTGGTGAGTAACAATCCTGCTTGTAGTAGTCATACCAAATAAATATAAAGTAGTAGAAAGTCACCT
Organism: Protopterus annectens; assembly: GCF_019279795.1. Taxonomy (NCBI): domain Eukaryota; kingdom Metazoa; phylum Chordata; order Ceratodontiformes; family Protopteridae; genus Protopterus; species Protopterus annectens. Next base: position 106,529,118 of record NC_056749.1, on the reverse strand, counting down.
GGAAGTATAAAAACTGTGTATGGGTTGTACTGAATAAACCAGACAATATGACAGTAATAGTCCCATATAGGTCATATTTCAATAAAAACGTAACTGCCTGGCAATAATGTTCTAAATCCTGGACTGGTTGTGTTTACTCTGGTATTGTATGGCATTTAGTGTTGAAGTCTCTGAATAGTAATGTTGTGTTAACCACTGTTAACCACACTATGCTACATAAAAAAATATGTCTAGGAATGTCTGTATAAGACTGTTGTAAGTACAATGTCTGATTGTACAAACAAGAGAGATTTAGACATAAAACACTGAAGAAACAGACAGCAGTTTCTAAATAACTCACTCTGATGAAACTCAAATTGTTGCATTTTAGCATACACAGCCATGGTTTGAATCTTGGGAGTGGTAGTAGTAAGCTGTATGCATAATCATACCTCTCAACTGTACAGATTTTTGCACAATGTCCAGATAATTGGCTCATATTTTAGGCTTGTTCCTCTGTCTCACTGACAAATTACTGGGATGATCCCAGAACTGTAGTTACTAATTAACAACATACATTTGATTTTCAGACCTCAAATCCTTCAGAAAATGTATATTAAAACAAATTCTGTTACTCTAGCAACTCTCCAAGTTTATAAGAGCAATATTCAATATATGCCCCTATTTGTACCCCCATGTTGTCAAGCTTTGTCTAGAGTGTGTGCATTAAGAGATTGAGAGGTATGTGCATAATATTAACTAGGAATATGGGAATATGTGTAGAAACAGTCAGATAGTGTTAACAAACATCCCCCCCCCCACAGGTCTATCAGATATGAAAACTGCAACTGCTTGGCAATAAAGTTTTAAATCCTGGACTGGTAGTGTTTACTCTGGTATTGTATGGCCTGACATTAAGCATTCACCAACATTTGATATCAGAATAGTACTGTTGTGTCAACCACTTTTCTCATGCTGTGCTACATATAAATATGTCTAGGAATATCTGTATAAGACTGTTGTAATTACAAGGTCAGATTGTACAAACGAGAAACTTACAAAGAAAATACCGAAAAAACAGCGGTGTTCAAATAGCTCACTCTGATGAAACAGAAATTGTTGTATTTTTAGCACACACAGCCATGGTTTGAATCCTGTGAGTGGTGGTAAACAATGCATAAATCATACCTCTCAAATGTACATATTTTACCAGACTTTCCAGATATTAGGCTCATATTTTTGGCATGTTCCTCTTTTTCCTGGGAAATCAGTGGGATGATCACAGGACTGTAATCACCAAATAATGACATGCATTTGAGTGTGAAACTTCAAATCCTTCAGAAAATGTATATTAAAACAAATCCTGTTACTCTAGCAACTGTATAAAAGTTTATAAGAGCAATATTCAAAATATGTCCTAATTTGTACCCCCATGTTGTCAAGATTTGTCCAGATGTTGTGCATTAAGAGACTGAGAGGTATGCACACAATTACAACTAGGAATCTGGGAATATGTGTAGAAACAGGCAGGTGGTGTTAACAAACATTCCCTCCACAGGTCTACTATTTAAGACAAGTAGAATTTAGCTATAAGACAGTTGATGTATACACTGTGTACAAGCATACCACTGCCGAAACCAAGGCCATAGGGTATTGTAATAATACCTGTAGAGCAATGATCATTAAAGTTGTGAGTGCTGCAAGGATATATAAGTTATTAATTGACATCTCTCTCTCTCCCCCCACCATATCTGCAACAATAATCTAAACACACAAATCAGAGGTATGTTTACACCAAACCTACTGTTGGGACATATGTTGTTATATTGTTCAATAAATATTTAAATGTGTTTCTATTAATGTTCCATGTTGAAATACTCTCATTGGTGGCCTGCTGCTATCAATGTAATCTGCATGCCATTGTAATGGCCACTGTGGTTCCATATATGCATGTGTTCTGTTTCCTATGCAATTGTTCCAAATCTGGTGTTTTGGGTTAATGGGAATATCTATGCGTGCTGTTATACCTAATCCTGGATGGAGTTGACTATTACTAAACCACCATATGTTCTAAAATTGCAACACCATAGCACGTTTGGGAAGGCCAGTCCCAGCAGACCCACCTCTCCCACCTCATCTGGTCATGACATCGGGCCCCAGCACATCTGGGACCTGCCCCAGGACCTCCTTGTCTACTGGTCCTGCACCACCTTAGGGTGGAACTGCTTCAGGCGATGGGGCTTGTCCCACCCGGGTCGTGGGCATGGACAGGATCCTGTCACCTGAAATCAGGTCCATGGTCTGGTGCATAGGGAGCTCTGCAGAGAATTGGAATATGTGCCACGCCAGCTTGAGGGCCGCATGGTGCAATTAGATGGACAGCCTGCCCCTCCTGCTCAGCCTCCAGCACAGCCACCTTTGGGGCCGTGAAGGTGCAGGGGTGACTGCCCATGGATGGGACCTCAGTTGCACTGTTACCATTTGGGGGCTCATGGGCTTCTGATTTCCAAACACCCCTCCCTGTCCATGGTGTTTACCCCCAACATGTGTCATATACCACCCCTGCATGCTGTCTTGTCTGTCTTGTCTGTCTTCTGACCCAACCTACCTCCCCAAATATACCTACTATCCTTCCCCAATACCCCAAAAAGGGCAATCTGTTCCCAAAAAAAAAAATTTCACCCCATACATAACTATCCATTTTGCAGACGTGTCCACTGGGCACGTAATCTGGTCTAATTGACTTCACAACACATTATTGTTGTCCTCACCCCTCTCTCAGGGATTTGTGTCTCCAAATATACCTCCAAGATATATATATATATATATATATATATATATATATATATATATATATGTGTGTGTGTGTGTGTGTGCACAGCTGTTGCTAAAGAAGAAATGGATAGCTATGGACCTTCCCTACACCCGTCCTGCACATCCCTAGCTACTTTCCCTATTGTTTTTCCCTCTTTGTGCCCCCTTTTCCACCATTTTCCTATCACCACTTTTTCTTTTCTTTTAAAGAAATTAGCACATGGGGTAAGCGGGAGTAAGCACTTTTAAGCAGTAGTAAGCAGAATTAAGCCTGTTTGCATGGCAGTAAGCAATGCCTAAACAAAATAAGCACTTTTCCAGCTAACTGTCTGTAAGCATATTTAACTGGAAGTTTGCACAGCTGACCGCCACGCAAACCCACTTACAACTGCTTAAAAGTGCCTTAATCATGTGTATGCAACAGCCCTTGTCCGGTCCAGCAACAAAGTAACCATCCATTGCCAGTCTCAAACCGAGGACCTTGTACACCATAGCCACAGCAATTTACCTCTAAACCATCTGCACTGCAGATATTATAACTAATAAAACAGACAGTACCCAACAGGGTAAAGACTAGTAAACATAAAAACACAATAATCACGAACTGCACCAAACTGTTTAATGAAGAGCTGAAGGCTCCCAAATACTAAGTGCTTTCACCATCAACTGATGGCTTCTTCAGAGTAAAAGGAGCACATAATCATAGATTTTAAATACAAAGTTCCCCATATGCTTTGACCAATCAAATTTCTTGCTTAATTACAATCCCAATATACATACTGATCTAACTCACAAGTACCCTAAAACATTACACATAAAACTTGCTAAAAGCATGTGCTAAAATATTTATGTGTTTCCATGTACACTCACGGTTCCCATTCAGAAGCCTGAAACATCATAAGCCTGAAAATCAAAATCCTGAAACCAAAAGCCTGAAAATTCAGAATCCTGAAAACTCAAAATCCTGAAAGACCAAAATCCTGAAAGACCAAAATCCTGAAACTCAAAATCCTGAAAACACAAATAATGCTAATATGTCACTATAAAGACACTAATATCTACCAACTGACCCTGACCCTGACCCTAACCCTAAGGTCCGTCACTATTGCACACTCACCTGACCCGCGCCCTAAACCTAACTCACTTAAACCGCCCCTAACCCCAATATTTGTCACTATTGCATACATGCCTAACTTGCGCCCTAACCCTAACTCACTTAAACCGCCCCTAACCCTAAAATAAAACCAACCGCACACTTACCTGACCCCAACGCATGACCTAACACCACAGGGCTAACAATAGCAAAGCCACAATGACATCAGTATGTCTATTTTGTGTTTTCAGGATTTTGAGTTTCAGGATTTTGGTCTTTCAGGATTTTGGTCTTTCAGGATTTTGAGTTTTCAGGATTCTGAATTTTCAGGCTTTTGGTTTCAGGATTTTGATTTTCAGGCTTATGATGTTTCAGGCTTCTGAATGGGAACCACACTCACATATAAATCACTTTGAACATACTTGTTGCACATATATTGATGTCAAAACCCTGACTGTAAATAATTGACTTTTCCATAACAACTGAAAGCTGAAAGACCTTAAACAACCATAGCCCTTTGTTTCAAAATAGGCTTAATAGAAATATGATCATTAAGCCTAGGGTGAGTTGTTGCATCTAGAATCACCTGCCATTTAACATCTAAAGACTCTACTCTAGTGTTGTCATCACACCCTCTCCCACTTGTCAACACCCTGTCAATAACAAAAAATATAAACTTTTTGAAATAAGCGCAATTCTTGGAATGTAAATACAATGCATTGTGACTATCCTTGTTTTTGATGGTCCTCTAATGTTCTGCTATCCTTTCCCTTAATCTACGTATGGCTTTCCCTACATAAAATCCTGCACATTTCGTGCAAGTTGCCAGGTATACCACTTTTTTAGAATTACAACTACATCTACCCAGGCATGAAATTGCCTTGTTGTACCCCCTCACAACCACATAGGGTCCATCATTGATATATCTACAGTACCTACATGACCCACATTTGTACATTTGTGAATTTGTAAATCTATTTTGTTGTTTTTCAAATAGGTTCTTTAAATTTAAACCTCTTGAAAAAATTACTTTTGGTTTATGACCACATTTTTTTTGCATATCCATATTAAATGCTAGGTCCCAAGATCTCCCAATAATCTCAATAATATTATATGCCTGTGAATTGTACTTCAAGACAGTAGCTCTTGAATCAAACATTTTCGAATGAGTGGACTCAGTTCTTTCATTCATCTCAATAATTGAAGTGTTTTCTACCAAAATGGGTTTAAATGATGTCCACCTTTTTTTTTAACTAAAATCAACAATTTCAATGGGTAACCTCTATCCAAAAACATTCCTATTCATTTATACATCTCCATCTGATAGGTCTCATCATTGCTTACAAGACATGACAGACAGGCCATCTGCCCTTTAATTACACTTTTACGCTGATGTAATGGGTGACAACTTCAAAAATGCAAAAGAGAATTACTATACGTCTCTTTTCTATGTATATTACTTTCTAAACCTTCACTTGTCTTGGTAAGTTTAATATCCAAGAAATCAATAGTCTAATTGTCCCACTTATATGTGAAGGAAAGAAATGGAGTAGTAAAATTAAGATATTCCACAAAATTTCTAGCTTCATCCTCATTTCCCTTCCACAAGATAAGTATGTCATCTAAAAATTGGTTATATAATGCAATATGTTCAAAAAAGGGGGTAGGGAACACAAAGGTTTCTTCCCATTGCAATAATACAATGTTAGCAAAAATGGGAGCACATTTGGCCCCCATAGCCACCCCTGATATTTGATGGTAAAGTTCCCCCTCAAATATCATGTAATTATTTGTAAGTACTAATTCCATGAAATTAACTACATTGTTCAATGTTACAGTAGTCAAATGTTTACTTCTCAAAAGACTTTCACTAAAGTATTCCAATCCCTCTTCTTGAGGTATTGTATAGGTTGACCACATCTATAGTAAGGAATAACCAAACCAAATCACCCTTGCCAATAGTACTTAGTCATTCTAAATAATGCCACAAGTCCTTCAATATATGCTCATGCTTGTTTAACAACCCTTGTGTATTCTTATCAACATAGGCTGCCAAAGGTTGTTGGTGCTCAATTCTTTCAACACTAATCTCTCTTGTTTTGTAAGGTTATCTTGATCCCTGATTCTATTCTTCTCCAAATATGTTTGTATAGTGTTAACAGATATTTTTTCAAACAATGCCACATCCTTATCAACAGGTGGAATAAATGTACTTTTCCTAGTAAGTGTTGACAGAAAAAGAATCTTTCTGTACACTTTGCCTTTTAAAATGTAGTGCTAAATTTAACTGCCTAGTATATAATTTCAAGCTTGTAATCAAATCCACAATGTTGTAACAAAATGTAGGTATATATGTAAACCCCTTTGCTAATAAATCATGATGCATTTCCTTTATTTCCAAAGCACTGAAATTATATATAGTGAAGCCTGCTTTTGTATTAGCTTCACATTTAAATTCAGCTGCATCATTGTTCAAACATAGTACACTCATTGAAATACTGTTATCAGCCCCTTCAACACCAACTGTAGATTCAACAATGTCAGTATTACATTCCAAAAAACTAAAAAACGTATCACCGTGGTTGTTAGTGTCAATTGCTTTATTGTTATAACAAAAGTCTAATCCCTGGATTATCTCCGCCTCTGGTTGTTGTTGCTGTACCACCACCCTCTCATATTGTAACAGTTGTTCCCTTGTTGAAATTTGTAATGGGAACTGTTTGACTGGTTCTCCAAACCACCACCCATTTTGTTCCTCAGGCATTTGACTGGTCAAAGCATATGTGGAACTTTGTATTTAAAATCTGTGATTACGTGCTCATTTTACTCTGAAGAAGCCATCAGTTGTTGGTGAAAGCGCTTAGTATTTGGGAGCCTTCAGCTCTTCATTAAACAGCTTGGTGCAGTTCGTGATTTTTGTGTTTTTATTTGCACTGTAGATATGTTTGCTGTTTTCTCAAACATATCATTCAGCAAAGTCATTCAACAGTAGGGAAAATTTATTTATATATACATATATATTTTATATATATATATATATATATATATATATATATATATATATATATATATGTGTGTATATATATATATATATATATATATATATATATGTATATATATATATATATATATATATATATATATAGTGCATTCGGACATCTGATCCACACTCTGAACCTCTCACTGCAAAACATCTGACCAAAGGCATTGTAAATGGGGGTGAAGGCAACCAAAATAGGGATCTCTTGTAATTATTGCCTCTATCCCTTCCTCCACAGTTGAACTGTTCTGTCTTGAAACAAAATAACCAGAGCTTGCATGTTTTGAATCCAGGATCCTGTACAACATAGCCACAACAAGTATCCAGGAAGCAGTCTCAGCTAAAAGATGGTGGGATGATTTCTCTAACATATCATGCAGAACAGTCAGTCTACCATAGGGAATGTACAATGTGGAAGCAGTAAACATTCTACTGATGCATATACACACACACACACACACACACACACACACACACATATATATATATATATATATATATATATATATATATATATATATATAGACACATACATACATATATAAATACTTATAAATATATATATAAAGAGAGTATATATAGAGGGTGCACAGCATATCAGACAGCCATTATTCCTACAGTTGCCACCTTTTCAAATGGCCAGTGTCTGATTCTTTCCTACAAATGAGAATTATTGCATGAAAGTTATACCCACACACAATGCAAAGGACATGACACCACACACAATTTGCATACATAGAAATGTTTATTTGTGTACTATTTCAGTTGTTTATGCCATTTCCTATAGCATTTAGGTGTTTAGAAATACATAATAATTGATTAATGCAACTCTCAAAAAATGATACAGTAATCTGGAAAGCATAAC